>NW_007361016.1:725209-1023259 GCF_000149035.1 Colletotrichum graminicola M1.001 | reverse complement strand
AATTAATAAATAAATAGGCTATAGAGAGAGGATATTTAGCGCAGGCTTTATAGTAATTAACTGCTTTACTAGCGCTAAGGGGGTGTGTTAAATATAGCAGAATTACATATAAATTAGCTAGTAAATACATAGTTGCCCTATAGCAAATTGTTAGGGAATAGGCAGTAAATTAGCCCTACTTCTAGTAGTAAGTCTACTAATAATATTGCTAGGATTAGCTAGGGATTTCCTAACTAAGAAATAGGGGGTTTTCCCTATTTCTATAGTAATTCACTATAGATATATAACATATAACAGAATTAAGTAACTATTACAATCCTTACTATTTAATATTAAGCCTTTATAGGCTAATTATTACTATATAATCTTAATATAGTAGATATACACTAAGTTAGTAAAAGAACCCTAACGTGTTAAAGACTATTACCTTCTTTTTACCTTAAAGGGATTATATAATATCCTCCTAGTCTAGTAAGAGATATATATCTAGAATAGCCTATTTATTAAGCAGCCTTATATTAACTACTATACGCCCCTTATACTTTATCTTATCCTCTCTATGTTTTTATATAACAAAGAGAGGGTAGGCTAGTGTTATAAGGCGTTACTACTAACCTATTTTCCTAATCTTATATTACTTATTATTCTAGTTATTAATAAGCTTTATATCCTTAAGACTAAGGGGAAATATATAGACGTTTTATTTCTAATTTTACTATCTATTTAGGAGCTTTATCTATATCTTATCTCTATTTAGTATAAGTATTAACTTATAGTTATAGTAGATATTATACTTATCTAAGAGCTCTTTAAGTTTTTTAGTAAATTTAAGGTTATTAGTATAGATCTCTACACTATAGCAGTTAATAATTATAAGGTGTTTATTTAGCTTTAATATACTATATCTTAGTATTTCTTATAGTAGTATAAAGATATCTAGTAGTTCTTCTTTTTCTTTAGCTTTTATAGTAAACTCCCCCTTTATATTAAAAAAGTTATTAGTAATGTAAATAAAGTTAATAAAGTTACTCTTAGTAATAGTATCTAGTGTCCTTTTATTAATAGCCTATACGCTTTCTTCCCCTAGGACTAGTAAGATTTATATAACCTTAGTGCCTTTCTTAATAATAATAGGTATATCTATATTATTATAGACTAGTACTACTTTAGTAGATAATAAATTTAGTATTATATTTAAGATATAAGTGTTTATTAAAAACATATAGTATTTATATAGCTTCTTATTATTATTATGTTTATTAAAGAGGTTAATAAAGTTAACTAAGAGGTAGTATACTAACTTTAGCTAAATAGTTATAGTAAATTATACTATAATTCTTTATATTATAAGGAAATAGCTTTTTACTATTACTAGTATTATTATATTATAAGTAAAGTAAAGTTTTACTTATTTTTTATTAAAGTTAATAACTACTTTATAGTTATTATAAAATAAAGTGCCTAGTAATAGTTAAGCTAAAAGCTTCTTAACTACTTTAGTAGTAATTATAGTATAAACCTTTATCTTAGTGCTTTTTACTACTTTATTAAAGTATATATTAAAGGTAATATTCTCTATAAAAGTAAATAATAATCCTATTACCCTTACTCTCTATAGTTCTACTATAAAGAATTATAGGTTTCTTATAAATTTCTTTACTTACTTATAGTCTACTAAAATAATAGATATACTTATATCTAGGTATATAGCGTTTTCCTTTAAGTTCTTATTTACTTAGATCTTTACTTATAAGTAGGTATGTTTACACTAGTTTCTTTTCTTATTAGGCTTTATAATAGCCTTAATTACCTCTCTTATCTAAAAAGTAAAGTTTACTATATTACTATTATATAGTACTTCTTTAGAGAAGTTTAGTATTATAAGAGTTATAGCCTTACTTAGTGTTAGTAATTACTTTATACCTTTATTACTTTTAGCTACCTCTATAAGTTACTTCTTAATCTTATCCTAGCATAAGGTAACCTCCTTAAAGGTCTTAAGGATTTTCTTATAGTCTACTAAGGCTATAGTAATCTTAGTAAGTAGTAGTATAATAAAGTTTATAGTATTAGTTATTATTAGTAAGAACTTTTTAGTAGTCTTAAGGGTATACCTTTTATTAATAAGTTTATTAATCTTAATATCTATATCCTTATTATACTCTTAAATAAATTATACTTTATCTTTACTTTTTATTTTTTATATATACTTTACTTACTACTACTATTTACCTTTTTATTAAGGTCCTTACTAAGGTTACTAGTCTTACGCCTTACGCTCTAAATTAGCCTAATAGTGTTTATACTTATAGTTACTATAAGGTTAGTATTTTTTATAGTTTTTTTAGGCGTTTCCTTAAAAGTTTTTTTTATACTAGTAGTTATCTTATTATTACTAGTTATTATTATTAGATTCTTATAAAGCTATATCTTCTTTATTAGTCTCTAGAAGGTCTTTATCTTAAAGGTAGTAGTTTTTTAGTTATTTTAATATGCTTTTTTATAGCGCTATATTATTATTTATACTACTTTAAGTACTTATATTATTAGTATATATAGGGGTGCTTTATAATAGTAAGGTAGCATCCTAAAGGGCTTAGTGTTTTTCCTTAGCTAAAGTAATATACTTATCTAAGGAGTTATAGTCTTTAGGCTTATAAAAAAATTACTATAGTTATAGCGTAAGGTTATTATAAAACCTTATTAGCTATTAGTATTAGGTTTAGTTACCTTATACCTTAGTATACTTAAAGTAGGATTAAGTAAAAGTATAGATATTATACTACTTATTAATCTTATTAGTAGTAAAGTAATTTTTATAAAACTACTTTTCTACTTTAACTAAGGTTAGTCTAAAGTAGTACCTAAATTACCTTAAGATTACTAGCTAACCTTTTTACTTAAAGATATTTTACTTTACTTTAGTAAGTTAGAATTCCTACTAGTTTTATACTTATTTATAAAAATACTAGTTAATTATTTAATAAAAATACTTTAAAGATAAAAGATCTTTATAAGTTACCTTAAGTACTTAAATCTAAAGCTTTATATTATAGTAATACGTTATAAAGTAGTTATAAAAAATAAGGTTTAGTAAGTACCTCTTAGTGTTAGTATTAGGCTAAAAGATTCTTATAGTAGATAGTGTCTATAGCTAGGCTAAGGAATAACCTAAAGTAGCTATAGTAGTTACTAGTACTACTACTACTTATATTTAAGTAGTTATAGTATAAAAAAAAGCTACTATAAGCTTTTTTATATTTAACACTAGTAGAAGTAGTATAGCTATAGTTAACTATAAGCTTTTTTACTACTTCTACTAACTAAGGTTATTTTATAACTAAGCTATATTTATTAAGTCTTAATATTTTTATAATTATTTTACTATTAACTTTAACTTTACTAATTAGGTAGCTATAGTTATAATACTAGCCTCCTTACTAAGGTACTAACTTAAGGGAATTATATTTTTTACTTAACCTTAGGCTAAAGGTAGTAAGTATTACGTTTACTCTAAAGGTAAGTATATATCTTATTCTTATTAGCCTTAGGTATAGTAACCTATACTATTTAAAAATTAGCTTAGTATAGTAAAAAACTATAGTCTAAGTAAGCCTACTAGTAAGATAATATTATAGCTTAGTAGGCTTATAATTTCTTATTTTTTACTTTTTAACTTAGACTATATTATTATAGTAGCTTCTACTTACTTTAAAAATAATAAGTCTAAGGGGATACTTTTCTCTTATCTAGGTGTATTACTTATTATAATATCTTTACTTAGGGGTAGTTATTAAAGAGGCTTTTTTTAAAGAGTAAGTAGTATTTACTTAATTAAGTTCTTTTTTAGTATAACTAGGTTTTTAAATAACTAAAAGCTTTATAAGTTACTATAAAATAGTTAGATATTTTTTACCTTACTATATAGTCTTAATAAAAGTAGTAAGTTAATTCTTATATCTTTAATAATCCTTTTTACTATATAAAAAGTGCCTTTAATCTAAAAGAGGTTATTAGCCTAGCTAATATCTAACTAAAAGCCTTATTACTAGTTATTACTAAAGTAGTATAGTATATCCTTATTAAATTTTATAGTTATAAGGGATTATATATTATTATAAAGGCTTTAGGGTAGCTACTAAGTAATCTTATAGGTTAGGTTTTCCTAAAGCTATATATAGAATTACTTAAGTTTAAAGATTTATTTAGGTTAAAGTGTTCTTAGTATACTATATCTCTAAGCTTTTTACTTTTATTAAGGTGTATATATTTCTTTACTATATAGTAGTAAAAAAGAAAAACTTAATAAAAATAATAAAGATAGTAAAAGTAATAAAATAGTATAGATTAAGATAGTTATACTACTACTTAATATAGCCTTTTTAGTAGCTATTATAGTTCTAATAAGATAAAGCTAGGCTATAGTAGTGTTATAAAGTAATATAGTATAAAAGTAAAGCGTAATAGTAAAGTAGTAAAGTAAGATAAATAATAATAAGGAGCTAAATAAATAATATAAGATAAGATAAGTAATAGATAGTAAGTGTATTTATAGTTAACCCTCCTTCTATAAAGGGTTACCTACTAAAGGGATATATACCTAGGGCATATATAACGTATTATATATATGTTAGGTATTTAGTCCCTACTATCTATCTGTCTCCTAACTACAGGCACTTACCACCTTGTCCTATGACAATAGCTAAGGTACTAGTAACTTTTACTATAAAAAAAAAGTTACTAGTGTTAGTATATAGTAGGTATACTTTAGGGGAGGTAGTTACGTAATATTTATATAACATACTGCCTCCCTTAGTAGTATTTACTACACCACTAATATACTATACTACCTAATAGTCTAGATACACTTTACAAAAAACAAGAACAAGTAACCATTCTAAATCACAATCTGTTACGTAATATTAGGATATCCCTTCACAGTGATTAAACCAACACTAACAATATTCTCTCAATACTCAGCCCCACTGTCAGTTTTAGCTATTTCATCAAGTATCATAATCAGACTAACTACAGTAAGTAACAATATATTTAGACATCAAAGTCTTTCGCTAATTAGGTTCAATAGGCAATGCCTTTATCAGTGGCATACAGAAAGACCTTGGTCTGTATAGCAACAGACGCAACTAGCTAAACACCTAGTTCAGTCTAGGCATCATAGTTAGTAGTGTGCCTGCCCAATTGTCACAACTAAGCTTCATCAGACCGTCTATTCTCATTCCATCCTGTGAAATTATCTAGTCTTTGCTAGTGGTCGGCATAGGATTTGCAAAGAACATCAAAACTGTAAGACCAAGTGCCATAAAAAACTTCAAAGTCAATAATTAACGTCTTAATCAGATATACGCTCTACGTTTTTTCATCAGGCTCTTTAAGGCTTGCGCGTTCCCCAGTTACATTGCCATGCTAGGCGGTTAGTACGGTCCTAAGGAGCTCACCAAGCGCTTGGCCATCCTTTTCCAGATCAAGTCTATTACAAGCATGTTCAGCAGCTACTTGCAAGCAGGACTTTACACTAGTATAGATAGCCGGCATAGTATTTCCGGCTAGAGGTGGCTTTTTATCATAGACGCTATTATCTCGATTCTAATTACAATCTAGGGCTTTTTTGGCCTTCCGGATCTGCCTCATAATACAAAAGCACTTTACTAGACACCCAAGGTAAGGTTACTATAACTCATATCACTTTTTAAATTACACAAATAACGCAACAGCAATAGCACATCAAGTACGGCGTAAAAAGAATTAAGAATTTTGGCCAGAAAGCTCAGCAGAAGTTTACCTAGAAGGAAGCCAAGCGTATTTATCTTAGAAAATCTAGATCTTCGTTATTCCTTACACGTAAGTCAAGGTTTGCCACAGTAGAAGGGGCAAATTACTAACCTTCACACAAAGCATAGTTACTGCCTATCATTCAGCAACAAGTTACTTCAACTTATGGTTAAAGGCAGCCAGCTATAGCGTTATAGATACAAATATCTACCCCACTAGAGGAAGCGCCTTAAACATCGTCGCAACAGTAATTTGGGGCATCATTGCGGATCACACAGGACAAAACTATTTAATAATTGTTATCGTCTAAGCTCTAATGATATTATCCAACATCCTCCTTTCTGTCTAGTATATCCCCAAAGGCGCCTTCATGTTTACCTACTATCTGTCATATACTGGGTCAGCCGCCATACCTGTTCTTATTATAAGTGACTTTACAGCACTTTATTTTACCAATTCGTACCGCCTTACTGACTAGAGCCTTTCAATTCAGAGCTAGGCGAACAGACTTAACGCCGGCGACCCGAGCTTAAGACAGCTTTTAATGGCCACCGCCAACATGGTGTCTTATGCGTGGGTTCTCTAGGTGCCATATAAGTTCGAATTTGTTGCCAAGACAATTCCGTGAGTGACGCAACACCAGTGGTACTATTCCCAACCTACGACGCACCTAAGTATAAATATGGATATCAGGTTCTCATACTTTTCGGGGGGCTCGCCATCATTAGTGTCACTTTTATGTGGTATATGTACAGAAGGAAAGAGTGAGTTTTTGCCGCGTTGATATCCGATAATCCAAATATCACTTGTTAACCATACACAACCAGCCAAAAACAAGCCAAAAGTGAAGACCAAGGCATCAAAGGAGCATCTGTGGCCTTGAATAAAATCTGAATATGGGGTGATTCATATTGTACGCCAAAGATATTCTTGCGATTGGTATGATTAGGTAGGGAGAGAAACTGTACTTTCGTACTTGCACACTATGGACAGTGTTGGGCTTGCAGAGAATATTAAGCAGATCACTTCTATTATACCATTAGTGCAAATAGAGTCTCCTGAATAGAGACACGATGTCGATAGCACCTAACCTGATAAGATACGATGCTGAAATACGTTACAGTGGAATGAACCAACCTTTTACTAAGGTATGTATCCAAGGCGGCCCTCTCAAGGTCGCAAAGGGAGGCAAAGATCGAATAAACCCATTATTTCAAGCCTGAACCCAGAAATTGCTCGAAATATGACGGCTGCACAGACTGGGTAACAAACCGCCCCGGCTTTCGGCTGGGATCATAGTGCTCCTATATGCGGGAGCTTGGAACACACATGATCTAATGATCTATTTGTTCAAGCCCGCCTCTTGCAAGCTGTTGATGAATTTCATGGCGATAATACGCTGTTTCCCACTTCTAGACTCTAGTAGGCTGGATTTATTCTAGCTGCATCAATCAGTCGACAATTGATGCATCTTTAGTTGAACTATAACCGCTGACGTTTTACAGCTCTATAGCAAAAACTTCCGTCACTGTAGAATGCTGTATCTGATTCAACATAAACTTATTTCATCAGAGAACAGCACGTGCCTTGGGTCCTCTGACTCTTGCATACATCTCGTCCTCGAAAGCTTTGATGTACGGCCGTACTCCCTCCTCCGCTGCTGGCAGCAGTTGCGTTGCAAAGAAGCCACACAACCCAGTTTGCCTGTCAATCCACTGCGTTGGGTTAGCCTCCCGATCATCCCCTACTGTTGAGTGTTCTGGATAACTTACCCAAAAAACATTGGAGGCCCCGCTCCACATCAGCGTTCCGTTCTGCCGGTTCGGGTGATTATGCCCGTCAACAAGCAGTCCCCCAAGACCCCAATCATACTCACGAGTAATAGGGAAATGACCAACAGCCCACTCAGGCTCCTCCATTGCTGCTAAAAGGCCCTTCTTTGCCTCAGCAGAAAGCTGAGGTTTAAACATTTCTGCAGTCGTACTCGGTCTCAGCAGCTTCCCATCATCGACCAACAGAGACTGTAACACCCGCATAACGTCTGACGCCGAACCATACGACCCCTGACCGCCTAAACAGTCTGTGACCCCCTGATTCAAGCTTCGACCGCGGTGAAGGATGATCTTTCCCGTGTTTTTGTCGCGGGTATTCATCCCCCATAACTTGGGCCTTATAGTCTCAATGTCAAAGGTGAAGCTAACGGCACCGATTGGATCCCAAATTTTCTCGCGCATGTACTGTTCCAGAGATTTCCCAGTCACGTTCTCGATGAGTTTGCCTGTCCAGTCTAAGCTGGAGCTGTAGGCCCAGCCCTCTCCTGGTTCGTAGTCCAACGGGTAACAGAAGCGCTCTTCAACAGTGGAGCCGCGAACAGGTTTGATCTTGTGAAAAGATTGCCACTCTCGTGTCCCATCACTGAGAAAGTCGTAACTATTCCCAGCGCTGTGGGTCAGGAGGTGGCGGAGGGTGATTGGATTCTTGCGTTGGACTTCAATGGGGGACCCGGACTCCGTGAAACCCGTCAACACGGGCTTTTCTGCCAACTCTGGGACGTGCTTTGATACATCTTGATCAAGGGAGAGGATGCCACGTTCTACCAGCTGCAGAGCGGCAATGGTTGTGAATAGCTTCGTGACGGATGCTAGTGTGAGGATGTTGTCGGCTGCGAGAGACTTCTTGGTATTCAAGTCGTGGCCGAAAATGTGTGAATATTGAAAGTTGCCTATCCGATCAGTTGGGATTCGAATCACGTTTAGTGACAGGCTTGAACGTATGTATCATCGGGGTCAAACGCACCAGATGTATCTTGAGCATATAGCATGACACCTGGGATGTCGCTGTTCCGCACAGCGCCGTCGATTTTGTCCTCAAAAGACCCCATGACAACATATATTTCGCCGTCGACAATATGCTACGTCTTTGTGAGGAAAGTTTGAACTATGAGGGGTAACTGTTTTAAGGTTGGTTCATCTGGAACATTGGGTACTGCCAGGTGGCAGCATAAGGCCTTTATTAGTCATCGGATGTCTGCCGATGTTACCGCAAGTCAATGATGGTCTTGAGGTGACACTAAGCGGGGACGCAAGGACCATTGCTAGAGGATACTTAAATTCAAAGAGGGCACTCGATCAAAGCACGGAATGATGCGAAGCTTGAATTAATTCATCATCTTATGGTGCCACAGAGCCACTTTCTGGGTTGGAAAAGTCACGGGAAAACGGCTTGAATATCTGCCTTCGATACTGCCTGCTGGATTCTTCTTCACAAGCCGTAATATCGCGGTGTAACGACGATAGCCAGAATAGTCAACTTAAGTGAAAGAATCAATACTGCATCCAAGTTCAATTTGCGTGTGGCCCAGTAAATGGAAGAAGATTGACGTGATTTTATTGATGATTGCCCGTACTGGCATATCAATACCGAGATACACATTTTCGCCCAGAGCCCTCTAAGCTCTAATAAGCAATTTTTACAGCATATTTCCTACATGCTAAACTCGTCGTTCTTGACTCTTCTTCGAATATTGATATGTTGCTGCCGAGCAATGCCTGGGTGGATTCCTAACGATCCGGTACACGGCACTGTTGCCGGCTGGGTACGCGGTGAAGAGTACCGTGTTGCACTGAAATGGACATTTCTATTCCGATCCCATATGCCGCTTCTAGACGCAGCCCTGCGTTTCCGGGGTTACAATAAAAACGCCACTTCACTGGACATCCATCCAGAGCTACGAGTATTCATCCTTCTTACATATAATTCTATTGCACTAGGAGTTGTGCCCTCCCTGTAAATCCGAGTTGTTATCAAACTGGAAGAGGACTTGAGAATCGCCTGGAAGCAGTCCCACGCGCTTCTTATAGGCCCTCCTGCGTGGGTGCTGCCATGATTGACACAAGGCCTACGCTGTGATACGTGGGAACGATCAGGGGCTACTTCAACCAGGTCGTTGCCGAGGGCTGATAGACTCGCACGAAGACACCTTCGAGAGATGATTAGCTCAATCAAATTCGGCCAGAAGGGGAATTCTGACGGACCGGGGCCATCGCCATCCCTTCGCCGTTCGCACACACAACGCAAATGGGTTGGCAGTGTCATTCTCTTACTCATAGCTGGCATTGCCTCTATCAACTGTTTGCTTTCTAAAATCCTTTCTAGGTCTGCTTCAATGAAGCACAGGAGTGTCAATCCGCATCTCGAAAATGACTGTACAGCCACCATCATTACGCTTAGGGCTTAATTACAGAGGCCAAATACGATAAGTCAAACTACCTACTTTCCGCCCCCCCCTGCATTCCGCCCACCTTTTCCCACCAGAAACAGCTAAAAACAGCAACTTATATCTATCTACCTATTAGACTAGTAATCCTAGATTTCTCTATATAAGCTCTTAGATAGTAGACTAATACTATAAACTTTAGAAAACATAGTATCTTTTAGTAAATAGCTATAAAATCAAGGCTTTAAAGATTTATAGTATATAAGAATATAGTTAATAAAAGAGAGCTATAAGTATAGTAAGATAGTAATAAATTACTTTAAAGTAATCTAGCTTTAAGTATCTTTACTTAGATTCTTAAAGTATTTTATATATTTAGTTATTTAAAAAGTAAACTTTTTACTAAAAAAACTTTACTAGTAAAATCTAATATTACTAATAACTTAGTAATAAGCTATAAGTATCTATTATATAGTAGTATATATATAGTCTTTTTAGTATAAAGTATATAAAAGTACCTTAATTCTTATTTTAAGTTTATAAATAAAAAAGTTATATAAGATATTAAGAAGTTAGTACTTACTAGTAAACTACTAGTAAACCTTAACACTTATATACTTAGTACTATTTCTCTATATCTACTATATAAAAAAGCTTAAAAAACACTTTATAGCCTTTTACTTATACTGTCTACTTAGAACGAATTTCTTATAATTTAATATCTATATAAGCCCTTAGATATAAATAACTGTTTTTAGCTCTTTTTGGTGGGAAAAGGTGGGCGGAATGCAGGGGGGGCGGAAAGTAGGTAGTTTGACTTACACTCAAATTCGCCGCAGGAGATGGAGTCATCGAATGTTGGAGGCTCAGGATTAACCCTTACAAACTCTCGTGATTCAGCATTTACCAAGTTGCCAAGCCGAATAGGCAGCTCACTACCATGTGTTGAGCTTTTGCATAGACGCCTACCTATTATAGGAAGGCCACTCTAATGCACCATGACCTCCCTCATCCACAGCCCAGACCACTGCTATTACAAGGTAGGGAGTCCACCTCCCGGCTCACTATACAGAGTGAAAATCAAATTCACGGTCAAAAACCAGCAAAAGATGGAAAGGTCAAGCCGAATACTGTAATAACTAGAATTTTGTCCTGCCCGCCGAGTCTCCCTGCGAGGAGTTTATTGAAAATTATGGTTCAATGAAAGTGCTAGTAGAAAATATGATTGATCAAGATTGGTTGATTTTGAAAGGATCGTGACGCCCTGGGCAGCCTATCGAGTCACAACTGTATACCAAGTTGTCCATATCGAGTGTGAGCTGCGCACAGAACGGTGTACCATCGTCGTTTGGCGTCAATCTGAAATATGTCGCTAGGAGCTCTCGCTTTTCGATATCCCACTTGCTTGACATCCATATCCATCTTGAATCAGGCGGAATGAACCCGTTTTCATCCATGCCCTTGTCTTCGAGCCAGACGACTCCTGACTTGCCAACCACCAAAGCCTGCCCATCCCAGGCGTTCTCCCTCCATGACAGGCTGTTCAGAACATTGATACCCTCCATTCTTATGTTATGATTGCGACACTTCGCGATGATCATAGCTAGCGGAGATGTCAGGCCCTCCGAGAAGGTGAAGCATACTTTTGATATCGGACCAGGATCTCGCAGGTAGCAAACGACCCGGTCCAGGAGCTCTCTGAATTCGAGCTCGAACAAGTCATACATCATTTCGCTGCGGTCAAGACTACAGCTAATGACGATGTGGATCAGCAGACGGTGTATCTGTATGCTGTCCAGCGTTCTTCTTGCGTCCTCGTCGAGCGTCGGATCGCTGAGATACGTTTCCAACACACCTTGCCACATACCTATGTACTCAACGAACCTTTCCTGCTCTTCCGCTGCTTTCAGAATGTCCATCGGATTGTAGTTGAGCTGGTCGTGCACTGTTCGCATCACGTGGACAACAGCCCTTGTGAAGAACTGGCCCCATAACGCTTGAAGTTTTGCCAAAACGGTAACGCCTGGCTTAGGAAGCTGAAGTTTCGGGCTGCTGTTCATTAAGAGCACGCTGTTCCTGTGCGAGCTGAAAAAATGGGTGAAGCCGGCCATGAGACATAAACATGGCAGGAGATGCTCGATATCTTCCATCTCATCGTCTGGAGTACCTGTTCGTAATCGAGAATATATGTAATCTCCTCTAACCTCAAACTCTTCTCCTGGCTGGAGACCGTGTAGCAACGTGATTTTGTTTTCCAAGAGGCGCATGCCGGTCCCCATCAGAGAGTCAATGTTCTTCATGTTGCCTTGGATAAACTCAAAAGCGATAAGTAGCAAAGTCATGATGATGATTGACCTGGGCGAGGTATCAGAAGCCGACTGTTGGATACGCTCTCTGTATATAGCGACTGCTTTGACATGATGCAGTAAAGCTGCCTTGTGGTGTCGATTGAGGAAGCCGGTCAAAACAGCCTTCGAAGTCCCCCAAGGACGAAGAGCAGACGGAGGGACCCTGCCGAACCGTTTACTTGATTCTTCATCAAAAAATATGGTTTGTGAGATTGCTCCAATCGCCAAGATTGATTCTCGAACACACGGATCTCTCGTCATTTCGTTGAGAACAATGCGCGACCAGAAGTCGGCCTGACATGAACCTCCAAGGTCCCGGATCAGCTGATATCTGAACAGATCATAGTACGGCACATCTTTATGATCGAAATGCAGCAGCGAAGGGTTGGTCCGAAGCCGAGCAGTCAGAATTGGAACTGAGCCCTGTTTTCCCGGCACGTTCGGCCGCGGGAGCAAGTATCGACTTGCTTGTTGAGCTGCCGCAACGATCTGTTGTTGTTCAGTCGTTTTCTTCTGGTCCATGGCTTCCTTTATATAGCCGTCGCAGTCAATGTCCGCCTTTTCGCAGCGACTACATGTAGGCTTCCGTTCGTCACATTTGACCCGCCGAATCTTGCATGTCAGACACCCGGATCGAACCTTTGGTTTGCTGGCTCGTTTTCGTCTCGGGGCATCGCCTGGGCCTCTTTTTACGAGGCCAGTGACTTGATTGGAAGGAAGCGTACTTGCTAACCGTGGAAGCAGCGGGAGAACACGGCTGTGGAGTCGTCCCAAGGCACTGTTTGCTGCTTCGGGTTCCTCCAGTGTGTCTGAAAAATACGATGCACCGTTCATGATTGGACAGATTTCTAAAGAAAAGGATTGGGGTGCTTTGTGTGTCTGTTTCCGTGGTGGTGAAGCTTTTTTGTGCTCTCTGGAGACGAGATTCCCGTGTTTAATACCGTTCTCGTTAATTGAGCTCAACTTGACAGATGCTCTCGGGTTGATAAAGTCGATATGGTTCATTGAGCCATCTGGAAGTCAAAAGAACGCCGATGACAGAGATTTCTGAATTTATTGATTGCCGAGGTCGACGATGCTGACTGCCAAGCCCGCTGTGGAGTGACGGTAGCCCGGCAAACATGAACAAACCCAATCCCTTCTTGGCCCTGTACGTTTTTTTTCGGTTCCTCTTTAATGTCAGCATAGTCCTATTGGTCAATTTAAGAACTACCCAATCACAAGAGGCAGCTCGTAAACTTCCAGCTGCAATTAAGATTGGCCCTCGTGAACGTTCAGCCGCCGTCGATAAAGCACAGCAAGCCATATCTGGGTCTTGGTCCGCCCCCAACCACCCGCGCCAGCCAGACCGGTGGGCTTACGTTCTGCATGTCATCCGTCATCAAATCCTGTAGTGATAGCACTCAACCGCTGCATCAACCTGCCAATAGTTCTTCAAGGAAGTGGTGTAAGAAGCTTTACTTCGCTGGGATCTGTTGGAAAGCTAAATCTCCCGCTGGTAGTCCAGTTCCGCACGGCATTGCAGTTCAATAAGTTTTCAGTATATACATAATAGAACCATAGCGTTTCACTACTTTGCAAGTCTGTTGATAAAGCTGGGCGACAGGGTTGTGTGCTATCCTCTACACTGTGTATTGTCCACATAAGCTGGAAAGCAAAGTACCTATGTCATCCAACCGATTGGGAAACGGGTTCTCTTCGCTGTGAAATTTGGGCCAAAACCGCAGCTCGACAGCCAATTGTTGACGCCTTTCTTTGAAAAATTTGTTCGAAGTTTTGAATGGGCCTGGCCTATAAATAGCACTCAAATCTGCCTTGATATAGCTTTGGCAAGAACTAGCCATGCAAGTATTATCGGGTAAAGTGACAATATCAAAACAAGTCTAAGGGCGGGGCCGGTGTGTCTACATTATATGTTCTGCAGTAGTCATATCCGCATATGTTCCCTTTAATATTGCCTTGCTCTCTCTCGCAATCAGCTCGACTAAAACGGTGACATGCTGCATGTACAAACGTTGTAATATGAAGCATCTCTTGAGAAAACATATTAAAAAATTGACATCGGCAATTAAATGTCGTGGCCGCAGCCAAGGTGCCTCTCCCCGAGAGCTTCAAGCTCCTCAATGTGTATAATGTCATTCTCAAGACCTCTTGATTGCAGGTGCATCAACATAGTGGCGTTGGCAGGAGTCTTCGGAATGAGCTCTGTTCCGTTTAGCGATAAAGCAGTCAACATGTGAGCAGCAGCCTATGATATTTGTCAATTTGTATCCCTAGTGACAGTCGATCGACTGATGTCAACAGTGAGCTTACCCTTGCGTTGACAGTAATAGTGTTAGGGTCGGGATTATCGATGGTGTCACAAGCTTGGTGGTAGCAAGGATCTTGAGCAACGGCTGTGCCGGTGTGCAGGAAACCGAAAGGCTTATGGAGGATTTTCCAGAATGAGGCATAGTCACTTCCATTTGTAAGAACAGCGGGAGTAACTTCGAGACCCTGGCTCTCGAAATAGGCCTCGTAAATATGCTCAACAACGTCAGATCCTGCAGGTCCAGCGGTTCCGTGAGTACTTCCATCAGTATCGGCAACACCGAAGAAGCCCTTGGCTACCATATCGAAGTTGAGGTAAACGAGCAAGTTGTCGACATCGTACGTGGGGAGGTTGGAACAATAATACTTGG
Organism: Colletotrichum graminicola M1.001; assembly: GCF_000149035.1. Lineage (NCBI taxonomy): Eukaryota > Fungi > Ascomycota > Sordariomycetes > Glomerellales > Glomerellaceae > Colletotrichum > Colletotrichum graminicola. Next base: position 1,008,224 of record NW_007361016.1, on the reverse strand, counting down.
ATCCGAGCAGACCATTCTCCTCGGCGCCCCACCACGCGAACCGGACCTGGTTCTTAGTTCGATATTTGGTTAGGGCAAGGAAAAGCTCGATAAGTAGGCTGGTCCCAGATCCTAAAAGCATGTCAATATACACTCACTTTAAATCAACAAATGCCACTTACCGTCGTCGTTAATACCAGGTCCAGCTTGGACACTGTCCAAGTGGGCACCCAGCTAAAAAACGTTAGCAACGGGTACTTGAATGGGTAGGCAAATGGAATGCGCACCATAATGACATTGTGCGGGTCACCCTCCTCAGTCTCGACAAGAACGTTTTGCGTGATGCGCTCCTCGACAATCTGAGTCTGCTGGAAGTGAGCCACGATGGTTTCGCCTGTATCGATGCGCTCCTTGATCCTCAGACCATCTGCAAGGTTGATGAAGCCAGCGGGAACGAACCCCTCCGGATCAGGGGCGCTGAGTGAGCCCGCCGTGGCATTAGTCGTCACATCATGATATACAATGACAGCGGCAGCACCAGCTGCCGCCGCAGGTCGGACTCTGCCCGCAAGAGTACCTCCAGTTGGGCATCGATAACGCTGCACAAGCACAATCTTGTCTTGGACATTCAGACCCTTGTAGTTGGCGGCGTCGCAACCAGCGGCTCCCTCGGGACCCAGAATCACCTCAGCGGTGATACCCTCTTCACTTGTGGAGGGGGAGTAGGTTAAGCCGAAGACATAGATAGACTCCCCTTCAATATTGAAGTCGATCGAGATGACCTGGCCGAAAGTGGCGGGAAAATCTTGTTTCCAAGCCTTGGTACCAGAGATGTTTGAAACGCGATTCCAGACGTAGTCAACCGATGCAGCATAACCAGATAGGCCGAAAGCTCTGTTTCCCCCATTGACAAATGCAATCTCATTGAGGGCCTTTAGATTGGCCATAAGGCTGTTTGATTGCAGGAACTAGTCAGTCAATCGAGTTCTGGTCAATTTGGAGTCGTTCTGAACCTCGCAATTGTGTCTTACTTTTCGGTCGTAAGGTCCGCCTGAAGCTTTTCGGAGTCAATCTTGGGTCTGCATGTTGTGTTTGTTGCGACGATGCCGGAAGCTAGCGAAAGCAAAGCCGCGGCAGACTTGCAGAGCTTCATGGCTGCGTGTGTATCAAAGGCGAGGCGAGATAGCTGGGACTGGCCAGCAAAGTAGTAGACTCATACACAGTAGTCGTAGCTGGGTCACGGCTACCTTTTTATCTATGTAGCAATTCTGTGTGGCCCAGGCTTTGTTTTTCCAATTAAATGATTTGGTGTTGCGGTCAATCGCGGCGTCATTCTGCCACTGCAGATCAAGAAAAATGATGGTTTGCATGCCATATCCCAGGACGCCGAGACTTTGACACCCACACGGCTACCGTTGGTTGGAGCATGCCTACGAACCGAAAGTCGGATCGGGAAGGTCGACGGTAAAGATGAGGGGAACTTTGAGTCCGCCAAGAGCCAAGCTCTATTGAATTTAGTCTTGGCCCAAGACTCTTGGGCCGTCACCCGTCATGTCATCAAAGCAGCATTAGTCATGGCGAAACAGTTGCGTTTTCCTAGTTTTTCTGGGAAGATAGGTTACCGGGGTCATACTCGGAGCACCGGATGAACGCCGCCTAGCTCCAAACATGCCGCGAAGTCTTGTCTATACATCGCAGTTGATTGACGGCGAAGCGAGATACTTGTCAATGCCCTATTAACGGACACAATAAATGTCATTTACAAGAAACAAAGGGACCAATTTGACGGTTCTTTACCTGGCCTTCCAACTCAGAGAAGTCTGATCACATCTAGAGTTTTCCCCAGCCCTAGCCTAGCACCCCGCGTGTTGAAAAGTATGAGCAAACTTCACGTAAGGGTATGTTTATTGGAGTCGAAATGGTAGTTAAAGCTATTATTAGCAGAAATCTTGCAACTATCACCTTTGAACTGTTTGATCAGATTGCCTTCCAAAGAACGTTTCTTAAAAATGCTCGGAGTGGGTAACTAACTATGTTGGTCTTCACGGCGATGTTGGCCATAACGGCCATGGTGGCTTACTTATTAGTGCTGTATACAGTGAGCAACCAAAACAGCTTTCAAAAAGCCGAATTTTGATTATCTTAAGGTTCTGTACCTTGATAAAAGTCGACTTAATGACTACTAACATATTGTCGCATATTTTGAAATTCGTTTCCAGTCGCCCTCTTCCAAGACTTACAGCTTCCATTCTCAAGCACGCCCAGTGAGATTGTAGAAGTCCGGAAAGGAGTCTATCTTCCGTGGCTATAGCGGTCACATCCAACTTCTACCATTCATAGCGCCTTAATGATATGATCGCTAATTAGAGGCCGTAACGGTAAGGGTATTTAGAAAGGGCGACCACAACACCTCAGTGCTTTCTAGCATTTAATTATGACAATGTGTTTCTATAGCTTTAGTTACGACCTTGCAGCTACAAGGAATTGTCGAAAGGGCAAAAAAGTAAAGGCTTAAGCGACTATTGTAGCAAGCAATTAAGCAAAACCTCAATTGCCTATCCCAACTGCACTATCAGTATCCAGATTCCACAGTCAAGGTTAATTAACGAAGTATTTCCATAAGCCATGAATCAATACTGGCGATTATTGCGTCCATAAGACAGTTCAATGATGGTTCGGGCTTACCGGGTCAAAGAATGTATTCAAAGCCAGACGGAAGCCAATGCGAGGGGGAAACGTTTTCTGTGCGCCACCCAGCACCTAGAAGACTATTATTGGAGGATTGCGTTATCGTTCCATGTGAAACTTCCAGACATCATCCATATGATAGAACTACTACTTTTCAATATCAAGAAAATAAAACCCGTTGCGAGGATCCAGGATCCAGGTCCCAAGCCTCCAAGGTATCAGATGCCTGTCCCGTGACCCCGGGGTAGGGATTGTAATAAGGCAGACTTGTAATCATGGAAGTTCTCCAAATATCCCAGCTGTCAGACTGCCCTGGGTTGCTGAAAGGTACGAGTGCAGCAAAGCGCACTCTACAGTCCGGGTCGTTAGCTCCTGAGTCATACAACAATTGATGTTTGTACAAGGTATGTAGCAGTCAGGACAAAACTTACGTATAGTTGCCAGAGGCGGTATAGCTTCCATTGACCAACTTGTGACTATGACGCCTTGTTCCACGATTCTGGATGCCACTGTAGCCCTAAGCCCGTCCAAGAACTGTGGGCACGTCCGATACTTGCGGTCATGATATCCGCGTTCAGCTGGAATGAGATGCCGGATCCTTTAAGAATGCTTACACCGGACTCATACGCCAAGACAGTCGCTCCAATCAATATGGCTTCATCAGTACCTTCGAACTATGACAACTAGCACATGTACCGTTGCTTACAACCTCCATATTCTTACAGCACCAGATATTTTGAAAGCAAGACTATCAACCCCTGGGGCGACAGGAGTGTGGCTGTGGAGCCGGGGGGTATCAGCCCACAATCTATCAGTTTGACTTCATGAGGGCTAAGGTTGCTTATTATAACTCACTTTTGCCGGCAATAATACCGGCCACATGACTTCCATGCCCAAGTAAATCTAGAGGGTCTTCGTCGGGAATCTTTTCATTGGATGCATCATACCCTGGAGCAGATATCAGCCCTCATTGTCATTTTGGCCCTGCTGATAGGATTGGGCTTCCGAATACCTTCGCCTACCAGGTTATATCCGCCAGAGACTGTAAACCCGGGCCCAAATCCACCAGTCAACTAATAATTGTCATCTCTTTTCACAGGGAATCAGTGAATTTCAAGAGAGATTAACTTACGGCAGGATGATGATAGACAGAAATGAAGGAGAGTAAGTAAGCAAGGCGTTTTTCCTTTTTTCCTTTTTTGTTTTTGCTATAACAGTTAAGAGATCCCTGTCGGCTCGAATCAAGAAGTAAAAAGATGAAATCCAATGACGGTGTGGATTCTAACCACAATTTCCTCCCCGAGGTGGGCTCGAACCACCAACCTCCAGATTAACAGTCTGACGCGCTAGCCAATTGTGCCATCGGGGAAATTGGACTGTATTGCTGATAGTATGGCGATGCCAATTTTACTATTGCTGCTGTGGCTATGGAACGCTCGAGACTCTAAATCCAATGTTGTTAGCAGCAATTGAAGAGTCTTCGTGCAATTGGCAGCTTATTAATTATACTAGAATTGACAGCCAAACAATGGAAAACGTGCCATTATCCGGTCAAAAACAGACGGTGATTCTAGTGTCACATGTCAAAATATTGAGAAACCATTCCCCACTAACCGGCAAGTCGATGCAGCGAGACGAGCAGCCCCGCTACTACCATTTGGTTCCTTCTGAACAAAACCAATCCTGTGACAAGAAAGTCTCTATGTGAAAGCGGAACATCAGTACCACAGGACTCCTCTAGTAGACAATATGACATCTAAGGGGAGAGCAGATAGGACAACATTAAGAGCGGCAAATGTGACATTAATGGAGATAATAAGTAATTGACTCTAATTTGATCTAATAATAGCTCGGTCCGTAGATATTCTACCTCGATGGCTGCTTTGTAACATCAAGCTGAGGCTGGGTGGACGTTGCAATGTCTTCCGGAACAGATTTTCAATTCTCTGATAAAGAGGCTCCGATGATGTGACACATAATCTCAATGAGCAACACATTGTAAAACAGAGATAGGTGCAATCGCCAAACGCAGCAGAGCTTAGAGCCTTTCCATAATTATAGAAATGAAACCTCAAAAGTCCATTATCTGTGTGCCATTAACTCGGTATTGTTAGGAATAAGCTGTTTCTGCTAGAATATGTGGGTTCTGATCAGGGGAAATAACCATATGACAGCTAATAACATATCACCATTGTCAATGAAAGAGACCTGGCTGAGTACTCCGTTGTTACTTTCTCATTCATTACTGCATATATCAAGGGCAATATTGACAGGAAACCGGATTCAACTAAATTATCCTTGTGTAGGACTATTCTTTTGTCTCCGCAGATCTGTCAGCTGTCCCAGTGACGCGGGATCCATGGAGCTTACAAGTGTGTCGCCATAGGGCCGTGTCTTCGCGGGATTTGGAACTACGCCGCTTCTGTCTTTGCTTACACCCTTCACTCACTCTCACTTGCATGAATGGCCACGTGTCCTCACTGGTTTTCCTCGACATTCCTAATAGGAAAAGTACATGCTGGTCTTTGAATACTTGGATAAGTGAGTGTATAACAATTCCGTATGTCTTCTGATAGTAACTGATACATGAATTAGTCCGACTAACTCTCAACTATAAGGGGATTGATTACAAAACCGAATGGGTTGAGTACCCCGATATCGGGCCCAGGCTGAAGCCTACGGGCCTTGAGGGTGATCCTAACCAGATTTCTCTGTTCATGTCTTGATCACACCCTGTATCTAGATAATGTCTGTCATATTCAGGTTTATCTAAGGTTCATTTGCGAACGGCATTGAACAGATTTGCTGGCAACAGTAGACTCAATATTTTAGAAACAGAGTATCTATTTGTTAGATAATGGATCTAGCAAGGTAGAAAGTTCTAGTCCTGGCAGAAGCTTAAAATGCGGCGCCCGCACTCTGCGTTTTGTCGTCCAAGGTGGCAAGCAACGAGTAAGCACGTCGCCAATTTGGTGGCTGTTGTAGTTTTAGCGCGGGTTGCGAGCATAATCACTATAGGCGATTGAGAAGGTGAGTATTATATTTAGAAGCTTACTGTATTTTGATTTCTGTGTATCTGAGGGCCTTCTCAAGATAGCCCCAGTGCTGTTTCGGCGCGGCCGCTGATCTAATACGTCTTAGCTCTCGGGCAACGTCGAGCCAAGGGTTGAGAATAAGCAAGAGATTTCCCAGCTGCCTAATTGAGATAAGACTGATCCTGATGGACCAGGCGGGATCCTCATTACCACGCTAAGGAAAAGAAAACTTGCCACACTACTTATTTAAACAGACTAGCATGGCATGCCCAATTTGTACCAACTTGTCAAGCATTGCAAGATATTGTCTTGCGTATTCGGTAATCACCATGAAGGTCCAAATCCACTCGACCCTAAAGTTTTATCTCGGGGCCTTGATTGCGCAGATAGTCCTTGGAGAACAAATTCCCGCTCCCACGGGCGAGTACAATGTCGGTGTCCAGCGTTTTGCTATTCCTTTCTTGAACGAGGAAGATCCCGTGTGGCCGAACGGCATCGCAACCGAATATCTCGCCACACTATATTATCCAACCTCGGATGAGAAGCCTTGCCCAGAGCCCTACCTAGAGGCTGAGCTTGCTCAGCTGTATGCCACTCTGTGGAGCTTCAATATATCTCACCTGACGTCGACAGTACGGTGGAACGCCTCATATCTGGATGAAGGAACCGGCCCGACGCTTCTTTTCGGACCCGGTGGTTGGGGTCCACCCACTGATGGCAACTACATTGTCATTTCCGACCTCGTCTCGCATGGTAAACCCACGTTTCTGGACATTCCCCTAGCCAGCGCTGACTTGACGGTGAAGGATACGTCGTGGCTGCATTTGACCACATCTACGAGCAGCCCTTTCTGCGATATCCCAATGGCACTGGTGTCTACGGCCTCTCGCCAGCTTTTAGTAACTACACTAGTGAATGGGTCGAGAAGCTGCACGCCACCAGGGTCAAGCACCAACTGCATTTCATTGACTTCTTTCCTTCATTAGTGGCAGACCTCAAAGCGCCCTTCAAGACTGACAATTACGGCGCATTCGGCGTGTCCATCGGAGGCTCCGCTGCTCTTACTGTGGCTCTAGAGAGCGACGCAGTAGCTGCCGCCATCAACGTAGACGGTACAATATTTGGTCGATTAAACAGCACCTCCGACTCGGACCTGAGAAAGCCATCACTTATTCTTGGCTTCCAAAATCACAATGCAAATACTGATCAAACTTGGAACAATTACCGCGCCTGGCAAAGTGGCTGGTGGCGTTTGCTATCTGTAGATGGTACCACCCACGGTGACTGGTCTGACAGGACAATTTGGAAGGTTTTCGGGACAACACGTCCGCTCGGTCCGATTGACGGTAACAGAATGGTCAATATCTCGAGGACGTTTATCAGAGCTTTCTTTGATAAGACTTTTCTGGGCACTGAGGAGCCACTTCTGGACACCCCTTCCGCGGACTTCCCTGAGGTGCACTGGGATGAAATACATGATGGACGGTAAATCGAGCAAAGATTACCGGCACAGCTTGATATAAACTGCAATCGTGGTGATAATGGGAATGGCATCAAATATATGAAGAAAGACCGTATGTCTGATTATAAATACGCCTTCAACTTGGGAGCGTCGTTAAACGCCTCTTACCAAGCTCCTAACTGGGGTTTCGGACTGGAAAAACCTCGGTTGCGGTTACTTAGGTCCACGAGTGGCTTGAGTTAGAAACGCAGGCCTCTTTGTTGTGTTGAGTACGGATATTGGGCATGACACTTATACTGTGTTTTCCCGACTGTGCTACTATCATTGTGTACCTGTGCGACTATGAGAGCGACCGCCTTGGCAACGTACCCAAGTTAGAAGAATGAGACCCCAGCCTGAAACAAATGTCACATGCTCTATCGTTCATCCGTGCGGGCCAGGCACACACCTGACATATCACTCATACTCTCTGTGAACTCAATTGTGCTTCACCTTATCACACCTGAGGGAACCTTGCATGCTTCCGTTGTCTTTTGAGTAGATTAGGGAAATAGCCGTCGAAAGTATAACGACTACGAGCCTGGGACATCATGGACTTCAGTTCTCCGCTCTCTTTCAAGTATACCAAACCCGGCCAGGAAATCAAGCCTGGGACGACCCTACGCATCCTCGGTGTTGGGGACTCGATTACAGTTGGATTTCTCAGTGACATAGATGGGGGAGACGGCAATGGATACAGACTCAAGCTCCGAGATAACTTATCAAGTAAGTTCATATTGTCCTGCGTCTCTTTCAGTCGTGAGCTGATGTGTTACACAGAAGACCGGGTCGTTTTTTCGGGAACGGAGACTATGAACGGCACGATGCCTGGTAATTATTTCGTAAGTGTACCTCGATAGCTGCTCTCTTTAAATGACAACTGAGCTGACCGAGTATCCACCATGACAGGCAGCTTGGTCGGGCATGACCATCAAGTTCATCTCTGACCATGTTGGACCGTCGCTCCAGCAAAGGCCTAACATAGTACTTATTCACGCCGGTACAAATGACATGCATCCCAATCTAGACGTAGCCAAGGAAGGCAACGACCCAAAAGAGGCGGCAGATCGCCTTGGCAAGCTCATTGACAAGATCGTTGAGGATTGTCCAGATGCTACTATTCTTGTCGGGATGATCATTGGCTGTCACGATGAGATCCAAATGAGAAATATTGCTCAGTTTCGGTCCCTGATTCCAGGCATCGTCCAGACGCGGAGCGATGCCGGAAACCACGTTCTTGCCGTCGACTTCTCAACATTTCCCATGGATGCTCTGAGAGATGGACTCCATCCGACGAATCCAGGTTACCGGATGATGGGGGATTACTGGTACGATTTTATCGCGCAGATACCCACTGGCTGGATCCAGCAACCGATCGGTGATGACCCCCGTCGCTCCGGTGAGCTGCGTCGCACGAAGCCTATTGAAGTTGTGTCAGCGAGCTGGGGCCAGCGACTTCTTGGTTTGGTATTCGGCAAGACAGCATAGTAGATCATCCATTGATGTTGCCTGAAGCTTGGCATGAATATAGAAAATAAACTCTCGGTTCTGACTAATAGTTTGTAAAGCTGATTTGCTCTCGTGACTGTTCTGATCAAGACTGGCCAGTTCAAGGCATGCAGGTTGATTGAGGTAGATTCCTAGGGCTGTCCCGTGCTCCAGCCCACGCACTCTGCAGTACAGCGGCGTCAATAAAATTATCCAACCCATGGTTCAACCAATGCCTGTCAGTGTCAATTATACTGTAATATGTGTGTTTCTGCAAGCAGAAAGTGAAATAAGCATTCCCAACATGGTCGATCATTGCATCCAGTTCCCGCCAAATCACAGCGCTAATGTATATCCGCAGTTCCATAAAGGTTGATCGCCATCTGGCCAGAAACCCCCGATATGGATCTCGTGAGCACCCGGGCATTCAGAGGAATTCTGCCTGATACCCCAAATCCCAGACGCCACTATGCAGTACAATCGATTTCATTGATGTTGGTGCTACAACAACATACCTGTGGCGACTGGTAAGGTGGTGTGTGGCAGAGATCCGTACCGAACGCCCCATGCTTCGCAAATCGGTCTAATTCCCGGCGAGTATCCGTAGCTAAAAGTGTAGGGCCAGATAAATAAAAGACCAGTCGGTGAGCAAACCATAGGTGCTTAGCGGCATGCAATAGAGGATCCGACATGAGGAGTTCCAACAGCTCGCGCTGCATCCCTGACTACACTAGTGGAAGCGCATATAACCTACCCAATCACCTGCCAAGAACCGCCGGAGTACTCTGTATAGGTGCCAGACATCTCTCTGGCAAAAGACGAACGGCGGAGCGCGCTTCATTTAGGCTAAATAGCTATTGCCGGTCGTGATTGCACAAAAGAACATGGGGTTGCTTGGTCATTTCCCCGCGGGGTAGCGGCCTGCCGGTGTCGCCTAAAGGGAGAACCTCGCACACCATGTTCTTTTTGTTTCACGCTTCCCCATGGGGCCAAGAGTCTCGGTATCTGTCCCTGTCCATGTTAAGTCAGAATCCTACCACTATGTAGGGCCGATTGACATTTCACGCGGAATAGTGTGATTGGGAGGTGGTCGGGGTCTTTAAATCCTAGCTTTATTAATGGCCCGTACCTCTGTGCCGCCAGTGTGACTTCTTGGTAGTGATAAGAGTGCTGACATCCCCCAACACACCTCCGCCGTCCTCCATTAAGCCACTTACCCCGTCACCGGTTTGAGTTTCTTTCGCAAATACATAAAAAAGGGGGATTTTCAATCATCACGACGCGTTGAGGAACGCATCATTCTGTTGGGAGTCCCAGCTGAGATATCTCACCAGCTATGGGCGGCCACGCTTCCGGCAACGCAGCTTACGATGCTGCTTTGCAGAGACGCCAAGCGCTGATGGGCGCCAGTGGTGCCAGAGCTCTAGTCAAGAACTGGAAGGTTGCCCGTATTGCTGCTTTCGCTTGCATTGGAGGCGTTTTATATGGCTACAATCAAGGGTGCGACGCCATTCTTCCTCAAGCTTTGATCTAATGAAGCTCACTATTGATGCACAGAATGTTCTCTGGCATTCTGGCTATGCCATCTTTTGAAAAGCGTACGCATATATATTTATCCTCTGATGGGGCATTGACGTATGTTTATGAAAGACGCCGGTTGCTGATACATTCATTCGTTGCCAGATATGGAAGGGTATACCAAGAACCAAACCCAAAAGGGATGGTTGACAGCCATTTTGGAACTCGGTGCCTGGGTTGGCGCTATTTTATCTGGCTTCATTGCTGAAGTATGCTCCCGTAAATACGGTGTACTGATTGCTACCGGTGTCTTCATACTTGGTGTAGTTGTACAGATCACGTCTATTTCCGGTGGCCACGAGTCCATTTTGGGAGGACGTTTCATCACGTATGGCCCCAATCCTTTTTCATTTTACAAATACAAACACTGACATGGCTACAGGGGCATGGGTGTTGGAAGTTTGTCAATGATTGTACCCCTATACAACTCCGAATGCGCACCACCGTGAGTCACTGGCAAATATGTTCTTACAGTGCCCCATGCATTCTAATGGATACTCCCATAGCGAGGTTCGAGGCGCTCTTGTCGCTTTGCAACAGCTTGCTATCACTTTCGGAATTATGATCAGTTTCTGGATTGAGCAAGTAGCCCCTTTTCCCGATAGGACGTCTTTCCAACTAACGTCAATATAGCTAGTATGCTGTGCCCCTAGGAAACCCGATTCAAAGCTTCATGCTACTGGGAATTTACTACTGTACTGACACATTGTTAGTGGATGCAACTACATCGGCGGCACAACGGAGGCGACACAGTCCGATGCGGCTTGGCTGGTACCTATCAGTCTACAACTAGCCCCCGCGGCCCTCCTTTTCATTGGAATGATATGGATGCCGTTCTCACCCCGTTGGCTGATCCACCACGGCCGTGAAGAAGAGGCTCGAAGGGTTCTTGCCAACCTAAGGGATCTCCCAGAGAACCACGAACTGATCGAACTCGAGTTTCTTGAAATCAAGGCCCAGTCTCTCTTTGAGAAGCGCAGCACTGCCGAGCACTTTCCTCATCTCCAAGAACTCAATGCGTGGAACACGTTCAAATTGCAATTCGTCGCGATCAAAGCCCTTTTCCAAACCAAAGCGATGTTCAAGAGAGTCATCGTAGCAACGGTCACAATGTTGGTCCTGTCTTTCAATGCAGCTGTTAGCCTCATACAACTAACAGTATTAGGTTCTTCCAACAGTGGACAGGAATTAATGCAGTAAGTATCCGACTTTTCCCTCAACCGAAATTCTGGCCTCCAGTTGGTCATATCGTTAGACTCTTTCTGCTTCTTCTTTTGACTGGCCAGTGATCACATAAGCCTGGATGCTTCAGATCCATTATTTTGACGTTTGGACAGCCGTGTTGAAACTTGGAATCCAAAGTAGGCTGACTGAAATGATAGGTTCTGTATTATGCGCCTCAAATCTTCGGACAGCTAGGTCTTAGCGAGACAACTACCAGCCTGTTGGCTACAGGTGTGGTTGGTGTTGTAATGTTCATTGCTACGATTCCAGCGGTTCTTTGGATCGACCGTGTCGGTCGTAAGCCAGTTCTTACCATCGGAGCTATCGGCATGGGCACTTGTCACCTCATCATTGCTGTAATTCTTGCTAAGAACATTGACCGTTTTGATCAACAGCCTGCCGCTGGCTGGGCCGCCGTTTGCATGGTCTGGCTATTTGTTGTTCATTTTGGATGTCAGCTCTTCCTCAACCCTAGTCCAGATATCTCGATATAAAAAAGGCTAACGCAATCACAGATTCATGGGGCCCCTGCGCGTGGATTATCATTGCCGAGGTGTGGCCTTTGAGCACACGTCCATATGGTGTATCACTTGGTGCTTCCAGTAACTGGATGTGAGTACTGCCATACCCAAAGCCCTTGAATAATTCTAATAGCTATCTTATAGGAACAACTTCATGTAAGAACCTTATGACCTCCAAGGTACCTGAGCTTCTGAGGCTTGTACTGACTTTTTTACGAACAGCGTGGGACAAGTTACTCCGGATATGCTAACAAACATTACGTACGGAACCTATATTTTATTCGGCATCTTGACGTATCTTGGAGCGGCCTTCATCTGGTTTATTGTTCCTGAAACCAAGCGCCTATCGCTGGAAGAAATGGTAGGTTCTTGTGCTCACGTCATTCCAACTTCTCCTCACGGCGCTCAATCTACCTGGTGTGCTAACGAGTGTCTCGTCTAGGACCTATTGTTTGGCTCCGAGGGGGCAGCCGCTGCTGACTTTGAGCGCATGGAGGAGATCAACAATGAAATTGGCCTGACCGCGGTGCTGAATCACACATCGCCCAATGATCGACTGTCTCATTTGGCCGATCTAGAGAAGACTGATATTTAGGATAGCTGCCACTGATAGTCTCTGAGTCTAGAGGATGCATTAATCGGCGATATGGCAAAAGCATCCAAATCGTGGTTCGTCGGAGCAAACCCTGTGTAGTCTCTTCGGAGCTAGGCCTGGTTTCATAACCTTTTATTATTGTTTCTAAACAAGATTGTAATTTATCGTTAGTGACTCTAGGAGTAATCGATAATTGTTAAACGTTCTTGTTACACGAGAAGAAGAAGAAGAAGACTGCTTGGACGGCGGGCAGGCCGATTTGATGGTGTATCCTGATATTAATCGTGGTGTCATGTAAACGGAACACTAGCAGAAACCTGACATATGGATCTCCCCTAGTTGGACCAGGCGAATGCAAATTCTTTGCTAAGAGTCCTATATTTTACAACTAATAAATAATTTCAAGTTGAACGTTTACGGTTTCGGAGAGCTCTATAAGCCAAGGATGTATCATTAGCCCCTCTCGCACAGTAGCTATGGGCTATTAGCTAGGTGAACTCTGTAAGCTCACTCGAAGTACACATTAACAACCTCATCTATTATGCATGTTCATCAGTTAATTGCCAGGTTTCGATTGGATTACAACTTCACAACTATTGAAGATAAAGCCGCTGGTTATTTCAAGCCTTCACCCTAACACTTAAGTCACCGCAGCTTGCATATATCTTAGTTTCTACACTATACCAAGCCGTTTTAGAATCGGTGCTGGTCAACTGACCAGTAAGGCCATAGGACTTGACGTACCTGGCTTTTGCTATTGCGTTTCATAGCTGAAGGCGCTTGTACAGTCCGCGTAAATGCTATGACATTTGTTCAGAGACGCAGGTATCTTAGAACAGCATCTGATTAAGAGTCCTGGAAGTCAGTAGGGTCTATCACGGGAATAAGCACCATGTTTTTCATCCTTGGTAAAGTGATATACTTAATAGACATGTCAACGGTGTAATATTGGGTGGCTATCAAAAAATCCTGCGTCGCCGCGTGGCATTGGCCGTTGTTAAATCCACGACACCTCGGCTGTCACACGAAGTTGGAAACCATCAACTCAACGGATTGGCCGGCTGGCGTAATGGTAGTGCTTCAGACTTCTATGGAATAGTCATCTGAAGGTTGCGGGTTCGAGCCCCGCGTTGGTCAGCTTTTTGGTCGTTTCTTGATTCATGGTGTTTCTTAGCTGCTCTGTTTGTTACGGTTGCAAAACAGGCAAGGTTTTTGCCTATGTAGGAGGGATGAGAAAGCATAAAGAGATTAAGTTATAAATAAGTATATAATGTACAACTAATGGACTTGTTATATAATTCCAGATTATTTGTTAAGTTTCCTATTACTGCGGATGTCTTTTTATGGATTTTATTCTGAATTGCAAAGTTCGCTCATGATGCATGTTATGCAGCCAGACGGTGTTCACGTTCGCTTCCCACCTAGTGTTGACCAAGATGTCCCACTTAATCCTTGGCGGTGTCGAGCTCTGGCTCAGGCTTCTGTTAAATAGTTATCTGAAGGCTGCGAATTCGAACACCGCGCTGGGAATAGTTGCATCTTGGACCGCAATGGGTGTTCAAGTTAATCATTGATATTTTATCCATGTTTCTTTTATGGAGACGGGGTTGGTTGACTGGGGTGGCAGGTTACGTTTGCCATACGGGTTTTCGTTTCTGAGCAAAAGCTGACATGCCCTCTTTTGCATCAACACTCCGCGCATGCAACGCCATAACCCGGCCGGCCCAGGTTGCGGCGTCTTCATAACCATCTCCTCCTCCCTCATGGACAGCGTCGCCTTTGATGCCGAGCTGTGTCCAGAACGCCCACTTTCCGAGAGCCATAGGTTGCCCTGCAGACCCTGCCAACCGCTCCACTATCTCTGCTACACGCCCCTCGAAAGCTGCGGCGGCTGTGTCGGTGGACTCTGCATGGTCGGGAGTAGGCACCACATCCACAGCACCCCGCATTTCGTCTGCTGGAACTGCTTCTGCAGAAAGAAGAAGCCGGTAGGCTTGACCCGGTGGGAGACGACGGGATACGGCAGCGGAGGGGCTTGTGCACGGAAGCCCGATTCTAGCACCAGGTAGCTGAAACTTGGTCGTGGAGAGGGCAATGGGGTAGTCCGTCGACAATGCCAGCTGCAGCCCGGCCGCGGTTGCGAGGCCTTGAATGGGGCATACGACGGGTGCCGGGCTGTGCCGGATGAGAGACATGATCTCGGCGCACAGAGCGAATGTGTGCTTCACTTCGGCGTGGGACAGAGATGCGATCTGCTTCAAGTCGTGGCCTGAGGAGAAGACGGGGCCCGTGCTGCGGATGATGAGCACATTAGGCAAACCCTCCCTGACACGCCTCCATTCGCTGGCATCCACAAGCCAGCGATGCTTCGATGAGCCGCCTGATCTTGAGTGGGCATGATGACTCGCAGTTTCGAGTTCAGATAAGACGGAGGGTTTGAAAGCAGGGAGAGTCAAGACCCTACCCGTCTCCCGTGACGTAAGATGCGACAGCAGCTGTGTGCGGAGATCCTCAAGAACTTCAAGGCTCAGCGCATTGCGTTTCGCTGGGTTCCTTATATGGAGGTATGCGGCCTTCGCTGGGAGCTTGGGGAGTTGCATTGGTGCTATCAAAGATCAAATCAGTCGGTATTGAGGTGCATTAGGATGCAAAGACTGATGATTGTGAATTGTATTGGAAAGCCGATGACAGAGTTGGCCACCTGAGATGAGCAACAGCAACACTGCAAGGTGGTGGTGGTCTGCACTACGGATACTCGGGGACTAGTGGGAGTAAGCGCCAATGTACGCTGCACGGTTCATCCCGCCACATGCCATCTGACACACTCACAGACAACAAGGAGACTGTTCGAACCAAAATCAATAATAACAAACGACCATTGACGACAATGGCCATGTCTTAGAGTACCAAAGGGACGACCACGACGATTAAATTATTCTCGTCGTCATTGTCGTAATATATCAACACCCTGAGTGTTCGTATAACTCGGGGTAGCCATGTAATCTCCATGTCGATTGAGTTTGAAAATATGAACTTGACTAGGCATAGTTTTGAGACTTTTTCAATGATCGTAGGCAAAAGAAACTCTAACGCCAAGCTAACAAAAAACGTAGACGCGCGCTCGTGAACACCATAATATGTCTAGCATCTCCGCGATATTCATTGGGAGTCATATGATTGTTGGGAAATAACATGATTCATGGCCAGGAGGTTTTCTATACATGCCCTTTTGGTAGAAGCTCAAGCCTCTCTCTTCGCAAGCCTGACATTCCCAAATATCTTGGTTATGACATAGTTGACAGGCCATCGTCCGATCAACCGCTTTAAGGTTTGCCACGCTTCAGTCTTTTTCACTATTAGTCTTCCTCCGGTAGTAGCCGGCACTTTATTGACATCATACGTGGCGACGGGCAATCATCAACGCATTTTGTTGTAGCCCCAGCTCTCTGCAGCTTTTGTCGCGTTATATAACTAAGTGCGGCGTGTACCTTATGTACTGATTTATGGCTCGACATGGCCACGAGAATGCTTGCTAGAACTCAAGTGCGGAAGAAAACCACTATACCTGATCGTGGCGCAAACTGGGCCGTCCCTTTATTTCGAATGGTATCAACATTCGTGATTCTTCGGTTCCAGCGCCTTACCTAAAGAGGCGCGGAAGCTTTTCAGCTGTACGGAGTACATGATCATCAACTGTACCCCGCACTTCTTCACGAAGCCCTTGCTTATACTGGTACACACCTGGCTGTAAGATCCTTGGAATATGTGTCGGCCTTCTAATTCTGTTACCACACCAAGACGGCCTAACAGTCGGCTTGGGCATGCGTCATGGAACATACGTAGTAATGCACTGGGAACGTCTAGCCTCGCAAGGAGTTCCTTCTTTATCCCGCATACCCAGAAGGCAAACGAATCGTTTCATGTTGAGATATCATTGTGTATGGTTGTCTTATCGGATATGTCCCCTGTAGTACGGCTGAGCGCTAGCAAATATGAAGCTAACGTGACTAGGCCTTAGCTCTATTGCAACGGTCTAGGCCCTGACACCTTGCCCTGCAAGTGCGCTGGCTACGGATCCTCGCTAAGGGTTCATGGTAGCAACTCTTGACAAGATACCCATTTTCCCCTTCATTTCCATCAGTTACCGTGTCTATTGATTACTGAAATCGCATCCCTAATCTTTGATTTCGAAGAGATGACATGAAGTGTTACGAGGCTTAGAAACATGCAACGCGATTAATTTTGGCCCACGATTCTTGTCACTCACTCGAGGATCTAATGTTGTCGTTAAGCTAGGCCAAACAGAGGAGGGGGCTGTTATCCGCCTTGCCAACAGCGAGTCGTGACTCCACTCACCAAGCCCAAGGTGTGCGGCATGTCCTACGGACACGGAGTCATCAGATAAGTAGCTACGCAGCATACGGAGTACTGCTCAACTAAATTCCCCTTTCCCGGCTTACATCGAAGATCCTATGATGTTGAGAGGCATAAACAGCCAGTGGTGTTTCTTTTCCTTTTCTTTCCTTTTTTCTTTTCTTTTGTCGTTATCTTTAGTAAACGACTCAGAGTCGGCCAAATCGCCAGCTAAGAAAGCAGCGAGGTGACATTTGGTGGCGGCGCCACCAAGATGCTCAGGCAGGCAATCGCATCCATCTGACATGCCGGACCCAACGTCTGACCGCCTCGGCAAGATCTCCTAAGTACCAGGTTGACAGCTTGCGTTCTGGTCTCACATTGTCTGACATTTATCCAAAGTCCCAACAGTCACAAATCGAGTTTTTTCAATCGCACCAAGGAGGGGGAACAAACGTCAAACGTCCGGACAATCCCGAGAAAAAAGGTATTAGCCAAGAGCAGCCGGGCTCAGCTCTCGTCAAACGTAACCAGCTTGAGCCTAGCGTGAACCCACAACGATGGCTGTGGGCACCGGGACCGAAGACGTACGATGTATGATGTATATGGAGACAGGCATCATATTAACAAGTAGCCGGCATGGTGCCGCTGAAAGAACCCAAGGCTACGTTTTCGGCACATAAAAACTATACCTAATATCATTCGATGACCACATGTCGGCCTAACCGGACTGTCGGTTTGGCGATTTCGCCTTACCCCTGCCAGGCAATCGCAAGAGCACCAATCAGCATGTCTCTTGGCACACCTAAGGTTTGGCCTAGTCGCTGGTATCAGTTCGTCAAGCGTTAGCTCCAACCGCCCTCGTGGCAGCCACCTCCCCTTTTCATGTTTGAGGTCCTGCCTCAAATCTTCCTTCATTGGCTCTCATCCCCTACATCGACATCGAAGTGTAATGAAGGTCGAAAAGTCTGGGCGTCTAATGCTAGTGAAGAAGGTCCTTCTGGAAGACGCCTCTCTCCTCCAGGTGTCGGTAGTGGCCATGGCGCTTGGTTCGGTCCTCACGGAGGCAATGGAACGCTTGCTTTAGACGGAGGCTGTCAATTGAGATTTATGTTTCACCGATGAGGCATCACCTGTCTGCGTAGGAACAACTACTCCATTTTTCAAAAAGATTGGCACGAGATTCGCCCCTCACCTCCTCTTTTAATCCTCCAGCGAGATGGGGGAGGCCGTCGGTGCTGGTGGATGGATCCAGGGCCATGGCCTTCTCTCCCCTTTCTGTCTTTAGCGACATGCCCCTAGTCAGGCATCTGCAGACTGCAGAACTCCAGGTTGTTAACACCACTCACATAAGAGCTTGACAGGGTCAGGGTCTCAACTATCATCATCACCCTGGCTCCGTAGTCTGGCTCCGGAGGCTACAGGAAGCCATCGGGCATTATTTATCTGCTTACCTGCGGCCACTCTCTGCCTCGCCTTCCATACGATTCCTCTAAAACTTGATTCAGGTCCAAGGAAGTTCTTCCACAAGCAGATTGGATGACAGACCCGTAACCACACGCCGCTCGACGGCAACTCTGATCACCCAGCCCGTTCCAGCCACAAACGCCACCCAGCGCTCGATCACCGTGAACCGCCCGCCATGGACCCAGAAAGCCAAACGCTTGCGCCACTTCCCGACGCCCTCCACCGGGGTCTGACGGCCGTCTCCTTTTTCGGCTTCCTATCCTTCGTATCAACAACGGTTTTACTCTTTGTTCTGACGTACAGGCTGTTTGCGTGGTATTTGACGCCGGATCCCCGGTGGCCACAGCGTATGGCGGGCGAGCCGAATGCCGACGCCGTTCTGGCCCAAGAAATGGGTCTTCCGGACACAATGTACCCCGATGGCAGCAAAAAGAATAAGACAAAGATGGACGCACCAAACCAGTTTTTCATGCTTATCTACAATCTTCTTCTGGCCGATATCCAGCAGTCTATCGCTTTCCTGCTCAATGTGTCGTGGTTGGGCAGGAATGCCATTGTCGTTGAGAGTACAACGTGCTGGGCGCAAGGCTGGTTTGTCTCAACGGGCGACCTGGCCTCCAGCGCCTTCATCTCCACCATTGCGGTGCACACCTATCTGTCTGTCGTCCGAGACTACAAGCTTCCTACATGGGCCTTTTGGACCATGATCGGCTCTGTGTGGTTTTTCATCTACGCCTTTGCGGCGGCTGGTGTCATCGTTACAAACAATGGGGCTGCTGAGGGCGGTTTATATGTTCGCGCCTCTGCCTGGGTAAGTCGTCTTTGTCGATCCGTCGAGATGGACCTGTAGTAACATCAAGCCAGTGCTGGATCAATGCCCGCTATGAAGCAATGCGTCTCTACCTCCACTACCTGTGGATGTTTATATCCTTCTTCGTCACCGCGGTGTTCTACATCCTCGTCTTTAGCCATATTCGCCGTACTGACCCTTCTCTCCGACTCCCATCCTCTTCTAACAATACTACTTCCTCTGACTCCAAGAGTGGTCATGGCCGTAGATCCAGCCAAACACACGCGCACTCTGAATCAGAGCCCTCAGAGAGCCCCCATAAAGACGCACCAAAAACTACCCCGAGCAACGCTGGACATCACCCGGCCTTCCTCATCTACCCCATCATCTACATCCTCTGCACAGCACCCTTGGCATTGGGTCGTGTCATCACTATGGCCGGAAAAGAGGTTTCGTTGGACTACTTCTGCCTCGCCGGTGCCATGATCGCATCCAACGGCTGGCTTGACGTTCTTCTCTTCTCCACCACCCGTCACGTTATCATCTTTAATGCGTCACCAGGCTACGAGGAAACCGGCCTCGACACTTTTGCTTTTATGCGCACACCCGCGAACCGCCGGTTTGGGAACATGGTCTGGGTCCAGGGCGCCGGAAGTACCAGGCCCAACCTTCCGTCTGAAGAGGGCACCGGCGGTTGGCTTCAAAAGTTGTTCGGGAAGAATCGTTGGGGACACGGCATCAAACGTGAGCGTCAGAGCACACTTTCACATCGGAGTATCAGCCAACAATCATTAAGGGGATGCGGTGGCAATATGGAGGGCATTCAAATGGAAACGGTGACTACGGTCGTCGTTGAGGTTGAGAATCAGCCTGGCGGACAGAAGAACAACGGCAGGTCTCATTCGATCGATACGATTGATAAAGAACGGGCCCAGAGCTTTGGAAGTATTTAACTTCAGTAAGTTGACTGCAAACAATAGGCGATGCTCAATCCTATCAGAGAAGAGTCAACGAGGACATGAGGTCTTAGTGATTCGCAGTCAGGCGGAATCCTCGGAAGATCTCTCAACAGCTAACGGCCAATCATCGACCGCCGTCTCTTTTGTACCAACAGGTATTGACTAAAATAATATTTATTTGAAGTTCCATAGCGGGCATATAGAGGTCATTTGTTCTAGTTATACCCCATATAAATGTCGTTTATGCACAAGGCTGGCTCCCTTATTTTCGATCAGTTATTATGAAAGCTAGATCACAATATTTTCATATGGTCTTAGAGAGCAATAAATAATATACTAACACAGATCTTAATTTTAATCGCCAACTCAAATCCCACTCTATTAGTTTGTGTAGAATACTCGGCGCTGATGTAAGAAAAAAGAAAAAAAAAGAAAAAAATAAGATCCCGAGACAGGTGGAACTCGCGCCTCGAGCTATTTCAAACCCCTTCGTAGATCACCGGCACTAACGAGAATGTCAACCATAGCCCAAGGCGTCTATAAACCCAAATTTGGTCCAAGTTAAAAGTATGAGCGGGCTGAATCACTGCAAGATGCCGGTCCTCAATTACTAATTCATTCAGGGAGGGCTAGAGACGTAACCTAAAGACAAATTATGGGCGTTGCTGTTCCCTTTGCAGCATAATTACTGGGATCCTTTCCGGTTTCTCAATGGTGGATATGTCACACAATAGCCTTTCTGTGCGGTTACCAGTGTGTTCCCCCCACCTAAATGACATTTCTTTAGTCAATGCAGGGCCTTATTCATCCAAGTTGTTGCACATTGGGCAGACAAATATAGGTATCGGCCCGATGCCTATTCCCAACCGGCATCAACGCACGATACAATTAATATTCTGTTGATTACCTAGAATTGTACCTTTAACGTGTTCCTTTAGAGCGTATATGGCTATGACTAGGTACACATGCGACCTCAAGACAGCCTTGTAATTATACCGAATAGAGAGTTGTGCGGGTGGACAGGGAGAGAACCGAACAGAAATAACAGAACGTGGAGAACCCAAAACTTGACCATGAAAACGCCCCTAGGTGGTGGCTTTGACCTATCGTCGTTCCTTGCCACAAGACTACAGCTTTGAGCTAAATTTCGACCAACGTCCCCCTGGAAAAGTAACAATCCTTCCAGAGAAAAAGCCATAGGGCTGCAAATCTGTGTGACTAGAGGTTTATAAATGCGTTCATCAATATGCTCTTTCTTTTGAGTCTCCGTCCCAAACTCCAGAGGGATTCTCATTGTGCTGACAAGATGTGAGGGCCCATACTGAACCACGTAATTATCAGAACCATTAAGATATGACTGAAAGAAATAAGTAACGCAACTAAATGAGTTGGTCATACACTAGGCCTGTCAACGTGTAACGTCAGGACGACTTCCATACCAGCTGATCCCATTCATAGGACACAATTCACCGGAGCAAGTACTTTATTATACCGAATATGGGTTTTCAGACAAAAAGGAGCATATTCTAGACTTGATACAAAAACCCCGAATTATAGCTCAGACTTCCTCTCCGTCCTGACCGCCCCCATTCACTGCTGTCGCTACCTCTTACAAACGCGATATCATGTATCTTTACTTTCTCAGGTTTTCGCTCGCAATATTCGCTCTCGCGACATGTGTAATGGGGGGAGTCGTTGACATACGCCCCGAGCCCACCAGTGTCCAACCAAGTCTCGACGACCCCCTCGGAGGTAAAAGCAGTATGATGAAAGACGCCATCATCGGACCTAGATCCGACGAGAGCCTGGTCTTTCGCCGACCCTCCCTCTCGCGGGTCGTCCGCCCCCGCGACAATGCCCCTTTCGAGTTGGGTACCCCAGATTGTCACGACCCAAACTACCCAGAGTATAAGAACCACCCAGATGTCAAGGCTGCCAACGTCGATGAAGGCAGCAAGCGCTTCTGCGAGCATAGCCTTACGCGCGCCACTCTCACAGCTGTCGACGACGTCAAGACTCATCCGCTTCACGCCTGGCGCTGGCGCTACAAGGATGTTGCCTCGACGTTCCTGGACTTCAAGGTTCACTGGCGCGTCAACTGCCGCACGACGCTGGGATTCCAGGATATTGAGTACCCTCTAGGTCCATATGGGCCTTCGTGCGTTGAAATCATGATCGAGAACTACAGAAAATGTGAGTTTGGTTCTCCATTTCGCGTCTTTTATTGGAGCCAATTCGTGCTGATTAACCTTGCGGTAGGCAACAATGGCGGGATTGGCGGCAGCACGCAGGCAGGTTGCCTCGTATACACTTTCAATGGCGGAAGGAAAGATCAATACTACTGAGACGCTCAGGATACCAACGTGAAACCGCGATGGGGTTGGCACTTTGCTGTGTACACCTGGCCAAGGTTTTATGACGTACTATACACATAAGAGTCATGGTCTTGTTGTCTTTATGCCGGAGACCTTTATTAGTGGAAGCGAATCTCGGGTTTAAATAGCTGGAGCCTTCGTGACGAGGAAGTAGATGCCGGCTCAGTGCTGAGAACTTTCAGACAATCAGGCAAAGTTAACAACCAAGACCTTTGCTTCATTAGATGGACTAATACGGCTCCACAAAAGTCATTGGTGCTTGATTTGCTGTAGGAATTAGGCATCAGACAGCAGTAAATAAGCTAGGCATCCGAGGAAGTCCGCATTTTTTTCTCGAACATATATACCAAGTTGCATGCACACTGGAAGGGCCGTTATAGCCACTACGAGCAAGCATGGCATCGCCTCAATCGCGACCCATGAGCGTCTATTTGCCAGTTATAAGGAGCGCTCGTATTCCGAAGGTCAAGAAAGTCTGCTGTTTGACGAGGGGCCTAGAGGCTGAGTTGGCCCGCTGCTGCCGCATACTGAGTTGTTAATGTGGTAGCTGACAGATTCTGCGGCGCAAAATCGGGAGCGATTCCATGTTGGCGCGATGGATGTGATGGCGAGAAGAAGTTCGGTCGGCGACTTGGGGATATTACTACTATATTCCTAACGAGCTGTCTTACGCGTAACTTGAGATGATGCGTAAATTTGTGTGGTACAGCAGACGGGATGAGTAAGACAAGCTCTTTCGCAGTGCCGGAAAAAGCAGGTATGCGTCGATGATCCTACCAGGGGATATGTGATTGCTGGCTTGTTTATTCCCGGTGGCACGATGAAGCAATTTGTCGGCGACATGGAGCAGCGGCGCAGCAGTGAATCAAGACCGACGCAGCATATAAGGAGTCAGGATTGGCTCAAGCTCCGACGGGAAGTCGGGGAAATCGTGATCTGCAGTGAGACGCAGTATCGGGGGCTGAGTTGTGTGTGTTCCGATGAGTGAGATGTGACGGTCTTGGCGAGAATTGGGCACGTCGCGACCGAGACCCTACGCTTGGCACACTTTTGCTCTCGCTGCTTATTACACCCTAGGTATGTATAATAGACTGGTGGCATGGGATCAGACTCCTCAGGCACAAACGAAAGTGGGAAGGATGTGTACGTATCTCGGTGCAACGGCCAGGCTTCTATTGATTCAGCATCGGTTACGGTTGCGATGGCTTTCTTTGAAGGGGACCGCCTTGGATACGTACTTCGGCACGGGAAACGGGTAGAAGAAAGACAAGAATAAGAGAGAGAAAAAAAAACCCACCGAAAAATGGCCTCACAATTGGGGCCTTGCTCTGGTCGCATAAAGAGACGAGGGCAGTAATGATTTGGTGTCGCCGCAGTCCGCCGAATGCATCGCACTGCCCCCCGTCTTTCATCGAGTGTCAGTAGTAGGCTATACATTATTACATGCTCGGCCCGAGGCCAAGAGATGTAAACGCGGCGGTGCTTTGCTTAGCCAGTCCGCACTGAGCTTCCTCATCGCATCCATTTGTGAGATGAAGAAGAAGCGTGTGCGCAGGGGACCGTGGTGGTTCCTGCCTTGACCAAAAGCTTACTTCAATGGAGGTTGCGATGGCAGGAGGAAAGAAGCTCCATGAGTCGAGGCAAGAGCGAAGAGTGCGAGAGGCGCATTGCCTCGGCTGTGTTGCGATGGGTATGGGAAGAGAGGTAACATATGATGGGCCGGCATCCACGCCACCATTCTTTCGTGGCTTGCGTCCTTCCTTCCCTTCATCCCTCCTTCTTTCCTTCCTGTCTCCTTCCCCTAAGGTGCTGCCGCTGTCATTGGCGTAAGGCTGATGAAACCAGTAGAATCAATGGAAACTGCGTCTTTCCCAAAGAATTCCCAAGAAAGAGCGTCGCCGGGAAGCTTACTCAGTCCGCAGCCGCACCAGAGCTGACCGGCATCCTCTTCCCCCTTGCTGAGTCTAGGTGATTGGAAAGCATGCTGCTGTTTCCAGAAGTCGGTCATCATACCCCGCCTCGTTTCTCCATTCGAGACCTTGACAAGAGACAGGTGCCCGCCGGGGTCGTTTCGATTTGTGGGGTGGTGGACAAGCACCACGCAGGAGTCGTGCAATTCATTCAATGCGCTTGCTACGAAAGGCCAAGGTACCCAATCCCCACGGCACATCGCAACTAGAAACATGAGCTTCGAAGATGTGCACTAGGCTAGGCAGAAACTGACGAGAGATCAGCACCACCTCCGACCGACGATGCGATGGAACAAGTACCTTAGGTTCATCATTCGTCCTAACGAGCCCAACGGCGCCGTCAGAAACCCGTATGGGATGAAACTGAGACGATGACTAGCCACGCCGTCGCCGCCCCGTGCGCCTCTAAGCTTTTGTCCATTCGAACCACCCTCTCCGTCAATCTCCAATCTCCCTTCTCCTTGTTCATCATTGATCATCCGAACGCGCAGGAAGCGTGGGAAACCATACTGCAATTTTTCCAGCCTGTTCAGCACCCAGCTATCCTGTCAGGGACAACCACCGCCTTTCTCCCGTCTGAGACAACCGTCATGTGCAATCAGTGGCCTGCTTCGTGAAGTGGGCTGGCTGGCTGATGGGCGACGACCAATCACAGAGACCGCGTCCCTTGCGTCAGTCCCCTTTCATACGGCACTAATGCTACCAAGATCGGCCCCCGTCATACCCATCCCAATACGCTCTTGTGCGCGCGAGGGAGGGCAATCAACTCCGCTCGTTGTGGCCTACGCTGCACCTGCCGCAACCCAGTTTCCACAAGAGAAGCCATTGCCGTTGGCCGTTAGCCACCAATGTTCCTCCCCTACCGGTCTAAAATGTCTGCCTACAACTTATTTATACCTAGAAGGTATTACGGAGTACAAGCCCATCTTATATGATTGCTAACGTGTGTCCATAAAAAACAATACAAAAATCAAAAGAAACCCGAACTTCTACTGCCAAGTGCCTCGGGCGCACACCCTCGGGACTGCAATTTGGCATCGTATTGTCAGCAATGCCTGTCCGGATCAGGGGCACTACATGAAGGTTTTGGAAGCCAAAGTCGGAGGGAGGCCCTGACCAACGACTACCCCAAACTTCTTGGCTTTCATTTCTTCTTCGCCTGAGTCCTTTGTGATGATCCCACTATTAGGCGAGTAGCGACCGCGGCCGTTCAATCTCTGTTTGTTGCCAGCCATAATCCCGCAAAGACATCTATCCGTGCGGGTGTGTCCTGCATTGGCCCCTAGCGCAACAGCACTTTGGTCGCCTTCTACGCCGCCTCTTTCCTGCGACATCAAGCCATAGCCGGGAGACACCCCGCCCAACCTTGCAAGTTGCAAGACAGGCTAATCGTACGGCACGATCCTCCTTGCTTTTAGTCCTCCTATTTTTGGGTCCGTCATTAGAATACGGCCAGCGCCAACGATATGCCTGTCGCCCCGTGTCGCCCGAGAGGACACGGCCGCCGCCTTCGGGCGTGGCACACGGGCAGGGCGCCGCGCCTCCCCAGTCATCCCCGCGTACCATTCGGTGGGCTAGGCTAACACTCTCATTTATCTTCTCTCCGGGGCTTGTTATTCACAGAAGGCTTGTGTGTTGTTGTCTTGGCATTGTTAGTTGGATTTAAGTGTATCCCTTTCCCCGTAACTTTAATCCATCTTTCACGATACTTGCTCCATACCACATCAAGTAGCTTCCACACCGTCACAACCAGTCAAGATGATTGCTAGAGTACACTCGCTTTTCCTTCTGGTGGCCGTGGTGGCCTCAGGTGAACTGGCAGCGGCCATCCCCCTCGAGTCTTCCTCTGCCTTCGCCACCAGAGACATGGACCGTCCTCGATTTGGAAATGTCCCATACGGCGTCGATATCACCCGCTGCACCGTCAACGGCAAGGTCGCCTTGACCTTTGACGACGGCCCTGGAGAGTATACCGAGAAGGTCCTTGACACTCTAGAGAAGAACGGCAACATCAAGGCTACCTTCTTCCTCGTCGGCACCAATGGTCAGAACGGTATTAACAACCCGGCTTACACCCCTCTTCTCAAGCGCATGCTAGGCGCCGGCCACCAACTGGGTAGCCACTCATGGAGTCACAAAGACTTCAACACCATAACCCATGACCAGCAGGTCGAGGAGCTTGTCAAGAACGAAGAGGTTTTCGCCAAGACTCTCGGCATTGTGCCCACCTACTTCCGCCCGCCTTACACCCACTGCGATGACAAGTGTATCTCGACTCTCAACGATCTATCCTACCACGTCGTATGTTGCCTCCCCACCTTAGCCCTGTTTCCCACACGCTGACATTTGATGACAGGCGGATTACAACCTCGACACCAAGGATTGGGTTGACGACGGTGTCAACTCCAAGCAGACATACTCGAGTGCTATCAACTCTGCAAACCCCTCGAGCTCTTCATTCATTGCGCTGGCACACGATATACATAAGTTCACTGTGGATGGCTTCGTTCAATATATGATTGACGTCGCCAAGGAGAAAGGTTTCGAGTTCAGCACCGTCGGAGAATGTCTTGGTGACCCGGTCTCCAACTGGTACCGTGACCCTAAGAGCGGTGAGCCCTCGGACGACAAAGAAGAGCCCAAGGCCACTATGATCAGCAAGTCGGTGACTCCTACCACTTCTTCTGTCTCCGAGGAGACCAAGGAGACCAAGGAGACCAAAACCACGTCCTCGACTACTG
This sequence comes from Colletotrichum graminicola M1.001, assembly GCF_000149035.1. NCBI lineage: Eukaryota > Fungi > Ascomycota > Sordariomycetes > Glomerellales > Glomerellaceae > Colletotrichum > Colletotrichum graminicola. The sequence goes on along the minus strand of NW_007361016.1, from coordinate 980,960 downwards.
AGTCGGAAACTGCGAAGGCTTCTATGACTGTCAAGACCGGGACCGATGAGCCTGAATCGAAGACTGATGGACCTACCTCTACCGGCGCCATCCCTCCTGCCGCCACGCGAACCGTCGACGATGGCGTTAATATCGGTATCCCGGTAACCCCTGCCGGCACAACCGCTGCCTTGAGGCCCACCAGCACTAACACCGTTGTCGAAGTCAATGCCGCCGGCCGCGCCGTCCTTTCCGCTGGCGGTGCTCTCGCCGGTGCTCTAGCTTGGGCCATGATGATCTGATCACTACAATTCCGAGACCCATAATGAGAGGGGCCAAAAAGAATCCCATGTAATATTTTTGGGGTAATCCGTAATGGTCCGACCTTATGAAGTCGAACAAATTTGGATTTTAAGATATAGTCGAGACAAATACCATGATACCACGCCAGCTAGGACTGGATTTAGATGCATAAATAGCCGATTTACCTATTGGGAAGACAAAAACATTCTTTTAAAAACTCAATTGGTTGCATGCTTTATATTATCTGTGTGGTATTATTCACGGCAGGTACTAGTTTCCACGCTTAGCCATGTTGCTCATCCTCTCCTGGTTTATGTCTACATTTCCTCTTGACTGAAAGCTATTGGTCCATTTCCGCGAAATAAACAGGCTTATTTCTGGTCTTATTATCTCCTGTTAATTGCCAGGCATTATGCCAGTGCAGATCAACAAATGTAACATGCCTACAGTAGGAAGGAAAGGAGAGGCGATAGTACGACATCGTTATCAATCCTGAAGGGGAAAGGGGCGAGTGACGCTTAAATGGTTCTGTCGATTGTTTTAATTCTCAAGATGAGTTGCTTATGCAAGTGTTCCTGCAAGGGCTCTTCAAAGTAATTTCATTCTGGCGGTCTTTTTCCATACCCATGGCTGGAAGAAGAGTCAGTTCGATGGCTGGATACCATTGACCAATGAGCTGTTTTCTAACATATGATAGAAACTTTTCTTCCAACGCTGGGGGCGAGAGTATCGAAATGCCCGTCGGGGGCCTCAACCATCAATGCCTCGAGCTGTGCTGCGAGGGTTAAAGACTGGTCCTCAACACCGCACCTCGGGAGCCTGCTGCCAAGACAAAATCCACCAAACTCGAGCGTAAGAGCAAACGAATCATTTACAAAGCCCATCACTCCGTAGAAGAGGGGGGATCCCTAACGAATCTGGTCAGTTATCGAAAGCGAGCACGCTTGCAATCCATAGTCGTGACGCGTACAAGACAATGCTTCAAGGACACGCGTGAGGTGCCCGTCTGTGGTACGGACACATGTCTTTGGGCGGCATTAATACTCTAGTCGGAGTTCCAATCTAGGTTATGCGATAGCGACCGATGTCTTTTCGCCACCTCCGTGCTCAAGGCAGTGTACGCGTGTTCTCGCAATTATGCCACAGTGATGCATAATATGTCCCCCTTCAAACTGTGACTGATGGGATTACGACAAATCCCAAGCATATACGACAGGAAACACCCACAACTCCGCAGCCATCTCGTGGTTTCTGTGGAGTGCTGCACATTATCCTTGGCATAGACCCCCAAGGGCGCCGTCAGCCTCTACTCAAATAAACGCCTAAGTTGCGTCGTCTTGAGGTTTTCGTATCCGGCTTCCTGATTCTGTCGCTTTCTCTAGACGAGCAAAACACCTACGCCCAAGCTTTTGACTCAACTATTGGATGTTTCGATTCCTTAAAGTCGTATACACTTGCTCCAGCTACTTCTGCCGGTCTTCAGTTTTAGGCCACACAGAGGTGCACATCATCAACCCGGTTCTTGTCCAGTCGTCACCATACGGTACTTGAAACACAGTGCTGTTGCAGTAAGTTCATCAACCACGTAAAAGACGCGGTCGAACGGTTCACAGGATTGCTATAGTAGGCATTTATGGCATCTCGGTGAGGTGTAGCTCTGTGAATTGTTTGCAAGCGGAACCCGGGGCCCAAGGCAGACAGATCCGCGGAACTGATGTATACGGCCTTCGAAATTTAATGGTGATAGCTGCTACTCACATTCGGGGTCTTTCCGGCTGGAAGATTCCATTGTCCTGCGTAGTATCAACGTGGGAAGCTCATACAATGAAGCATAGCACGGTCAACACACCGGGACTTATTATTTATACGAGGATTGTGGGTCTCCGCCTGGTCAGTAGAATTCATCGTGGACGGGACGGCGAGAGTCGAGGCCTCTCTTGAATCGGGCCAGATTCAGCCACTGACAAGAGTACAATCGCTTGGGGCCGGGTATCGAATCCTTGACGGAGACTCTTCTGAATCACTTGGTTTGGGGCAGTGATTTTGGTCTCACAATGGGAAGGGGAAAGACCGGTCTGGTCGAGCCATTGACGTTGAAAGGTACATAGTAGACATCAATGACTACGGCGCCGTAATCACAAGTCATTTAAAATAGACTCAGATTGAAGGCGAGTAGACGATGATCACGGAAAAGCCTTACTCTGACTCACACCACGCCGAGTTTGTGAATAAGAGGCGAATGTATCCACCCCGAGTCCGAGTCCGATCATTCCGATCGTGATCCGAGATCCAAGGCCCCTTTGAATGTCATGGCGGGGTGAGGAGCACAGACGTTGCCTAGTTTGACGGCATCGTTCAGACGGCTTCGCAACGAAGCCCTACAGGAGTTGTCGGCCTCAGGTGTCTGAGCGGGTTATGATCCCTCAGTAGACATCATGGGAATCAGCTGCTGTATCGACAATGTTGATATAAAGGCCATGGTGCCGCTCATTGTCCGATTTTGGGCCTTGTGCCATTCCATTCGGGAGCCCCTTACTCGATTTACAATCTTCAAACCGCGGAACTTCCGTCGGATGTCAAGTGTGACACACAATGTCCGCTATCAAAAATGTCTTCGCGCCGGCGCCAGAGCCCAAAACCGAGCTCGGTCGGTACCGCGTCCTTTCTACTACCGCCGGTGTCAGGGTCTCCCCGCTCTGCCTGGGCGCTATGTCGATTGGCTCGGCATGGTCGTCATTCTTGGGCTCAATGGAAAAAGACCAATCTTACAAGCTTCTCGACGCCTTCGTCGAGGCGGGTGGCAACTTCATCGACACCGCCAACAACTACCAGAATGAAGAATCCGAGCAGATTCTAGGCGAATGGATGGCCGCCAGAAGAAACCGCGACATCATGTTTGTTGCGACCAAGTTCACCACACAGTACCGCAAGCACGAGCTCGGGCCCGGCAAATGCATCAACTACTCGGGCAATCACAAGAAGTCACTGCACCTCTCGGTCCGGGATTCTCTCAGGAAGCTGCAGACAGATTACATTGACCTGCTGTACGTGCACTGGTGGGACTGGACTACCTCCATCGAGGAGTTGATGGATTCTCTCCACATCCTTGTTGAGCAGGGTAAGGTCCTGTACCTGGGGGTTTCTGATACCCCCGCTTGGATCGTGTCTGCTGCGAACACATATGCCAAGGCGCAGGGGAAGACCCCCTTCTCCGTCTACCAGGGTCGCTGGAACGTCTTGATCCGCGATGTCGAGCGTGACATCATTCCCATGGCCCGACACTTCGGCATGGCCTTGTGTCCATGGGATGTCCTTGGAGGCGGCAAACTACAGTCCATGACACAGCTCGAAGCCCGTCAAAAGGCTGGCGAAGGCTTGCGATGCACGTTTGGCCCGAACCAGTCCGACGAAGAGCGCAAGGCCAGCGAAGTTCTGGAGCAAATTGCCAAGGAACACGGAACCGAGAGTATTCAGCAGATTGCCCTGGCTTATGTGATGCAAAAGGCTCGCTACGTATTTCCCGTCGTCGGAGGCCGCAAGGTAGAAAACTTAGAGGACAATATCAAGGCATTGAGCATATGCCTCACGGAGGAACAGATCCAAACGATTGAAAGCATCAAGAAGTTCCACATTGGCTTCCCGATGGACTTCATTCTAGATGATCCAAGGGAGGGTGGCCCAACGGCTCCTCTAGTGGCTGCTTCCGCCCCGATGGATTGGCAACTCCAAGGCAAGCCCATTGGCCAGGAGTAGAAGTCGGTGGTTTGCTCGAAAGCAAGCATAGGGCAAATTATGATCGAACTTTCAATGCGGTAGATCAGAATCGGATATTTCATTAACATTACTATCCAATTTCCGAACACGTCAAAGTGATGTCATTAAGTCATGAGCCCATCTAGCTAGGGCTAGCAAAAAATCTTATTTTACGGGTACAAGTGTCTTCTGGACTGATGACCCTGATGAGCATGAGAACGCCCCTTCTGTAGACATGGAAACCCCCGAAGAGACAATGGGCAATCTCTCTTCTGGATGCGGTTCATGCTCTCCCAAAACTCTTTCAGACCTCCTGACTGTACGACGAACTTTCATTTTGATAGATTGGGGAAGATATCGCGTTTTGATCGCGGCATCACGTAGAAAGACCCGCAACACTGGGATTGTTGCGGCCATGATGGTGATTGCTGTTTCGGCCCCAGCCCAAACGGTCAGCTCCGCTCCGCCATCTGGTTGTAGAGTTAGTATAGGACTTGCACAGCGTTAATTTGGACATTAAATACGAGAAAAGTCGCCCGCTGCGTCATTAACCGACTTCATGTAGGACGCTTTGATGAAGGCTGCAATTCCGGCGCTATCTCTTGTTAGCTATTGCGCTGCACCCAAGGCATCGAACATCCGGAACTGACAGAACTCCCATACTCAGTGCCACTGAGACACCAATCTTTTCCTTCTGGCTCAGTTTTAGACCTGACGATGCTTCGGCCGGCGTGGGCCGCACAAGAATCAACCAGGGAATGACGGCCAGGACGATATCGAGCACACCAGAATATACTTGTGAACCCATCAGTACACGCTTGCAAAACAAACAGGGACCGAAACTTATTACCGCTAACGAAAATGCCGAATGACACCACCCATTTTAGGTCGTAACAAGTTCCATCACTGAATAGATCCCATCTCTTCTTGAGAGGAACGCACCCGATCCAGAATGACGAGGCGGAGAAGGCGAATAGAATATTCATGGAGATGATCGCGAACCAAACGAAGGCTTTCTTCCAACCATCACACATACGTAAAATTGATATAGCGAATGCTGTCTTGCTCCAAACCTGGCCGACGAACGAGCAGGTGAGTGAAGCCAGGCCGACGATTGCGAGGATTGATATATTGTGAGCGTTGATGGGAAACCCAGGTCGGCCAAATCGAGATTTGATTAAAAATTCGGTCAGAGAAGCATCTGCTACAAGAATCACCTAAAGACTCCAGGGTCAGAAATAGCTCGATCGCAAAACTTTGACAATGAGGCCCCTACCCAAGACGCAAAGAGAAGTATATCCTCAAACCTGATCTTCGTATATGAATAGATCAACTTGCAGTATATCCTTAATCCCAGAAACAATGCTGATAGAGCAACAAGAACCCATAGAATTGTTTGCATGACCTGGGCCTTCGTATCGTCGTCTGCACGTTCGTTGAGTCCTGGTGCCGTAGCATTCAGCTCGGATGTCGTCGAATAGGTCTGGTTGGCTGCTCTTGCCAGGGAGCCCATCGCTTTCATTTGGATTCCTAAACAATGTTCACATCCTGGTAAGGGAACCACAGCCATCTTCGGTTTCCGAATGGGATACCAGTTGATGAAGTGAGAGTAGCACCTTCATGGCAGAAACAATCAACCCATGGTTGGCAAGAACCTGTAGCGGGGCTTTATATTACTGATGGAACATGATAAGGAGGCTTATGAAGAAGCAAGAGCTTTCGCAACATCCCTGAAAAGAGTTGGGACGAAGTACTCTGTCATTACGTGAACCGTACCATGCGTGGAGCTGTGAGCCCCATGCAGAACTAAGAACAAGCAATGCGATATTCATGACTGTTGGATCCTTGATCCCTATGACTCGGTAACGTCCGAAAATGGTCTGGCATATCAGAGACTTTCGGAAATACACGAGGACAGCAGGGCGAAACTCTAGTTCTAAACATTCGAAGTCCCGTGCACCGGAGATATTTGCCGGAAAGCACAACCACAAGCTTCGGGCTCATAGGACGGCATCTGCCTCGGCTTCCCGTACATGAAATTCTCGCCTGCCAATGCGAACAGGGAACTCTTTGACCCCCTTCGTCCGGTCTTGCTGCTATCATAGCCACCACGATGAGCAGAGCGAGCACTTGTATCTCTCATCATGGCCCATCTCGGGCCGTCTTTGGGCCCAGCCTGCCAGGGAACAGACTATTTGAGTTATCACCACTGTCACAGCCGTGTCGCGGCTGAAGGGGAATCTCAACGTGCACGTCCTATGTAGCTAGCCTAGGGGGGAAATTGCTTCAATCAGCTTCACGGTGCATCTGATAAAGGGAGTCCAACCTTTCTGCCCCACCCTTCCAGGCATGGCAAGCTCGTAGAGGCGCGCTTCAACTTCCTCTAGCGCCTACCGACGGTTTCGACCTTCACGACGTCCTTCCACTTCATTAGAGATGTTGAAGCTCCGCGGCACCACTCTTATATCTGGTTCTTTCTTGTTAATGTTGCACGTCCTGAGTTGACTGACAACGCTTCGCCAGGTAGTAACAGGGGGGCTGTATTCGCCGATCTGCACGATCTGGGAGCAAGTGTATAGCATTTATGAGGCATTTCCTTACTTTTATTATAACGATAACCGTATTGAGTGGTAGCTCGCTTGCGAGTGCTTGGCATCCATGAAACAGCTGCCTGCGGAGTATGGTGAGCCCTATTTCTAAGCACCGTTAGTGGTGCTCCCAGTCGTCAATGGTTGCAGTTATCTAATGATTCTGCTTCGTTTCGAATTACGGTCCAGAGACACCCATGCACGTTCATTGCTCCAAGTTATTGGCAAATCATTTTTTCAACAAAACGCTCCTATCAATGCACCACAGTTACTCATGGGATGAAGTCACTACAAGAAAATTTTCATTTTTGTGCTATCCATAATCACTTGGCTGTTCTCATGTCTGTTCATCAAGTCATTCCGCTGCCCTTCATCCGCAACGGATGGGGTGTTACTGCAGCCAACCATCGGATCATCCAATCAGTCCAGCTCATAGAGGCGACTTGCTTTACCGGCAGTTCGACGTGAGGCATGTCTCCCCATTCTGCCTACTTCACGTAGGTAAGATGCTGGATTAATAATGACGGCAGAACATTCCAGGTTTCAAAAAGACTGTCCGCTATCCCGTGGGAAAGAATATGTGCCACTCTACCCTTTATGACCGCAATGTATTTCCTCGAGGGAACACATCAGAAGGTATGGTTTTCGGGTCAACTGCTATTCTTCTTTTCTTTGGGCACATCCATGTGGTTTCAATTGAGCGAGATCTACAACGTCAGGACATTTTCAACAGGATTTGCTAGGTGGTTTCCTAGTTTGAACATCGCGCTGGTTTAGCTGCTTGGTCCTTGCAACACGAATCCCCACCTTGAGATGCTATGGTGTGCAATGATGGTAAACCTTTGTCAAAGGTGAAGCAAGCATAAACTTCATGTCAACTGCTTAAAAGAACCTACATTAGATGCTCAAGATGCTGTATAATGAACTCTATCGGGATATAGATCGGGGACTTAAACTCGGAAAACAGTAAAATATACCACTGAGTCCTCCAATTCCCTGTGTTGTTCTGGCGCACGTGAAACTTTTCCATCCCATTGATTGCCACTACATGGTTGAGGTGCAGCCGGATCACCCGCCGCCCTAAGGTCACGCAATCCGGGTGTGAGCACGATGGGTGATAGTTGGCTCCATGGTTGCTCGCTTGCTCTGCAAACACGTTCGACAAGGCCCGCAAATCTTGTTAGTCCCATAATCATAAGGTAAATTCTATCAGAGCCTCTAGGAGGCTTGTTCCGTAATGGCTATTATGTGACGTGACTCTAGCACCAAAAAGGCAGGTGGGATACGGTAACGTGTATATTAACTGGTATTTTTACCAAGACTTGAAGATACAATATTAAAGACGCCAAGACACCTATGCCACTACCAAAAACAGTCTGGTCCCTCAAGTCCCGTCGAGACCAATTCCTTCGCCCTCACCGACTATAGAAGTCTGTATTCCAGCAACCTTAGCCAGTATCAACATTACGAACTAAAGGTTGCGCAGTGCTGCTCTTGGGTGGTCTCGCATGAGGTTGTCGCAGTAACTTTGAAGTAGTTCAATGCACTCCTGTAAGTGAGCTTCAATCGTCAGTTCAGATGCGAAAACGTATGTTTTGTGTTCGACGCACACGCTATGCAGTCTCTCCGTGATATAAACCGGGAAGTCGGTGCTCGATTCGCTTAGTTGGTGGTCCTGGCCGGGGTATGAGATCTGGATGGCAGTCTCGTCGACCGGCGAGGCAGCTTTCGCGACTTTTTTGATCATCGCTTCAAGTCGGGAGACGGCAGAGACGTAGTTCTCCTTGGAAGTGTACTCAAGGACACCGGCTATTTGCCTTGAAAGGCCATTCACTGTGTCCTTCGTTAACCAGATAATGGCGTGGCTCAGTGACTACATCCATTCCGATTCCTCCTGCGATAGTAACCTGAGAGTGCTGCGAGTAGATACGTAGGGCAAATCGTGGGGGGCTGGAATTGAGATGTTCTGGGAGCTGGGACATGCTGCGGATGACTGGCACAGCTGTTCCAGATAATGCGCGCGTGGAGTCTGTGGCAATGGGCCAAAATCAGATGGCGTCGAGTCCACTTTCAAGGCCGCCCTTGATGTCGTAGTCCACAGAATCACCCATCATGTAGCTTTTATGAGGCGACGTCCCCGATCTCTCAATTTCTAGACGGAAAATTTTGGTGCCGGGCTTGCAACAACCTGCTTCTTCTCAAGTGATGATCTTGTCGACGAGGTGATGCACTCTGACAGCTTCCGCCTTCTCCAACTGATCCTTGACCATTGGTAACAATCGCAAGCCGGAAGCCATTCTCAGGTAGGCTTATCAGTATCTCAACGCTATCCGGCGTCGCCCTGCGATGATTCCGGTATGCTGGTGTGTAGATATTCCGGAACTCAATGATCTGCTTGTGATCTGGCTCTGGGAGCCCAATCTCACCGAAAAACAAGCGAACCTTCTTGAAGTCTGCCTCTTCGTAAGTGATTTAGTTCCGAAGATACTCGTCGCAGGCCTTCTGAAGTGACTTGCTGTACTTGGGAATAAGGTCTTGGCGATTATGCGTTTTGAAACTGTCTTAGCTGGGCTGGATGAGCGAGATAGCGGCTCTCAGGGAGTGGTAGTGATAAAAAGTGTGTTATTCAAGTCGAAAACACTGTACCACTTTTGTGTTGGATCAATTCCATAATTCAAAGCCCACGTACCAGTGCTGTGTTGTGCTATTTGTGTGTATATGTAATGAGAGGTTGCAGGCACGAGAATGGAGGATAAAAGTGTGAGTCAAGGAGAAAGCTTGCTAACCGGCAAGGTATACGCATAGTATCAGTATACACCATAGGTGAAGGAGAAAAGAGATCGGTATCTCAAGAGGTAGAAACTGATAAAGCTAGACCATGGAAGCATCAGCAACTGAGTGTTCACTTAAGATTAGGTGGCCGACTCACGTCTCGTAACAGTAGAGAAGCCAAAGGGTTGTGCGGTGATTTTGCAGCATAGTCGCGCCCAAGTGAGTCTTTCAGGACTCCTTGTGTAGTCCCATGGAAAGTCCTTCGACACGTAGTCCCGATGGGCTGGTACGCAGCTGGGCCGTCCGAGGTTGATCTGATTGTCAGCCATGACAGTAGCGACCCAGATCATCTGCAAAGCGATGGTCTTTTCGAGGATGACAGCAACCCGCATGGCGCGGAAGTACAACGTCGCAGCCATGTCTGTGTGGCGGGTGGCCAGCGTGCCGACAGCCAGGACCGTCGAGAAAGTAGTAGCCTTGACCTGCGGTTGAGTGGCCACGGGTGACGGGTTGTGGCCGACAAGGCCATCGAACAAGGCAACCAGCTCCAAAGGAGTGCAGAAAGGCAGTCGATGCGGCGAGGTCGATTTGAAGGTAGCGAAGAAGTCGCACGTCAGGTCCATCGGCATGGGAGTCAGCTGAGCCTCCTCCGGTTGCCGGATCGTCTCCGGGCGATCCGGTGCGGGATGCGGAAGGATATGAACCATCTTCAGGCTCGGCTGTGTTTCTGGTCGGGTTCGATGCAGGGCCGCGCGCAACAGAGAGAAGAGTCTTACATGAAACCAGTCAGCGTGGAGAGGCTGCGGTCTATAATACTATTTCACATCGACCATGGCCCAACGTTAGGGTAATGTCAATCTGCAAAGTCGTTTAGACCTTTGGTCTTTTGACAACGACAAGTAAACATTTTACTAGCTTGGGTGTTATCGGAAAATTCATCGTTCATGTGGTTATAGTCGGAAGGGGTCATTATAGGCCGTGGTAAATTACAATTGGAAATGAAACCCTGCACGAAATTGCTAATCAACGCCATACATACGTAATGGAACCCAAATCCATGCCGCCTTGGAATGCCAAATCGTGCGCGCTCTAATCCTGCCATCCAGCCATGCAACTGCCCATCTCCCAGTCTCCGCTAGCGCACTGTCTCCAACTGGATGAGATCCTACATTCCTCGGCCTCAAGTGTGTTGTCCTCGCCCATGCGGAAGAAGGTGACGTCACAGCAGATGGACATGGCCATCAGGCCTACCTCGCAGACGTGGGGTTTATGCATCTTGAAGCTCAGGGGCGGGTCAGCGTGCTCCTTCAGCATCTCCTTGAGGGTGGGCTCGGAGCGCTCCGAGTAGACCTCGTTGTCGCCAAAGATGATGGGGTTGCACATGATGGCGCCCTTGCCGATGTACTTGAGGGCGCTCTTGGGCTTGTGACAGAGGGCTCCCCAGAGGAGCGTCTCCATCTCGATAGCCTTTGCGTGGTTGCGCAGCTTAATAGTGTTAAGGGGGCCCTCCTCCTCTGAGTCCTCTTCCTCGTCGGACGAGTAGTGGCGCATCTGCTTGCCGGCCTTCTTCTCCTTCTTCTCCTTCGTCTTCTTCTTTTTCTTCTTCTCTTCAGGAGCCGGGGGGGACTGCGACGAGGATGCTTTGCGTTCGCCATCGGGTTTCGCGCGACGGGCTAGCTGCTTGTTGTCGACATCTTCTCCGCCACCCTGGAACTGGGGCTTCTTCTTCTTCTTCTGGCGCTCGTCGGCTCCAGGTCCATGGGGGGAGGGGTCGGTGGTCAGACCAAGAACGGAAGGCATTTTGGATTATGTCTGTCCTTTTCTTTCTATCTTCGCTATGCTTTGATGTTGCTAATGGTATATGGTACTGGAAGATGTGCCGTAGTGACTCGCGTTTGTTGTCTCGTCGTCTTCACCGTTCCAATGTATCGATCGGGCTTGTGTAAGTTGGTGTATCGGACTATGTGCGTCGACAGAGAGGATTGGGAAAGAAGGCACTAAAAGGGCCTCGGGAGGGCAAGAAGTTAAGAACGGGGATAATTATGGCGTATGATGTCTCCAGTCACGCAGGCCCATGCGCGTAAGTTGACGTCCATGTCCCAGAGTTTATTCTCATTGCCGAACGAATCTTGAATTCCTGCTTTTCTCGACTGAAGGTGACGTCAGGCGTCGCGGCTGCACAGCACAGTCGAGAGCCCAAACAGGGTTTCACTCCAAGAGAGAGAGACAGAGAGAGGGAGATCTTGCACCTGACGGACCACCCACCACGGCTTGCTACACTGCAAATCATTGCGGCTTTGGGGGCCACAGCGGCAGCCCCGCACCTGCGATCAAAAAATGACATCAGTCCTGCAGGATGCAACTGTGCGGCGATCTGTTGGAGTCCAGAACGCTGAGTCAGCTCAGACAGACCAGGGGTACCCCTGATCAGGGGAGGTGGACGAGATGCCGAGTGCTATCAGCCCAAATTTATGTGCGTGTGTGCGCATGAGTGTGTTTAATGCACGAGAATTCTGGTTTCGCCCTGTTCTCGCTAGACTATTCTCGTGTTTAGTGGAACGTTGAATCAAGCAGTTTGGAAAGCTACGTGAAGTGTGCCACCGCGGGCTAACAACCTTCCCCGCATCGACGGCGAAGATCGTCTCGACCCCTCTGGCTTTTCCACTGGCTTTTGAGTCTCGAGCTCCGTCCACGTGCCGTCTTCTCGAACCTCAACCATTTGCTTTCCTTCCTTCACTTATGCGCAGACCGCCATTGGGGATTAGGATCTAGGAAATCTGCCTGCCGCAATAAACTTCCCTATCAACTTGATGTCTAAACGTTAAAACATATGGAGACGTCACGGTCCTTCAGAAAGCCTGTTATCTCCCCCAATCAGAGAATCAATGAAAGATGGCAAGAATATTACCTATAACAGTTATTATAGCGGAGCATGACCCTAGTTGGGATGGACTCGGTGACCTAATCAAACGAGGACCGACGGACCCTTAGAGACCGAGCTCCATCACATGGGTAAACACGACCACGTCGCTGAGTAGAAGCAGACCAGCTACAATAGAGATCAGCGAGGTTGACCGTAGGCATTTCATATTCAATGAGCTTTGTTATATTGAAGAAACCAAGCAATATATTTCAACAGCCCCGGTTCTAACAATGCATACCGATTGCCTCATTTGATATTCCCATAGACCGTCTCTGAGAAGAGTTCTATGTTCTCCTCTTTTATGGTTTAGTCGCCTTACAGGCATAGCTGTTTCTAACTAAAATGGATGCATTTGATTGTTTGTTTTCCTTCTTTCCTTATGGTAACAAGAATAATATCTTTGCCTTCTGGGAAGTGGGCCTTGGCTTCTCATGAGACTTATGTTTCTGTTTTGATTTTTTTCACTTTTTTCAAATGAAAAGTCTTTTTAGATAGATATGATTTTGGTTTCCCTTACTCCTGTTTACGCACGATGAGGCATGTAAGTTTAAAGGTCTGCTGCGGCGCTTTTGATGCCCTCCTGATGAGATAGATGTATTGTATATCTGGGCATTTTGTCACCGAGACACTGTGCCTACCAGCGCGCACTGCCTACTCCCACCTTGCCAGCAATGCAATCGACTCGTTCACGTCTAGAGAGATAATGGACGAGCTCCAGTTACTTGACTGGGTTGTGCATAGTGTCGTTTCGGTGTGAAGCAAGTCGCATGACTAGAACGGCCGTCTCGTTGCCTGGGATGAGAGAACCCCAAGTTTGCGGCCTCTCGACCATGTGATGTTTATCTAATCAACACATCGATTTAACTTTGAAACCCATCTGTTCCAAAATTCACTCTAAAAAGTTCCATGTCGAATTCACCTGGCTCCGTAACAGGGCAATATCATGCTTCGACTCCGTACCATGGACCCCTTGTCAATTGCGGCCGGCGCTATTACAATAGTTCAGCCGTTGCAAGTGTCAAGTCTACCTTTAGGTAGCGTGAAGTTTTCATGGAGCCTGGTCAGCTTTGCCGAATTGTTGGCTGAGGCACATCGCATTTGTCTGCGCAATCCTTGTTACAACATTGGCCTCCGTACATACAGCTCGGAAGGATTCAGCCTTCAGGTCCCCTCCAGCTCTACGTACATCTAGGATACACGGTGATTGCAGTCATCTATGAGTGAAAGACATCGGACTTGGTTTCGAACTTGGCCATTATATAAGTCAATAGAAGTAATAGATCGATTTTCGTTCACAGGCCAGTCATTGTGCATGCAAGCAAGGAGTCAAGCATTCTTCTTGCCTTTGAATATGCTTTAGCAATAAAGCTGGTAGATACACGTCTGAGGATGCCGCTGGATCTCAAAGACGCCACCTGATTTGATACTGCCGTGATCGCAACCTCTCGGTCCAGATAGATTGCCAAAGAAACAACCCAGAAACAGTATATCAGGAATGTTTGTGAGGGCGGCTGCCACGTATGCAGTCGCCGGATGGAATCGGTATATTCAATTTAGAACCAGTGAGGAAAGCCTGAATCAAGGTAGTATCCCGGAAAGGACATAATGGCATGGAATTGGGAGTGTGCAGATGGATTTTATACGATGAAATGTGAGGATGTGGTGTTGGGTATTTAGAACAGGAAGTGCTTCGAAGCATACGTCGTAGCAGAAGCAAACTGAGAAGGGGTAATTTACTTGAGTTTCAACGGTTTTTCTATTTCATAGTCATGCTCGTCCAGCAAACTTTCACGTTTGATTCGTCTGTCTGCTAGGTAGGACTCACTTCATATCACATTGGGATCGCTGTTCGGTGTGATGAAACCCTACCAGTCCATAGGTCTCAGCAGCAAGGCTAGCACCCAACCGGTACCTCCGCTCATGACCCTTCATACAAGGTCGATCATATCACCTGATCATTCATATGTCTGATCTTGGCATCTTTTGACATGATTACCTAGGTGTAGGCAGGAACGCAAATCATGTGTTCTTAGCAAAAGTCGATGAAAACCAACTACTACAGACGTCGAAAATATGGTGTAAGCAATCAGATCATTTGGGAAACTATGACTATAAACGCATAAAGCTTCCAATAATAATCGTCAATTTGCTGCTCGATGCAGAACATGAGATGCCATCGGTTCATATAACACAGACTAGCATCAGACGGATCGAGAGCGTGGCTTAAAGTCCGAAAGGAGTATTCAATTTCTCAGACTATAAGTACATGGCCAGTTCATTTCCCTTCGTCTTCCTAATAGATATCCGATCAAAGAAGCTTATCATACACCCGTAGACGCGTGGGTCGTCGCCGTAATTGTAACAAATGTCAGGTGATACCATCGACGGTGGATACTTGGTTCTGCAAACACTCGCAAGTGGTGGCGACATATTCCCTTGTCCTACGCAGCCCTGTGTAAGTTGTCGTCAATCTAAGCCGCACCGGCATCCTTGGCCTTCTTCTCCTTCTTATCCTTCTTGCCGCCCTTCTTCTTCTTCTTGTTCTTGCGGGCCTCGAGTTGAGCGGCATCCTCCGCCTCTTCGTCACGAGCCTCAAGTTCGGTGAGATCCCTGGCATTGTTCTTGGCCTTCTTCTCCTTCTTATCCTTCTTGCCGCCCTTCTTCTTCTTCTTGTTCTTGCGGGCCTCAAGTTGAGCGGCATCATCCGCCTCTTCGTCACGAGCCTCAAGTTCGGTGAGATCCCTGGCATTGTTCTTGGCCTTCTTCTCCTTCTTATCCTTCTTGCCGCCCTTCTTCTTCTTCTTGTTCTTGCGGGCCTCGAGTTGAGCGGCATCATCTGCCTCTTCGTCACGAGCCTCAAGTTCGGTGAGATCCCTGGCATTGTTCTTGGCCTTCTTCTCCTTCTTATCCTTCTTGCCGCCCTTCTTCTTCTTCTTGTTCTTGCGGGCCTCGAGTTGAGCGGCATCCTCCGCCTCTTCGTCACGAGCCTCAAGTTCGGTGAGATCCCTGGCATTGTTCTTGGCCTTCTTCTCCTTCTTATCCTTCTTGCCGCCCTTCTTCTTCTTCTTGTTCTTGCGGGCCTCAAGTTGAGCGGCATCATCCGCCTCTTCGTCACGAGCCTCAAGTTCGGTGAGATCCCTGGCGTTGTCCTTGGCCTTCTTCTCCTTCTTATCCTTCTTGCCCCCCTTCTTCTTCTTCTTCTTGTTCTTGCGGGCCTCGAGGTTGTGGGCGTCGTCAGCCACAAATTCAGGTGTACGAATTTCGACTATAGTAACATCGTCGGCGTCACGATCCTCAAGTTCGGTGAGATCCCTGGCGTTGTCCTTGGCCTTCTTATCCTTCTTGCCCTCCTTCTTCTTCTTCTTGTTCTTGCGGGCCTCGAGGTGAGCGCCATCGACAAAGTCTGCAGCACGTGCCTCGACAGGAGCAGCAACGTCGTTGATCGGTGCAGTGGGGGCTGAGGCGCTTGTTAGTCAACCGTCATTTTCATTGGGTGCGGCTTTATGTCACAGGTCTGTGAGGTAGAGTGAACTAACCAGAAACGACGTTGCCAGCCAGAAAGCTCAGGGTAATGAGCGTAGCGGTAGTGAACCTCATGTTGAACAGCTAATGAAAGGATGACTCCAGGTCGTAATAGGTAATGATTGTGAGATAAAAAGCCGCGCACAGCACGGAATGAATGTAAAGATCGAAGAGTGGTATGGACTAAAGAAGGCGGATGCTCAAGAGTGAAGAAGAAGAAGGATTGAACAACGAAGATTCCACCGAGGCCTTTATATACATATCCTCTCCCTACCCGACTTCTATGTCCATGGGCTCTCCCGGCGGCTTGGACTACCACCCCCTTCCCCATGGCACCACAATTGAGCCTATTGTACTCGGGGTAGCATCTTTGAGCCATATCTTGCAACGTGACTTGTTTAGAAGCCGGTCATCCGGCCACAGCAGTTGCTCCAACGTTACAGTGCTGCAGGCCGGGCTAGCACTAGTTGGTTCTATTAACTCAGCCTGCCCTCAGACAGATGTTTGCGGGTTCCGGTACTTTGAATCAAGCATGATCTCACAGACACCCACCCCTGAACGCAGAATACGACAATATACAGGTACTTAGAACCCACCCCCTTCTTTTTTATTACACAAACTTAAACTGGGATGTTGCTAGTATCATCGACCTGAGTCGTGCTCGCTGTTCCTCGGATTCAAATCACGCTCGTCTAGGCACCTCCTAATAATCAGGGATACCGGAGTGAAGTTCCAACGTGTGATGCTGTGGTGCTAGAAGATATGTTTACGCCAAGACTTGGACCGAAGAAACGGGTTTCCCCAGAATCTGGTTGCACTACGTATTATGATCCGAGTCTTGGCAGACGCAGATCGACTTGCGTATGGATTCATTCAACACTTTAACTTGAGATCCATCCGTCCATTGATCTTTAAGGCGACCTTCGAACATTTCCCGCAAACTGGTTTCAATCGTAGTTCATTCATCAAGCTTCTTTGACAAGCTTTAAGGCACAAATATAGACAAATCTTTTCTTCACCCGGTCACCTCTGGTAGGTTTTCACGGATCGGACTTTGGGCAAGATTAGATGATTTTTGTCCCAAGAAGCTGATCGTCCAAACTCGTGTCAATAGCGACCTGTCACTAAGGCCCTCAAAAATGCGCACCATGGCACCGGGGCACTATTTCAGACGAGTCTGAACCCTAATTTGGAAACCCAGGACATAATGACTCGGCCGCTAAGCACGACATGGTTGTCATAGACTGTGTGATTGTTGTTACAGATGAGCGCAAGCGACAGCATGCTTTGATTGATCTGCATTGCGCATTCCGTCACACCCGGTTACCGGCATTTTGGATATGCAATCTTTGCCGTAGTATGTAGCACCCGATCCACTCGTCTCATGTTTTTGTACCCGGCTCCCCATATTGTCCACGGGAATGATTGCCTTTCGCTCCAAAGGTAAACTTACGGCGTGCCGTTCCCGGTCAAGGGGGGGTGGGGCAGTTGCTTCGTGCGACAATAACTGCCTGAAATATCATTCGACAATCCGAACCGTATTGACTTACCTTGCCACCCTCATTTAGCCTAGCTACTATTACACTGGCTTATCCTTGCTGTCACCCTTAAAGCGGCGTATTTCAGTGAGTATCGAGAGCCTGGAGACGAATCCACAAATACACCTCTTTGAACCATTGTATAGGAGAATGGTCACATCTGATGGAATTTGTTCTCAAGTCAGCTGCCGGCAAGGAGAAGTTCTTATCTTCCTGCACTTCATGTGACGGAGCTCATAGACGCTATGAGCTTTGTCACAGAAACTGCATTGCTTGTTTCATTGATGGGGGACACCTTTTACATAGCTAAAGTAATGTCACAAGCACCTGTACTGCTGTTTTTGTGTCTTCTTAGGTTTAAACACAGACCTCATGTCATGTAGATTCTCCTCGATGAAACTGGTTACACTCAAGAATGACTTGTCAGTGACACACCTATAAACTGTTTCTGGATCCAAGCAGGTTAACATGCTGTTGTTAAAGGATGGAGTAGCTGCTTGCCACGATAGCTTCATCCAGCACCTGTCAGGTGGTCTTTCAGGGGCTATATCATGTGGTGTTTCACTCATTACTCGCATCACTCAAAGAAGAATAGAGAGTTAAAGAAAGGCTATTCATTGCACGCCGACAACTGTTATAATTCGATTGATTGGCAGTTCATGACAATTGGCATGAGGAAAGGAAAATTCCAACATACATATTGAGAGGAACTCCCCGATGTAACTCCCTCTTGTTCTTGTATGTCCGCATGACAGCCTGGTGGAGCACGATATGGCTGCGGGTAGTGTGCTGGCAATGTGTCGTTTGCAATTAGTATGTAACGCCGGTTCCTAGTCTCCGTACATTTCCTGATTGCGTTGATTCGCTGTTGCGCGTCTAAAACACATGAACTGTTGTATAATCGGCTGTTTGGTTCCAGGACCACGGGTCGCTTCCAACAGTGGTTCCCTAGCCTAGGCGGTTATGCCACAGGCCCTCCCAATTCGAACGGAGCATGGGATTCAACTCCTGTCGCGATGCTTGATATCATAGTTGCCTGTTGTACGATATCCCTTTCTTTCATTCTCCCTTCTCGTTGTTCATTTCTGAGGGCACCACCAAACTGCAACCATCATGCCTTTGTTTTGACAGCCACAGCACTATGTTTAAGATGCTGCCATCAGCGATACCTGGCAGGGCTACATAGTATAGTTGCACTACTGGCCGGCTTCGTGCTGGTCGGGCTGCTGGTCAATTCAGCGTCGCATTTTGACGCTCAAACAAACATGCTCCGCCAACCGTTTGCACACCATGCCGATCAGGCGTCGTTGTCACCATCGTCGCAATCGCTCCTCTCAATATCGTTCCCGACCAAGATTTGGCAGAGCTGGAAGGAGGGCTCGCAAGACCCGATCGAGCGCACAGTCGGCTTCCCCCATCATTGGAGGATTGCCAACCCTGGGTGGCGCTACGAGTGCATCACAGATACCAACAGTAACCAGTTCAGACCTCTTCACGAGCATGAAAGACCAAATTGTCAAGGCTGACTTCTTGCGATATCTCATTCTGCTCCGCGAGGGCGGTGTCTGGGCCGACATCGACGTCTATCCGCGCCAGCCCCTGTCAAAGTGGATCCCAGAAAAGTTCCTCGACTCCATCAACATGGTTATTGGCATAGAGAACGACCACCACAAGAAGCCCATCTGAAACGGCTCTCCGTACTCAGTACATCTTTTCCAGTACATAGTACTGGTTAATCCGGGACATCCAGCTATGTAAACGCTGGCTGACCGAGTAACAAACAACCTCCAAATACTGCTCAGCTCAACGTCCGAGGTTTCCCCAACCACTTTTGAAGACGTAATGGCTACCACAGGTCCTTTCGCATTTACTCAAGTTATGATGGACAACATCTCATGGTTAACGGGTCAAGAGCTTACGGTCGACGAGCTGGTATCGCTCGGGGCTCCACGGAAGATCGGGGATGTACTGGCGTTGCCAAGAGAATGTTTTGGGTGGCTGGCCCACGAGCATAACCCACAGTAAAGGAGACCCTTCTATTCTGGTAGAGCATTTATTCATAGCCTCATGGAGGCAAAGCCATCCACGATGAGAAGACTTTCCTTTGACTAATGCATCCCCGAAGAGAGGAAGGGCAATCCCTGCTCACCAGTTCGTGAGAGACTTTCACACACAATGGATGTGTACTACTAATGCGGGTTCTTTTTATTATTCTTTTGATGAAAAAAGAGGCCACAACAGCGTTATATAATGTTGAACTTATTGAGGACGAAAACAATACGTTATTATTCCATCACACGTCGGAACTTGATCATAGAGATCTAGGTTATCTTGTCCAATTACCTGTTTCAAGGAGAGAAAGAGACCCGTTTTTTAACTCTAAGGCCTATGTTCCGGACCAATGAGAATAAACCACGCCAGCTTCGGGGCGCTTCGGCCTCATGGCGACCATGTGAAAGATGCAATAAAAACATGGATCAATCATTAGATTATTGGGAGCATAGATCAAGATTGGATGATATAGAAAGTGAAAGCTAGTCGAGAAGATCTCAAGTTCGCTCAAGTTGAGCGTTGGTTATGAGTGAGGGCCAGGTTAAAGCTAGTGAAAGCTAAACCAGCTCAGTCGAGTCTAAGGTCCTTGATGAATCCTTTCTACTACAATTGGACCATGTTTGCGGCAGAAACATGTTAAAAGAAGATTGGAGTAGTGGCGTCACTGTCGGCTATCTGTCCGTCTTTACGTCAGCGCCTGCGGCTTTACGAAATTGACGCAATCTTGCAAATGCCTGGGAACTCTGTTTTTGAAGTCACTTCCTTATAAAGGAAAATATTGGCTGCCTTTTGCCTTGCTGTGCAGTAGCATGAGCTTCTTTTCAACGATTCAGCGGCATCGCCTACTCAAGGCATTGTTCACATGTAAAGGCCAGAGGGCCTAGGGTAGACAAGCCTCAATGTCTCAAACATTATTCACAGACGTTGGGATAGGCTAGTCTCAGGAACAGGCTTACTAGGTAGAAGGTGGCCTGACAATCAAAGTTTTTTCTTACAAAGAAAAAGAAAAGAAAAAGGCTGCCATGGTGAAGTAGTGTTAAACTGATCCACATCCTGATTAGGTAGTGTTGCGTAGGCAATAAGTTTTTAACTCTAGCCACTCAATTAAGCCGATGAGAGAAGCTTTTCTGATAAGCAATTTTTTAGACTTTTGAAGCATCTTTCCGGCATGTGCCACGATCCCTTATCTTCACCATCTTCAGCCTTTAGTACATTCAAGAAAAGATTGAAAATCTCGAATTGCTATCCTAGACCAGACAGTCCGGCTTAAGAGGCAAACAAATGGATATGGCTGTTGTTTACGAAGCCAAGTCAGGTAATGATTGGGTGAATGGTCATTATAACAGCATGAACGGTTACAGAACCCAGTATCTCGGTGGCAAACGTATCACATGGAACTCATTAGATGTATCCAACACAGACTGTGGGAAAAGGTGCGTAGTGATGATAATGATAATGGAATAAAATCACGTGGGCGTATATAGACCATCCCAAACCTTACTTTGGAGCTTCTTCTCCTAATATCAGGCACCTGGCCCCAACGAAATTGGTTTGTTAAGGAAGACTTCAAACGATCGCGAGTCGCGAAATTTGATTTATACTATGTATATTACTCCATGTCAGTCCTCTTGGTCTTGTATTGATATGTGGCTTTTCTTGCCAGAATCTATGAACAGATTTCTATCTTCATGACATGACACATCCTTGCGAGACTCACTCGTCTTCTTTGAGGGCCCATTGCTAACAGCAACAGTACAAAGCTGCATGCTACCACCAAAATTAGGTTTATTACCGATGTCTTCAAGATGTAATATAATCACATGGGATATGGTTGAAATTGTTGAGGCGTTTCGTTTCAGGCTTGCTGTTTTGACATGCAAACCAATTTATATCAGAGTTACCTGCATACATGCATATGCGTCGACGTATGATGGACCTAATACATTTCCGGAAGATCATATTCCATGCCCTAATGACGGTAAGTACAAATTTTCCTTTCATCTGCATGTTTCTAATTAAATCAAACCTTAACTCAATTCTGATCGCATCATCGCCATAGATGAGTCTGGGACAGGACTGACTAACTCCCCCACCCTATATCCGAACCACCCCTGCATCCAAACCACCCGAAATTCCCATATTTCCCCTCCTTTATTAACACTACTACCTTTTTTAAACTATTATAACAATTACTATTTATTACTAAATAACGCTATTTTTTTAGGATACCTTCTTTAACCTATTATAAAGTAATATTCTAAAGATAAGCTCTAATAGGCCCTCCTAGATATACAGTCTAGGCAGTATAGCCTCTAGGCTACTGCTTATAGATAGGGTATACTATATATAACACTTTAGTATTAATACTTTAGTAAGTAAAGTAGGAATACTGCTTTTAAAGATAGGTAGCACTTATCCTAAGCCTAGGAGGATAATCTAGCTGCTTATATATCCCTCTAAGCTTCCTTTAGCAGGCAGATTACCTATTAATAAGTAAAAGGCCTAGTAAAGTATATAATAGGTAATAGGTATCCTTTTATAGGGAGGAAATAAATAGCCTAATTTATATAGTAAAATCTATTTATTAGAACCCTCTAATCTAAAGTAATTAATACCTAGTAATAGGCAGCCTATTCCCTTAAGGTTATCTAGGATTTTTTTTATTACCTTAGTAGTATCTCTACTATCTAAGGTATTTATCTATCTAATAGATAGAATATAGATAAGACTAGTATTATAGAGGGTAAGGGAGTTAATAGGCTAATATTAGGCTTTATAATATTATAATATATCTAGAAAAAGTAGCTAGGATCTTAGGTATAGGTATTTATTATTAAGTGTATATCTGCTACTAAGAGCTCCTTACCCCCTTTACTTATATATAAAGGTAAGTTACTTTAGGCCTAGTGGTTTATATCTAACCTATCTAACCTATCTAGATATAGGGCTTAGTAATTTATAGTAATAGATAATAGCTAGATAACTAATAATACTACCCTTAAATAGCTAGAGGAGGTCTTTATCCTATATACTAGGCCTACCTAGCTAGAGGAGGCTAGACTACTAGTTCTTAATAGGTATTATAGCTATATAACTATTAACTTTATATAAAAATACTAGTAGTATTATATCTATTTATTATTTCTACTGCTATATACCTTTACTGTCCTTTAGCCTCTAGATATAGCTGTTTTTAGCCTATTAAAGTAGGCCTATTACTAGAGGGTTAGATATCTAGATAACTAGGTAATAGATTTAACTATTACTAGTAAAAAGGTATTTCTAGAGTGTTATTTTAAGGCCTATAAGGTATTTATTATAGATATTAATATTAAGAGTAGCTAGAGGGCTACTAGGTTATAGCTAGTATCTAGAAGGCACCTTCTATCTAACCTACTAGTTACTAAGGCCTAGTAGGCTAGCTAGGCTAGCTAGGCTAGCTAGTAGTCTAGTAGCTAATAGTAAGATAAAGCTAAATCTATTATCCTATAGTTAACCCCTTATTAATCTGCTAATCTATAGTATTAATTACACTAGTTAACTTAGCTAGGTAAGGATAGGTTAGATACTTATACTATCTGTTACCTATCTAGAAAGGTGTAAAAGGGATATAATGAGTAGGTATCTAGAGCAGCCCTTCTAGAGAGGTAAGTTAACTTATTACAGGCCTAGTTAGATGATATATAGTTACGTAAGAGGAAAAAGGTCTGCCTATTACCTAACAGCACCTTTGCCACTATAGAGGATATAATCTGGGCGCAGAGTCCGGATGCTGGCAATATAGATAGTCCGGATGAATCCAGGGCATCCGAATTACCTAGCGAGGCCGAAAGTTGCATATGGGTGGGCGGCAGAGATGGTGAAATAAGTGGTGATAGTGGTGGCGATGGTGGTGATGATGGTGGTTCGGATGTGGGGGTGGTTCGGATATAGGGTGGGGGAGTTACTAAGACAAAAATAAGTTCTGCAACATGTGTTTTTCACATGCGTTTTCACATGAGAGAGTGGGTTCAAATGCCAAAATTCCTGTTGATAAATAACCTGTTGCAACTATTCTTGTGTTTGTTATTTGTGGGTATGACATCGTTTATCACGATTGTCAATTGAAACCATCTTCTTCCACATTAATCTACCCTGATTTGTTCAAGCCCATAAGACCAACCTTCAAAATCGCAGTATCGGGTCCTATCAGAACTACAGTCCCAACTAATGGCTTGCGGTCTAATGGCTTGCGGTCTAAACGGTCTGTCCACCGTCTTAACCAGATTGAAAAGATCCGAGCCAGCGGCATTGGCGATCTGGTTAACTTGCCTCAGCTGGTTGTTTGCGGTGATCAGTCTGCTGGGAAAAGCTCTGTCCTCGAGGGAATCACTGGTATACCGTTTCCTCGAGAAGCAGGGCTCTGCACTCGGTTTCCGACAGAGATTGTCCTACGCCATTCCAATGAGCCATTGAAAGCGAAGGCCTTCATTCGTCCTCATTCTGGTCGTTCCTTCGATGTGGCACAAACCCTTCGCAACTATGAGCGTGAGATGAAAGAAGACCTCTCGGACCTCCCAGTCACCATTGAAGAGGTATCTAAGCTTATGGGCCTCCGCGGTTTTACCGATTCGTCGAACGATCCGGCCTTCGCTTCAGATGCCCTCCGCATCGAAGTCACAGGTCCAACCGGACTACAACTCAGTGTCGTCGACCTTCCTGGCCTCATCTCTGTCTCTAACGACGAACAGTCCGAAGAAGATATCGGAACTGTTCATGACATGGTCAGGAGCTACTTGTATAGCACCAGAACTATTATTCTCACTGTTGTTTAAGCTAGTAACGATATCGCAAATCAAGGCATCATTAAGATCGCCCGCGAATACGACCCAAACGGTCAACGTACTGTGGGATTATCACGAAGCCCGATCTCATCAACGCCGGCAACGAAGATAAGCTTGCTAAAACTGCAAAGAATCAAGATTCTATCAAGTTAAAGCTTGGTTTCTTCCTGCTCAAGAATCCAAGCCCTGCAGAGATGAAGGCCTTGGGTGCGAAGCTGAACCGCTCTGAGCTGGAAACACAGTTCTTCGCCTTGCCTGCTTGGAAAGCTGAAGACCTTGATATGGCCCGTGTCGGTATAGAAAACCTCAAGATCTTCTTGCAACAGCTATTATATGAACACCTTGAAAAAGAGCTACCGAAGGTCAAGGTTGAGATTCAGCGGGTTCTAGCATCAAAAGAGGACGAACTCGAGGCGATTGGACCAGAGCGCCGGTCTCTCGGTGACATCCGCTCATTTATGATACATTTGAGCATGCGGTACTACACGCTTGCTCAGGCCGCCCTGGAAGGAAATTACCACAGCTCAGATGTGCACTTTTTCGACAAAAAGAATGGCACCTGTCTCCGTTCTCTTATTCATCAACAGCACGGCCAGTTTGCCGCACCAATGCGTAGTCGGGGTCATAAACGAGCAACAGTGAATGATCCAAATCTTGAGGCATGTAAATCCAGTGACGATGCAAAGGCGCAGCTCATAGTTACAAAAGACAAGATGATTATGTGGATTCAGCAAGTATGTCCTTCGCTTCAATGTTATTGAGTAGTGACTAACGGCTACAGACCTATTTACAGACAAGGGGCCGGGAGCTTCCTGGTAATTACAGTCATGTTTTGCTTGCCGAACTTTTTCACGAACAGTCAGGTCCATGGCGCCGAATTTCAGAGGACCACCTTTCTGGATTTATGGACAGCGTCTGCGAATGGGTTCACCAGGCGGCTTCTACACTCTTCTCCGAAGATCGCTTGCGAGGAGAACTGGCCATGACTTTTCAAAAACGGTTGAAAAAGTTCAGAACTCACGCTTTTGAAGAGTTGCGCAAGATATTGCTTGACGAAGAAAGGCATCCCATTATGTACAACCATTACTATACCGACAACATCCAGGAAGCTCGCAGAGACTACCATAAGTCGGCTCTCAATGATGCTATACATCCCATGGCTCCTTTGAAATCAAGATTGGACCTTAAGTCTTCCCCAGACAACTATGACTCGCTTGTAGATGCGGTACAGCCTAAAATATGTGTCAATATGAATCACCAGGCTTGTGAAGAAGCTCTGGCTGGGTTGAATGCCTATTACAAGGTAGCTGATTCCCCCATTCTTCCTAATGAAATTTCTCATATTTCGATAGGTTGCAATGAAGACTTTAATAGATAATGTTTGCAAGCAGGTTGTTGAGCGTCACATCTTGGTGCCGCTGCCAGGAATTTTCTGCCCAACCACCGTCTCTCGATTCTCTGACGATGACTTGCTTCGCATTGGTTCTGAGCCGGATACGGAGACTAATCAGCGCCACAAGCTAGTCACGGAAACCCATGGACTTCAGAACAGTCTCGTTGATTTGCAGGGCTTATTAACCTAGATCTTGTCTGGCGCTTATTGGATTAAGCACCCTACTTAAAGGATGGCTTTCGTCTTCTTAGCTTGGTTTTACTCTATAGAATTTTGCAATAGATCGTTTGCGAGACGGAAGCCGTGAGTGGCATGCTGATTTATGCTTTGGCTCTGAAATTGTGTGTTCGCAGACATGATCACGGTTCTAGCCTTCTAGGTTCTTCCCGCCGGACTCTTCCAGCGCCATTCACTTCAAAGCACGCTAGAAAAATAAATCTTTCCTTGGCTCTTATGGTACTCACTGATGGATATGGATGAGTCTCCAAAAATTGTATGAGACGCTGCAGGTTCAGATACTATAGCTGACGGTTGGCGATCAACAACCTCTTTATGTCAACAGTACCAGCCTTGGTATCCATTTTGTCATGAGGTAAATTTTGCTCAATGGCTTCACCTTTACAGCCCGTCAGTGCAAGATCAAGGGTCCGTGTGGTCATACAAGAAACCCAGGGTCCGCGCAGCCACAGAAGTCCTCGAGACCACCCAAGCGGAAGACTGAACAACACAGGAGTCCCCTCCCCAGTCCTAACGATAGGAGAACAGAGTATCAGTCGGTTCCAATGCCCACTCTCCGTACTTGGCCCCCCCAAAAAATGAGCTGCGTGCGTCAAATTAGGACCTTATCACACCCAACTCCACCATCAGAGAGATAGACAAGACTTTTATCGAGCAGGACAAGAAACAAGAAACAGGCATTGGAAACCCCAAGAAAAAACGTCTTATCTGCTCAAAGTACCAGTAAACAGGGCCACCGTAGTGAGCATTTAAATGACAGTGGCCAGACTCGGGCGTCTTCGAGCCCCCGAGCTATATCCAAGCCATTGCATACCAAGGCTTCCTGGGCGCGCGGCTGCCGACATAAGTACCTTGCATCCTGTTGCACTCTATGCAATATTTGAGAAACCTTGACTGGTGTGTATCTTCTTTGAATCGACAAAGGGTAACGGAATGCGAAGAAAGCGCTCCCTGCCGCGAGAACAGGGAGCAATTGACAGCATGTCGGTCGATCAGCCCACGAGACCTGCGGCGCTTTCCTGCGGCTTCAAGCGGAACCCCTAGTATCCGGGGCGGAGTGAGCATTAGGCGGAAAGTCAAATGAAGTGAAAGGCCCCAGCCGCCGCGGCCAAGACGTTTGTCTACTGATTCCCCCCCCCCCCCCCCTACCCCCATGCTCAAATTTCGGAGCCCATCCCCGACCCTCGTTTTCGTAGCTCCCGCCGAGCCTCTCGGCAATGCTCGGCGCGGCAAGGCATCCGCCGCTTCAGACCAATAAGCGGGCGGCGACCCCACGCCAACCTCGCCCGAGAGTCATGTCTGACGCTGCCAAATGAGCATCTTGTTTTCTGGCTTCTTGGTATCGAGCCTTGGATAGTCTTGGAACCTCAAAACCTTCCACTCACGGGTCTTCTGGCTAACTGGTGACGTGACGAAAAACTGGAGTCTGGGCAGCCATTTGCCTTGTCATTCTCTTCTGTCACTATATGGGGAGACGATGAACTGCTCAGTGCCCTACGGAGTGGATCTTCAAGAGCGAAACTTTTTCGATGGAGAACTCGTCTGAAGTTTCCCAGCTAATCCAAGATATTAGTTGCATGTCAAGTTGATCATATAAGCGGCCTGTCGTGACTGCAAAGTTGCAAAGCCTAGAATGAGGCTCTTCGCACGAATCCTGTAACACCCTGCCCTTTATCCCGACGATAGCGGCGGGCGGCGGGCGGACGGCGGACGGCGGACGGCAGCAGCATGCCATTGGGAGACGACCTTCCTCACTCGTTTGGTGGCATTCCGCCATGAAAGCCCTGTCATCACCGCCAAGTTGTTTTTCGAGCCAAGGCCAATGCCCAGACGAACCCCCCGACGCATCGAACTAACTCGACCACTCAGTCCCCATCTCCCTATCTCTTGACTTGTCGTCTGGTGTCTGGTGTCCACGGGTGAGTGTGCCCATTCCCGCTTCCTTCCGACGAGAGTCTTTGGATCCCAGAAAGACTCCTATCACCCACACCCACTCCCCCCTTTCCGGACCACTGGTGGCCCCAGTCACGTACGCACACAGCCCACATCCTCGCTATCTCACTTTGTCTCTCGTCCCACGAGCCCCAAGCCAGTTTTGTGCGCATTCCAATGTCTCATTCTCATGTGTGTGTGTACGAATGCCCAAGGCAGACAGGCAGACGAGGAATTGCCAGTCCAGAACGAGGGATCGGCCAAGCCACCCCAAGTGGCCTGCTCCCAAGTGGAGAGCGATTGATGGGTAGCGCGGGGACGAAATGGATCCTCTTACACCTTCCTTTCGCGTAGAAGATACCAACCGGTGTGCCCTCTCAGTTCGGATTTCATCCTTGGCAAGATAGATATACGTGCCGAGCCCTATTTCGGTGAAATCCTTCCTGGCGGTACCTCCCAGCCAAACCAGCAGACCACCCATGCGGGCTGTCTCCAGCTCAACCCCTTTCTTCAGGAAGATGTACCTGAATTTGGTTTTATACCGCAGTCAGCCGGTCCCGGATCGCCACATGCTGATAGATAGACAAGACTTCTCGGTGCAACCCATGAGATCAAGCTGACCCACGAACCCGGCTGTCTTCCCGTATATATCCCTCTTGAAGGGCCGCCGATCCGGGTCGAAGTTCCCCTCTTCTCCTCCCCTCTCCCTTCTCAGAGTGGCAGTGATCTTGCTGAGGGCTCCTATCTACCTCTTTCCCAACCCTGCATCTCCAAGTCTCTTTTCCTGATCCACCAAAGTTGTGTGTGCTGCAGCTCACGAGAACGGCCAACGATGGAGAAGTCGGAGTACGGTACCGCCGACAAGGCCGTCCAGGAAAACTCCTCTTTGGAGCAGGCCCAGCAGTCCTCCGTCACCTCGAACGAATCTGTCCATGAGAAGAAGCCGTGGTGGCACCCCGTCATCGAGCCAGGCTCTGCCGTTCAGATCATCATCGCCGCCGCCATCGCTGTTGCCATCGGTCTGGGTGTCAAGAGCGTCCACCCAGATATCCCTGATGCGGCGACGACCATCCTCATTATCCCCGGCAACCTCTGGCTGCGGTCCCTCAAGGCTGTCGGTATGTTTTTTTCCTTCGCCCACATACTCCCAGAGATCGTCTTTCTAGTATCCACTCCAGAGTGTCACAAACTGACACGACCTCTAGTCCTGCCCCTCATCGTGACGGCCATGATTCTTGCTGTTCAGAAGCTCAAGGAAATCTCCAACGGCGGCGCCAAGCTTGCCAAATGGACCATTGGATACTACGTCATTACCACCATCCTGGCCATCGTTCACTCCATCATCATGACATCCCAAGTCTGGGCCCGCCTCATGACTGTCGCCTCGGCCGAGTCCATCGCCACGGATAGCATGTCCGCTAAGGACCAAGAGTCGTACGAGTCGCGCAAGGACCAAGACATCCCAGCCACCGTCACCGAGCTATTCAACTCCCTGATCCCAGCCAATGTTGTCGATGCCCTCGCCTCGGACCATCTCCTCGCCGTCCTCGTCACTGCCGTCATCGTCGGCTACCTCATTGACGATCGCGGTGGTCGCTCGGCTATCATCAAGGCAGCCCGTGAGATAGAGACCCTCATCATGATTGTCATTACCTTCCTCATCAAGCTTGCCCCTATCGGTGTCTTCTTCCTCATCCTGCCCAACATGTTCAAGCTTGACATCAACGATATTGGTGTCAACCTAGGTATCCTGATGGGTGGAGCCATCAGCTCAATGTTCTTGCACCTCTTCGTCATCCTCCCCATCATCTTCTTCGCCTTCACGCGCCAGAACCCTTACACGTTGTGGTTCAGCTGCTCTCCTGCTTGGTTGACGGCTTGGGGTACCGCTTCCTCGGCCGCTACTCTTTCCGTCACCATGCGCTGCTGCCGTGAAAAGCTCAAGATTCCTGAGACCGTCAACAAGTTCGCCATCCCACTGGGTTGTCTCGTGAACATGGACGGAACCGCCATTTACTTCCCCATCGTTGTCGTGTTCCTCGCCCAAACGCAGGGTCACGTACTCAACGCTGCGGACTACATCATCATCCTGTTGCTGTCGACCCTGGCTTCCATCGGAACTACGCCCATTCCCAGTTCTTCTCTGGTCTTGACCGTAATGATCTCGTCGAGCGTCGGCATCCCGCCCAGTGGAATGTATGGTGTCGTCGTCGCCATTGATTGGTTTATTGACCGATTCCGTACCGCCACCAACGTCAGCGGTGATCTTTTCGCAGCTGTTATCGTTACCAAAATGACTGGCATTACCGACCCGGATGATGGCTCGGAGGAAATTGTTCGGGAATACAGCCAGAACCAGAATGATGAGCGTGTCTGAGGGCCTTTGGAAACAATGTCTTGTGTAATATGGAACTTGAAGGATACTATGTAAAATGGGAGCGAATACCACTTTGATTCGATCTTTATGAAAACCAGGCCTCTTTGACATCATCAACTTCTCATAGTAAGGCCCGACACCAATGTGTTCCTTGGTAGTCCGGCAAAATCACGGTTTCCCGTTGAAGTCCTGCCCCTCGGATTCAACCATGCTACGAGCTTATGCATACTGCTTGTTAGCTTTACATCCACCCGGATCTTGATATCCCCAAACCCATGTTTTGTTACATCCATAAATCATCATTGTAAATCAACCCATGCTCAGGACATGTCGGTTGTGCACGTGGCCCTACAGTATGAGCCTCGAGACTGGGCTTCGGTTCGCGTGGCTAGGCCGTGCATATATTGTATGTCACGACTAGCATCAGCAGAGCATCACATATTAGATCTTTCATAAAAAGCGTATACAAGCTTTTTCCCATCCCTCAACTCTCCTGCCAGCTAAGTGCTGCCCGCCACTTTCCTTCTCCTCTTGTTATCATGCCAATCCGGACGCCTATTCTCCGTTTCCGTTGCTTCTAACCTCAGCCATCCACCACTCTCGTGACGTCCCATGTAGTGTTGGTGTAGATAGTCTCGGCCTCCGCTCGCCATTGCATTCCACTCTCTCTTGGATGGAAACCGGGGAAGAAGCCGATCCGAGCCGATCCGGGCATCGAAGTCCCGGACGGCCGGCGGAGGATCCAATGGGTGACCGGCTTGGGGTTTCGCAGACGTCCACCTGAGCCGCGATGCTTTGTTCCACCGCACCAAGGCCTTCCTGTTAGAGTCCGCGTCGCCAACGTACGAGGTCCTCAGGTTGTACAATGGTCTGAGAGCGGGAGCCACGTTGTGCGGCTCGAACTTGAAGTACGGCCCCATCAGTTGGCTGTGGTTGACCGAGTGCATGATCACGCCAGTCGTGATGTCGCTCGGCTTCATTTCCAGCTTCTGATGCACAGAAATGGCACTGCGCAGGTGGTCGTGCTCCCAGTCCCCAGTCCATTTGTCGCTCTGGGCGTCCCACTGGAACCCGGGCCACCATGGCATCGGCATGTGGCGGTCCCAGACATCGAACGACACCGTGCTGATGTAGTGCCCGTGAAACGACCTGTCGCCGGCCTCGTACCGGGGCAGTTCGGGTGTCACGCGCACGACGGGTTGGAAGTACCGCAGCTCAGGATCTGTCACGAGAAGGATCTGCTTTCTGTCCTGGAACCTCCACAGCCGGTAGTTTTCCTGAGACGACTGCTTCCCGTACACCCTCATGCCATATGGGTGTCTCTGTAGCCACTGCTTCATACCCTGGTTATCAGTGTTGTATGTACTTGGATATGAGGGACGGGTGAATGTGATAACTTCAGTGTCAAAGTAGTCCGCCACGAGATGAAGCATCTCGTGGAACCCAGCTTCCCTCGGCATTCCCGCCATCACTTCGTTTCTATTCAAACAACGGAGGATGTCGAGCGCACCCCAATCATCCGTGTCGTCCGGGTCCACACTATCCACCGAGTCTGAGAGTAAGTGATGATACATTCGGTATCTCTCTGACGATGGATTTGTTAGATTCTCGTAGAACCATTCGGCAACTTTTCCCTTGATCCACTTCGCATCAACTGGATCGTCCTCGACGAGGATCCTAAGAAGAACGCTGGTCAGCCTAACCTACGTAGGAGGTATGGGGCCATACTTACGCGAGTGCGTACCAAAAGCTATTCTCGTCTCTTGGAACCGGGCCGGCGTAAAAGGTGTGGCTAAGAGCCCGCTTCTGGTTAGCTAGCTTATCCTGAGGGAATCGAAATACAGGTTCGGCACAGAAGCCATAGCAGGAAAAAACGTCCCTTAAGTCGTGCAGCTCTCGTTCTTCCGCATCGGCGATCATATGCCTTGTTGCCAGCCATGCTCTTCGTTTCCTCTCCTTGTCTCGCTCCATCTGTTCCCTTTTTGCCACTTTGATCGATCCGTAAGTCTGCTGGAAATCATTGTACGGTAGCGGAACCACAACCATGTAGTCCCAGCTGGACGCCTCCAGATCAAGCGGAGCGTCATCGCATCTGCCAGCGTTGCTCCAGGGGGCGATCTGAATCTTCTTATCCGGTCTCCAGTCTTCGTGTTCGGGCCGCCGTATGCCCGCCAGACTGTGTATCGCCGACAGAAACCGTCTGTTCGCCTCGAGGAAGCGTCGTTGCTGAACGGAGCCCGGTTTCGAGAATTCCGCCGATTCGTAGATTGACTGAGCCACTGTGTTGCACCACGTTGTAAAGTCCACTGGATCCGGTCTATGAGTTATCGGTGTTCGCTGCGTCGAATGTAGGCCAAGGATCCTATAAGCCAGCTGGGGGTCTCCGTAGTCCGGGCAGCACCCGAGAATTTCTGTGATCGATGGTAATGTTCGAGGTCGGACCCAATGACCGGGAGGATTTTGATATGCGTTGGTCTGGTTATTGTCCATGCTGCTTTGGTTTCGGTGGACTGTGATATTGACAGTTGAAAAAGAAGAGCTTGAGAAGTATGACGACAGTCGCAACTTCGAGTCGATATGATGGAGTTTGCAGGCACATAAGTAGCCGAGCCCCCAAATATTACTTCGGAGCGGGGCATCGTTGCCATCCTTTTGCGCGAGTGTTTCTTTGATGAGAAAAACCATCAACACAAGTCGGAGGAATTACTAGAACGAACAAAACATGACAACAAGAGTGACGTGATAGCCTTTGTGAAGTGTGGCAATATCTTCCACGTTGTCAGCCTGTCACCCCCGTGCTGCATATATCAAAATAGCACATGCCAACTACTGGATTGAATCTGCATTATACTCACCAGAACGCATCGTTGTAGACCCAATCCAGTTGCCAAAAATGCACAAAGGGACTTTGAATATGTGTTGTTCAAGGGGGCTATTTGAACAGACAATGGACCAAAGGCTCCAGACTAAGACCTTAGGACAAGTCATGGTGAACATAGATAAGTGTTCATCGCCAAAAGAGATCCATATAAGGAGTCTTCTATATGGAATGATTGAATAACCGAAACCAAGCATTGTGCCGTTTGCACTAAAGTGATAATCAGAGAGTTCTATGTTATTACACCAAGTTCAGTTGACCTACGTCAAGCCCAGCAACTTGTGTTACCGAATCCGCAGATCACCATGAAGTAGGGAACAATGAGTGAAGCACGACCATTGAGTAATGTCCAAAAAGATATCGGTAAGGTCATCTATCCCATCCCAAACCACGCCATGCAATCTCGTCCAAGTCCATTCGTCTCTCTTCTTATTCCAATCAAAACCAAAACAAGAATAGAAAAATCCCCCATCGCGCTGCGCCCGCTTTGCCATTCTCTAACAGAGACCCGCACTCTCCATACCCTGAAAACATATGTTCTAAATGGAGCTGCAGGAGCACTATCGCCGTCGTTGGCGGTCCTTGATCAGAAGGAGATGACCCGAAGTGCACAGCCATAATTATGAACCAGACAACCTCCACGGCTTGGCCCCAAAATAGCTCAAAGGAAATACCGATACAAAGGACATCGTACAACAAACACTACACAAGCTCAGGCATCTGGGTAGCCTTTAGCTTGCAGCTGGTGAATTGTTCCAACGTGCTGAAAGCAAAGAAAGCAGATACTCCAGGACACCCCCTTATTAGACAGGCTGCGGGTGTTATGTGTAATGCTTTTACATTGCCGGCCTGGTCCCCTTACCCATTCTCTGAAAGCCTCACCCCCTATCTTGCCCCTCCCGCTTCCTCTTGGCGCCGCCACTGCCGCTGCTCTCAAAGCTCAAGTCAACGCTCCACAGAGAGTCCCATACGACACTCCTTTTCATTGGACTCTCAACGCTGGCCCCGCTCCTCTGGCGCTGCAGTTTTGAGGGCGATCGAGCTTTCTGATCGGAATCAGTGAGTGTAGCCCAGGGGAGAGAGCACAGAGATAAGGGAGTCTAAGGACCGACGAGGGAATCGATCGTGTTTCGTACCTCCGGCGACCTGGACCTCTCATCACCCGCCTGCGTGGGGTGACCCTCTTCCGCAGGCGGGCTCGAAGCTTGCCCAGCCTGTCCCGAATGCTCGTGCCCATTAGCCAATGACCCAAGCGGCCCGTCCTCGGGCGGGCTCGTTTCTGTCGGAGTATCCGGCGCAGCTGCGCGGAGTGAGTTGGTTTCGCTGCCCAAAGCATTGCCCTTGAGCAGCGCCGCACCTCCACCCACGGCGAAAGGGAGAGCCTTCTTCGAGTTGGAACTGCTCCGACGACTCTCGAGACTCTTGCTCAGCGCCTTGCTGACGCCCTCGATGCTGTGAGGATTTGCCCGCTGCTTGTCTTTGCCGCTTGCCTGCGCATGAGTATGCATATCCGCCATAGCCTCGACATTGTTTGTCGCGATTGTAGACTTGCCCAACCCAGGTGTGGCAGGGGCACCCGGCTTATCCTCGTGTGCATCGATCAGATACCATCGCAAGCCGTCTGAGAGCTGGAACGGGTTGTCGTCCTCCTCGCCATTGACCGAGTCGTTATCTGGTAATTGCTTGTGCAGGCTCTTCGAAAGATCCACCACACGCTCCTGTATGCGAGTGATGCGAGCGACAAGCCATTCACGCGAGCGGAGACGATGCGCGTCAGTCTCTCGCAGAAAGTAGTGAGGAAAGCCCACGTTGAACGCAGCCCAGGCACCAGCTGTTTGGTTTCTTGTGGGGAGGAATAAAGCGAGATCCCCTTCCTTGAAATGCTTGAAGGCAATCTTCTCATGCGAGTCCCGCTGCAGGGTATGTGCCTTCTCCCTGTAAGCGCGCGCCTCTCGCTGAAGTTTCCGAGCGAGATGTTCGACGTCCTTGACACGCCTGTAGACCGTCTCGGCAAATAGGTCCATGTCGAAGCTGCCCAGACGTGTCATGAAGGCCTCGTACTTGTCCGTCTCAGCGTCGGGATCTTCGGCGTCATTCATCCAGTACAATAGCGCGAGGTCGGTGCTATCGGCCAAAGTGCGACCGGCAACCATCCCAGAGCGACGCATCATGGATTGTCCAGGATCCGATGGGTCATTGGCATTGTGAACCTGACTCATGGTGGTTCTCTCAGACCTCGGGACCTTCTGTATCATCATCGTTGAGTCTTGGCGGGTGACCGCGAAACCCAATCGCTCCAAAAGTCGACAGAGTCTGTCGTTCTGGGAGTAGAGACGCTGTGTCAGATCCTTAGTCTTCTCAGATCTAGACTCGAAGTGACCAAGAACAGCCGTGAGCTTGGCTTGAGACTTGTCCATCTTTTCCTTGTAGAGCCGAAGCTCCTCTTCCAAACTACCGACTTGGGATTGCCGGGACGCGAGTTCCTCGGTGATGGAGCTGATCCGTTCTTCTTCTTCGTCCAGCTTCTTTCGGAGGCTTTCTGAGCCCGTTTCGCCATCGGCAATCTTGGCGCGGAGTTGGTCTAACTGCTCTCGGTTCTCGGCAGCCTCTTGCTCGAGAGCAGCCACCTTGGCCTTCTCCTCGTTCAAGTTCTCTCTCAGATGCCTGGAGCAGTCCTCCTCGGAGGCCAGCTTTTCCTTTGTTTCGGAGATATCAGCCTTCAGGGCCTTGATATGCTCCTCTGCTTGCTCAAGGCCTGTCCTGATTATCGATCTGTCACTCTCCAGAGTCCTCATCTTGGCTGCGACATCTGTTGCTCGGTATACAAGCGCATCAATGAGATCGTTAAGATCCTCGGTTGTGTCGTCGTTTGGAGCCAGTTGCTCGTGAACATCACGAAGTGCCTTCAGCTGTACCTCGACGGTCTCCTGAGTGGAACTCAGAGTCTTGGCTAACCTCTTTGCCTCGTCGTTCGCCGTCTGGAGTTGTTTTTCGAGAGACTCGTTTTGCTCCCTCTGGAGTCGGGCCTCGTTGCGCAGGAATTCAATCTGGCCTTGGGTCTTGAGCGCCTCGTCCTTCTGTTCCTTTTGCAACCTTTCGATCTCCGCCTCCAGGTCATGCATCCGCTCAATGTAAGTGGCCTTCTCGTTCTCTCTGGATTCGCCAAAGTTTTCAATTTCATCTTCGGTGTCTTCGATGCGGGCCTTGAGTCCCTTAATCTCATTCTCGAGTGACTTTCGCTCTTCGACAAATTCCCGCTGTAAGGCCTCCATATTCTCGAGGAGTTCCTTTTTGGTCGAGTTCGCCTCCTCCATCCGGCCCTTGACGTCGTCGTGGGCGGTAGCCCGGACGCCAAGATCTCTTTCGAACGCTGCGCACTTTTCTTTCTCTGCCTTGAGTTCACTTTCAAGCTGTTGAATTCTCTGCGCATGAGCATCCGAATTACCGGGTGTCGGGCGGTCATTGAGTTCATCTTCAAGCTGCCGTATTCTCTGGGTCAAGGCTTCTGAGTTGTCGGATGATCGACGACTGTTCAATTCATTTTCCAATTGTTGGATCCGCTGTAATAGTGCATCCGAGTTGCCTGTCGAACGACGGTTATCCTCCAAAGGGGCATTTGACTTGATCGAGTTCGATGAATCGTTTCTTTCGTGACCGAATAGACCTCCGATGCCTGGCCGAGACGCCGCACTTTGCCTGTGGAGCAAGTCTTCCAACCTTCGCACCCGGCTCTCCGCCGTCCTTAGCTTGTTTTTGAGTTTCGACTTGTCATCCTGAAGGCTGCGAAGCAGGTCGTCATCACCGCGGATCATCAAGCCGCTTCGTCCAAGGGCAGCCTCATGAACACTCCCATTCTTGAAGGCCTTCAATCTCTTCGCCTGTTGCTTCGTGGGGCTGCTCAGCTCGTTGACCAGCTTTGCCACGTCGTCAATGATGTTGACCTCTGCATGTTGTCTTTGGAGATGCTCCAAGAATTCTTCCAAATCTCGCTTGGCCATGTTTGGCCACGTCTCTTCCTCGCCAAGCAAGTTGACCTCAAGACCTAAGATATTGGCTTCAGCCTTGTCAGGGCCGTACATGCTACCGACCATCTTGTGCCATTTTCTCCGCCTCTTCGACTCCTCGTCTTGAAATAGCGCCATCTCGTTGGCGAGCGTCGACGAATCCGTCTTGATCTTATCAGACCACTCACGGCGTCGCACCGCTTCGGAGACGAAGGAGGCGTACATGTACGGGAGCTGGTGAATAAGACGCAAATAGTCGAATGTCGTCATGTCGTCTTCAGCCTGATTCAGGAGACTAATCTGATTCTTAACGCTGCTGTGTAACGTGGTAATCTCAGTGATGTTGCGCATAAAATCGATGCAATCGGAGGCAATGGCGTTTCGCGCCTGCGTGACATAGTGCAGCATATCGTCCATCTCCGCGGCGCGCTTCTTCAAGCTGGGGATTAGTCGCGACGTGTGGTTCTCCGCCGTCCGCGATGCCTGTAAGACGTCGGGCTGCGTGTCGGAATACTCCAGCACGATTTGGTAGTCTGTTTCGATCTTTTTGGCCACAGCTTCGAGGTCCTGGAGTAGTTGCGCCGCCTCGCCGCTATGGGATAACGCAGATCGACCGACTAGGTTATCAAAGTCCCCAATCAGCTGCTCCAGTGCCCCATACATCTTGTCCGCAGCCTTGTCCAAATCTGCGGCCTTGGTACTGAACTTTTTCAAAGACGTCGGGGCCAACCGTCCCGACTTCTTCGCCGTATCATGCTCGATCAGGTCTTCCAGAGTCGTCTGCTTCTTCTTGAGGTCCCGCGATGTCATGAAGCGCACCATGGCAGCAGAGATGGGCACGCTGCGCGCAATCGTGAGGTAGTGCTCCCAGTTTTCAGCGAGCTGCTCGTACTCCTCCAGCGCGGGCTGCAACCACTTCTTTAGCTCGGCGTACTTGGGCTCAATCTGCTTTACACTAATCTCCAGATTGGCTACTGCCGCGTCCAAGCACTTGATAATGACGTCCATCTCGCCGTATCGTTGCTGGATCTCGGTTGCCATCTGGGTAGAGTCCTGGACGATGCCGAGGGCCCATGCCTGGCGCTCCTTGTACAAAGCTTGCCATTCGGACAATACGCGGATGTTGCCGATGTAGTTGGGGGCGTTCGGGACGGGGTATCGCTTAGGAAGCGGCAGTTCGGACTTGAGAGAAGAGGCGGCACCAGAAGGGTTGGGTTGCGATAAACGGATGTCGTAGATGTAGATCTCCGTCTGCGCAACGGTCAGCAAGGTCCTTGATCTAATGGAGGAAGGAGAAGGGCCATACTTCCTGGTGAAGAGTCTGCAGCTTAACACTTCGTCCTTGGGCAGTCAAAGCAACAGTTTGATGCGCCGGAATCGACGTCTGCCTTGCGATCCAGGCCTTGAAATCATCGAGCCTATGACGACCAGTCAGTTCTCCCACTCCCCCATCTTGGAATCGCAAGCAGCGATCACATACGCTGAGAACTGCGTGGTGTCCACTTGCAGGCGCTGGCCCGTATGGGCTATCAACACCTGCGTCGCCATCACCGGGACATCTCCAAGCGGAAGCTGCGATAGCTAGCCCGCCGTTTGGCCTTCGCGGTAAGATTACTGGGGTATGTATCTTGGGACTATGCGATGATGCTGGCCACGTCGTGCCAGGTTGATGCGAGGTTTGAGTGTGTCGTTCCCGCCTGCTCCGTTTGCTCGTCGTTGCTGTGAGCTTCAACACGCGCCGGACGAAAAGGCGCATGTATGAATGGCTGTTGCAAGGCGCGAGCGAAGGTTCGTTCGCCGGGCTTCCACATATGACCGCTGAGGCACCCTTCGGAGCTCGTGCAGACTACAAACCCGCTAAAAGGCTCGGGGAGGTATAGCGTGATGTAGCCTCGTGATTCTTGCCGTCATATGATTGGGTTGTTTGCCGATCACTAGCCACAGATAAGATAGCGTCATCGAAAGAGGCTGACAAAGTCTCCCTAGCCACAACCTAAGCTCACTCGCCGGCTCCCCGCCCGGAACCGAAACCAGCACACGCCGGATTCCAATTATTGAGTCGCGTATGCGCTCCGAAGGGCGGGGCGTTGAGAATCGGGCACCGGTCTCGATCATGCTAGTTCTCGCCATCTGATGCCAAACTATGATCTCGACCATGGATGAACCACAAAGCCAGAGGACGGCAGAGCAAGCCGTTGATGCGCCTGCTCTACTACTATCGAATGACGAACGTCGCGTTCTGGCGCTCTACGACGAACTTCGCGACCTCGAAGTCAAGGTTGCCCTCATTGAAGCACAGCAGAGATACACCCCAGGTACCCAATCCGCGCACGAAATCACTTGATTCGATCTTTTCTTACGACTCTACAGAGCCATTCTTACAAAACACCGAGGAGAATGTGCGACAGGCACAGCAAGATGCGGCCAAGGCGCGTGCCGGATGGCTGCTGAGGAACGACATTACGGATAGCGTCATGACCGCCAACCCAATTCTCAAAGCGGTCCATAGTAGCACGCAATCCACACCCATAGAAACGTTGGTTGCATCTTCGCATCTCACTCCTGTATATGCAGGTACACTTAGGACGAGAGCTGATAGCACCCAGTGACCTCCTCCCTCACATTCGTGCTCGCGACGCCACTTCGGTCACGCTCTCGGAAACCTCTTCTGACATCCGTGCTGCCATCAACGAGCTCACGGAAGTCGAGGCCGAGAGCTTGCGGGTAGGTCGGCGGAACGTCGAGCTCACGGCCGAAATTCTCCGGTTGACTGAGGAGGCGGAGGCCAGGCGAATGGGCGAAACCGGCGACTTCGGCGTGCAGGGGGATATGTATAGGCTTCAAGCCGAGGTCAAAGCCAGTAGACAGCGTTGGAAGGTCATGAAAGGTACAGCCAGCGCCATAGTGGTCGGCAGTGGCATCGATTGGACAAGGGATGAAGCACTGACGGATATCGTACTGGACCCTGAGGATG
Source organism: Colletotrichum graminicola M1.001 (assembly GCF_000149035.1). Lineage (NCBI taxonomy): Eukaryota > Fungi > Ascomycota > Sordariomycetes > Glomerellales > Glomerellaceae > Colletotrichum > Colletotrichum graminicola. Next base: position 940,912 of record NW_007361016.1, on the reverse strand, counting down.
AGTCCTGACAACAATGCCCATGAGTCGAAAGGGTGTTGGAGAAGGCCTGAGATCGATATAATACACGAGAGGCATGGCCATGCCCTTACGTCACGAGAGCGGTGAGTGCGGGTTGGAAGCGGGCATGGGTTTGCCTGTGATATGTTTTATGACAAACAACTCCAGCTTGAATCATGTCGAAAATCTAGGATGTCCATAACGGCAAATGACGTTTGGAACAATGTAGCTTGGACGATTCGCCAGAGAGTGGCCTATGGTTGAGCAAATAGTACCTCGGCAGAGAGGAACACTCGCCTCAAACCCACGATGCACGGTACGTACGCAGGTACGGCCCCCTCACAGGCAAATGATGACCGGATTGTGGGCAGGCTTGCCGGGCCAGATGGGATCCCCAGATCGCGGTACCTGCCCTGCCCTGCGGGAGATGGATTAGAGATATCCTTTGGCACTGCACACAGGCACCGTACCGGCTGGCACTTGAAGGGTCGCGTTTGGTCATCAAGCTCGCGGTGCCTTCGGCCCCTGCCGGTCTCCACAGGATCCTCACCACTTAGAAGCTCTAATAAAGACAAATAGAACTTAGTGCGTCCATGCGCTATGACCACCGCGATGATGCCGAGCAGCGATCACGTGGGAACTTGGCTCCGAGATCTGCTTCTGTGGCCAATGCTTCAGCTCTGTAGAGTCAGCCTACCGGCATTAGACGCTCTCTGTAAAAACTCTGAAGTGGCCAAAGGGTAATATATCTTTGATGAAACGCGTTTCAATAACCATCAAGGAGAGTAATAAGAAGGGAAGGTGCATTCGCAGCGAGAAAGTATCCTATCCCAATGTTTATCCATGGCTTGTATACTGTGAGCCGTCCTGCGCGTTCACGTGGACAGGTGATACGCGCATGTCTGAGCCATTCGCGCCACGTCGCGAAGAACACGCTCTTGAGGATTAGATAATCAATAGGTGCCGAGTGTGTAAAGAAGAGGAGAGAAGGAGGGAAACTAGGATTGAAAGTTGGGGGGAGTGCAAAGCTCCCCGACAGTCGAGCTCTGTGCCTGCTCCTCCGGATCAGCCAGGAGACCCAGGAGGGAGTGGAGCTGGCTGGCGCTGAGCTACACTCTCCATGTATGGTACATTCGTGTGCATGTCGTCTGGTGTGAGCAACTTGGATGTTTGGCTTGGGAGGGGGCGTGTGTGAGTGAGAGTGCGAAGTCTGAGGTCAGGGAGGGCGAAAATTGCCGGGGGAGCATCAGGTACAGCACAGTATCAGCATTGGCAAAGGCAACTCGACCAGCCAGATTGCCAGGCTCCGTGTATCCGCTGCAAGTCGTGGGTACTTTGCGCACTTTGTTCGCCCGTCCGTTACTACTGCCTTCTCAGCGCCAGCCCGGCCAGACAGGGAACAAGCAGGCAAAAAGCAAAATGGCTGGGCCCGGCAGCCTATCTGGAATGGTGAGGAAACGCCCTCCTACTGGCACAGACCGGCAGACACCGTCTGGCCCCATGGCCACAAGCTGCGCCGGCTCATGAATTTGCAAGAGGAGGCCTGCATTGGGCGTCTTGGGTGGATGCGCATTGGGTGCATTGGTGCGGGGGGCTACCTCCGATTGTCTTGCAGGCATCACCTCGTCTGGTGCCTCGAGGTACAGGACATACCCGCATATTTTGTGCGCATGACAAAGTATTCCCACTCTTCCTAGATGCCGAGTGTTGCACTGTCTTGATATCGTGCTGCGTAGAAACGACTCAAGTGCGCCTGCCATTGACAGTCGATTGCTGCATCAGTTATCCAGCCCGAAAAAAATCTCTATTTGGAAACGGCTTTGAAAGGCGGGCGCAGGTCATGATCGTATTGTGGCATCTTCAGCATCCACCAGTTGATGTTTGACTGTCAGTGCTTTCGCTCGTACGCAGTCACTGAGGGGCTTAGACAATTTGTGTCATCTTTTGTTAGTGATTCGAAGACGTCCCGCACGTATCACTCTTCTCCGGTGAGGGGCGAGAGTGACAAGGAGACAAGTCGACCTGAAAAGGGAGGTCGGGGAGTCCAGAGTGTACCGAGAGCTGCGAGTGGAGTCATTGGGCGAACCCAGGCTCATTCCGGATTCGGTAGACCAGATTAGCGGTACATTAGTCAAAGTAGCAATACATGGCAATCTCGTACGACGGTACATGAGGAGTATGCATGAATCAAGTACCCAGGATCCGTTTCGGCCATCGACCAGTTCAAATGCCATCCCCATCAGTCTTCGCGACAGCCGGCCATCGTTCCATTGTCACATCTCCCCGAGCAACAGAGGCTTATCCGCCCGGTAGCTTGCTGCCTCACGAGTCGTCCTTGTCAAACCGCCGACGGGCCTTGGGTGCCACCAGATGGCGAAAGTCTTTGTTTCCCTGCAGATTCGGGGGCCCGTGTATCATACCGAGCGGCGAGAACCTGACGAACTGGACCCTCGATGGCTGGGGTCCACATGGGGTTGCACCATGCTGCTGCTCCCGTAAGCTTTCAAGGAGTTGTCCAAGGCTTGTCGGAGCTGATGGGTTGGCTTCGCGCCGGAACTCAGCTAATGGTGTCGCAATCTACACCGCATAGGAAGGCCAACATGGGTTTAGCCGTGTATATCCAGCCTGACCGCGTGGACTGGCAACCCAGGGCGAGCCACTGAGCCAGGCATAGTGCGTTTGTCGGGAACGAACTTTGTGCCGATGGTGCAGCGGGTTTGGTGTGCTTGGGAGCTTGGGAGTAATGATGATGGGACAAGCCATTTTTGGAAAGGGGAATGCCGCAAAGTGTGTCGAATAGTGTTTTGGTGTGGGGGAAACCGCAGCGATGCCTAGGGTGACACTTGCACAATGTACTGGGTTGTATCCGTACTCCAAGTGAATTATTGTACGAATATCCGTGGTGTTGTGCATCTCTCCCTCGCCGACTTAGCCCTCAGTGATCCATCTCTCTCATGTCCAAGCCGCCGGGGCCCTTATTGTTTTGTGACCATATTAAAAAATCGAGAAGCTTGTCAGCACAAGGCGCTAAGAGGGCCACATCTTCAACATGAGGTCGCCAACGCCCACAACCCCCAGCAAGATGCAAATGATGAGCGTCCTAGTGTGTACGGTGTACAGACTGCTCATTGGTGTCTACCATGGAGAAAGTTTGCTCTGGGTGTAGGAAGTGGTGAGGTTCCAGGAATCCAGTTCAGGAGTTGCAGATATCGCGCAGGTGTTGCACACTAGCACAGGACCATAGCTCTGATCACCCATCGTATTTGCCACAGGGAAGCGAGCCACATTGGGCAATTGGGTGCCAAATGGACAGTACCTATCCGTACTCGAATTGGAGAGGCTGAGGCGAAGCTGACGGCCAGCTTCAGTTCCATTGTCCCCGTGCGTCACGGGCTTTCTTGAGGACAAGAGGGGAGCAAAGTACACTACCTGAGGTTGAGGTATATCGACTGGTAGGTTGAGACCTTACCAGTCAGGCTATAGAAGGTAGGGTAGCCCTTAGCGCCGGTGAATATGATGAAGGAATTGCCTGGTTCGGACCAAATCCAGTCGGTCGCAGCAGGCTTGTCGCTGCTCTCTGTAACCTAGATGTATCCGCATCCCATCTTCATGCTACCAATGCTCGAGGGAGGTCACTAGAGGAGGGTGTGACTAGGGCAGGGTAACGGAGATATTGGTGCAAAGCATAGATAACTCCTCTTGATGAAGCCACAAGTGGAGTTTCTATTGGATGAAGCGACACGGTTTGCGTGGAAACCGCTCTCAGTCCATGTAAGTGCCGGTCGACGTCCAAGGTGGAAATGGCGAGAAGAATAGGTAAACGACTTGCAGGTTCGGCAATGGCACGACTTGGGGAGATGGGAGAAGGGTGGTCCGTGTGACCAGTGGTGGGGTTGACGGAAGACGCAAGATGCTTCAGGAGCAAACCACACCACATCATCTCGGGCGGGCGAAAAAGACCGGCACGAAAGAAAGGTAGATAGGTACCGGTAGCAAACGGGAGTGGAAGAGAAACACGCCAAAAAGGTATACAGTGCGAATATTAGATGTAAAACAAGAGTACAAAGAGTATGTACAGTACTTCGGTGCGGAGTTTCGCACGCGCTTGTACCTATACAGTACCGCACAATAATAGCAGCGGCAAACCAAATAGACGGAAGCGAGGGAGCAAGGACGGACCGTAGCAGGAGCAAGTAGGAAGGAAAGACAGACAAGACAACGGCATAGGAAAGGAGGCAGGAGGGTGGCGAGAAGGCAGTATGAACAGACAAGGAAGGAAGGCCCCTTCTCTTTCTTCTTGCTGCTCCATATCTGATGCCGGGTGTCGCTCCTGCTTCCTCTGCCTTGCTCACTACGACGGCTTGCCGTTGCCGTTGCTGCTGTTGCTGCTGTTGCTGCTGTTGCTCCTGCGCTCGCATTTCGCGTCGTGTGAGCGCGCCTGGCCCGAACTGGTTTGGTCTGGGTGTGGTTCTGGCGCAGGAAGAGGAGTAGGAGTTGAAAGTACGAAAGGTGTGTGGGATTGGTTGCGTGCGGGCAGGCACACGCTGCAGATTACCTACACTAGACAGGTATCGTTCCGTCTAGCCAAGGTACTGAGGTACTTGGGTAAAAGTATTCGTCGCTGGCCGGTTGGTGGTGCAGTCGTCTGCCCCCTTGGAGAGACGAACAGACGGCAAGAAGGGGGGGGTAAGAAGGAGGAAGGCAAGGTACTTTCCCTGGAAGTGTCCGTAGCAAGGTACATTTACTTTACCTTTACCTTGACCTTGAGGGTGGGCGCGGGCGTACGTACATAGACTTGAAATGGGCCTTGGAGGGTGATGGGAGGATTAGGAAAGGGAAACGAGAAGGGACGCTGGAGCACAGGGAAGGGGGGCACCACACTCCTCGACAGTCAGGGAGGGAAGGCGTGCCCACCCTACTCCCTTCCTGTTGTGCCTTCCCCTCTCTTGCCTCCTCCTCTTTTTTTTTTTCCTGCCCGCGTGCGTATGCCCAGTGTTGCCGGTGTTAGTACCAACGCCAGTGCGCAGACCTTGCCCCCTTCCCTTGTACGGATACCTACCCAGACACCACCCATAGCCATTCAACAGCCAGCTGGAGTACCAGCGGGTAGCAGCCAGCCAGCCAAGCCGCCCACCCTCCAGGCGGACAGTGTCTACACCCAGACTCCCAGACAAGAAGTGACAAGGCCAGGCAAGAGGGGAGCTGATCCAAGGCAAAAGAGGAGGAAGGACCAAGGTGACCCCCTCCCACCTTAGACGCCCCCCCAGTTTCCTTGCCAGTCTTTGCCAGTCCTAGACTTCCCAGCAAAAACAAGTGCACCCAGGCGCGTTGCTCCCGCACAATCACTCCCCCATAGTAAAAAGGCTGCTTGGCCCTCCCCCCATACAATCTCCCTCCCTCTTCTTTTCCCATACAAATCTCCCACCCAAATCCTCCTCTCATACAATCCGCACTCTCGCAATACCACACATTGTAGCCTACGCGCACTCAACTTGTGAGTACCGTCCGCCCATATCGCCCAACCCCATCAGCACCGCAACCACATGCGCATCACTCTACTTTTCCGTTTTCAACGTCGCCGCCATTTTGGGCTCGTCGCCTCGATTAGCATCATCTAGAAACCTCTTTTTTTTCTAAAGTTGGTATCGTGGTGGCAGTCGGACGAGGAGCTTTCAACATGGCGTGCACCCCTCCAGCTCTTATCGAGCACCCTTCATCTACACCCAACATCGTCCAAAGAGCTTCCCAGCTAACAAGAGCTTGACGCGTCCAGAACACCTCAACCACAACACCCTCTCTACCTTCCAAAAACCACCTTCAGGTATGCTTTTCGACCCCTCTTGGACGACTTTGAGCTTCAAATCGCAATTACTTCGCGTTGCGGAGCACAATTGCATTTGCGCCTCAGTACCCTACACGCTGGGTCCCGCTTCGTAGCGTCCCGTTTTCATCATCGCACGTCCCTCGCGCCACGACGCTGCGACTCGGTTCAGCCGTCAGGCCGCAAACCAACGCATAGCCCAATACCCATACTTCTCAATCATCTCGCTTCATCTTCACCATGGAGCAGACTGATTAACCCTTTTGTTATGCAGGTACTCAAAATGCCCAAGGCTTCCACCAAGCGAGGCGCGGCCGGCAAGGTCGACAAGAAGCGCGCGAAGAAGGGTAAGTTTTTCCCCGTCACACGCGAAAGACACTTCTCCAAGTGAGGTCACGTCGTGGTCGTCCAGATATCATGCAGGCTGGGGACAGGTTCACCAAACTAGTCCCCTGCTCCTATCGAGACGCTGGCGCCCATGCTGACGCACTCGTTCCGTGTCGTGCGCTGAGATGCATCACTGCCATTTGCAGATGGCTAACACCTGTCTAGACCCCAACGCCCCCAAGCGTGGTTTGTCCGCGTACATGTTCTTCGCCAACGAGCAGCGCGAGAACGTCCGTGAGGAGAACCCCGGCATCTCGTTCGGCCAGGTCGGCAAGATCCTCGGTGAGCGCTGGAAGGCGCTCAACGACAAGCAGCGTGCCCCTTACGAGGCCAAGGCTGCCACCGACAAGAAGCGCTACGAGGACGAGAAGCAGGCCTACAACGTAAGACATCTCTCCCCCTTTGCTTCATGGTTGTGTAGTGCTGAAGCTAATTAGTCAATCTGAAGGCCGAACAAGAGGAGGATGAGTCTTCTTGATTGCTGTATTTCTGTTGCTTCTCGGTCCGAATGGGTGGCGTTGAGTTGCTTTCCCGCACATCTTTCGGACTTTTCTTGTAACTTTGGGCTCGGCGGTGTATGATGGGATTGAAATGGGTTGCTTTTCTCGTTATTCAGGATCGGCAGGATGGGCGATACGAGGCAGGTGACGCTTCTAAGCCGCCCCGTATCCGTAGGAGAGCTGGTCATGCCGCCATTCGCGGAACGGAACTGTCCACGATTAGGACTAAATGACATTTGACGGCTCACGTTGACAAACTTGTATGACTTTTTCCCGTTGCGTTCCATCCAGCCTTTGTGAGGTGGATGTGTGTGTACCTGAACTCATGAAGCAAGGCGACGGCCATGCGATAATGGCAGTGTCGAATGTTACTAAATGCCATATGTATGGCATGCCCTCGTCATAGGGGTCTTCGCCCGGGATCAGGGACCAGGGTTAGAGATTTCTTGATTTCATCAACCATGTAATTAGGGGTCAGGGTAAGGATAGCACCACCCTTGACGCTGCAGATTTGCTCGACTACTTGACGCACATTACATACAAGTTGGCACGGACAACGATGTAGACCGGATGTGCTCGATGCCAACAATGATTGATGGATGGACCAGTCTGTATGGCCCGGATTTGGGGGAGCTTGGGTGTTAACTACCTGGTTAATCCTCTAGCCCTGCCGCTCCGCGGCTGGATCTGCGATTTGAGCCAAGGTAAACCTGATCAGTCACCGGCTCCCTCGCCGGTGAAGAGGGTGGGGACGGTTGTGGCTGGTCCCCATTTGGGGCCGCCAGGCCCGATTGGTAGTGAGAGCAGGCACTTGCTGCGGCGTGGTTGGTGGCTCAGGATTCAAACCGCATCCGTGCTCCCCTTCGTGACACGGTATGTTTGCGAGGCAGGAATGACATGGCGTGCAGACGATGCAAGACGTGATATAATGGGTGTATGTGGATGGATAGGTGCCTTTCGAGTTTATCGGAGGACTGCCAGTGGCAAGCCAGCGGCCTACCTTTAGGTTGCCGGCACTCTCATTCCTCCGCGGCCCCGTCCCGGTTCGATGGCTTGAAACAATGGCCGTCAAGTTCATATACGCCCGCCGCCGCAGTCTTCTCTCATCGGCTTCCATCTACTAACGTTCCCGGATCTGCAGATAAGCAGTCAACCAACCGCCATTACCATCACCGCCATTCCGTTTCTAAAACTCGAACATGCTTGAGAGTGCCGCTCTCAACGACATCTTCCCCAAGTCAACGCGCAATACATTCTCTGCAGCCACCGGCCACACTTGTAGCCACCTCCGAGGATTGCCGGGGCGGTCGGCCGATCGGGTGGAAATCAATGTGGATGTCCGGTCGCGTTCGGGTCTGGAGGGCGAGGGCCTTTCCGTACATGTATCAGACGGACGGACGAATGAACGAATGGTCTGCTGATCCCTGTCCAGGAAGTCCATAATTCGGATGACCGTCCTACCTCGCACTACACTAGAATACCTCATCTCACCCCGGTGGACGGACTCTCTGCGCCTTGCACCATCGGCCGACAAAGCACGGCAGGCTACGGATAGAGGCGGTTGACATCTCCCACGCGCTGCGGAGAGGCGGTTCAGTAGAAGCGATTCATTCGAGAGGCTATAACCCCCCCTTTTGTTGCGCCTTCGTCTTGCAAGAGCACAGGGCTACTGTAACACCGCAAAGCCAACGACGTCAACACAATTGTCGTGGGGCACACCGGCCACCGCTGCCTCCTTCGCCGCCCGGTCGGCTTCTGTATTCCACTCACGCGGTATCCTCCAGAAGGACACCTCACAACCTCCCCCACGTAGCTCCTTGACCCTCCGTAGGAGGGCCTCCCAGAGATCACGGTTCTTCACCGGCCTACCCTTGCTTGACCGCCAGCCCTTCTCCACCCAACCGCGAACCCAAAGGGTGGCGCCAGTAGCAACATACTCCGAGTCGGTGGCGATGACGAGCCTCTCCACGCCCTCGCCGTGCCATGTACGAAAGCTAAGCGCGCCCAGCGCGGCACGAAGCTCGGCGCGGTTGCTCGTCATCGGGTAGAGCTCCCCATCGACGCCCAGCCCTTCGAGCGGGAAGCGTACAGAGCCACCCTCCTGCGAATTGAAGACGAAGCCGCAGCCTCCGACCGCGACCGTGGTCCCGTTACCGGAACAAGCCCCGTCGACAAATACCAACACCTCGCCATCGTTATCCTGGTGATAAAAGCGATCCTGGCCTGGCGGGAAAACGTCGAGGGGCTTCATTCGACAGGAGAAGAGCGTCGGGAAGACGTCACCAGAGACGCAAGGTGAAGGCAAGGCGTCGTTCGGACGGCGAACCTCGTCCTTTACGCCGAGAGGCATGCTCATGTCGTTGCCCGCCCCGGCGGCATGCCTTGTTGGTGTCGCCTTTCCTCGTCGGCGCGGCGGCACGCGGCCGAACTTGCTCTTCGCCACGGCCTTAAAGGTGACGTCTCGGGGCAGGAGACCAGAGGCGTCAAAACCAAAGATGCCTTCGTCGTCAGATGAGATGAATTCGCCGTCATTTAGATCAAAGCTAAAGTCGACACAGCACCGTCCACACACGACTTGACTGTGGGCCGCACAGACGGTTACCCAGTTGCCATTCGGCAGCTTCATCCTCGTTATATCGTCAAATGCCATCTTGCTTGTATGCTGGCTGCAATGGGGTTGGAGTAGACGTAGGGCGCCGAGCTTGCTGCTTACACCGAGGTGAAGACAGCGATAGAGTAGGTAGGGGAGAATTGTAGCATAGGGGGTAGGGCCTAGTACGATTATAACCGCAAGCTGATCGGCGAGGAGTACCGGTAGAAACTTATGTGCACGTGACTTGCTCCAGTCTGTTGCGTCAGCAGCGTCCCCAACCTACAGCACTTGTCAGTCCGTGCGCCACACACACTATTAGGTACACGTAGGGGGGTTACCCTTTACGTAGTAATACCCATGAGATTGTTGTGAGCCGCTTCAACTGATGAGTTTGATGCTGTTGTCATTAGAGAATGGCGCCGGAGAAGAAGGGGACTGGCTACCCCTTAGCGCCGTCAGGGTGCTGATAAAGTACCGGTAGTACCCATGCCGTTTATTAGACCCGGGTTCCGGTCCGAGCCCATAATTCGTTCATCCGTCCCCAAATCCAGACCGGAGATTTTTAAGGAGATTGATCGTAGCAAGAACGGCATGCGGCGCCGATACCACTGGATTAGTGCTACTGTCTCTCTAGATAATTTTCTCTGCTGCCTCCGTACTCTATATTCACGAGCACAGCCAGTCAGTGGTCTCTTTTTGTAACCTGACGCAACTGTTCCCATGGGTTCCCCGGAAGTCTCTGCTAACAACATGTGAATATTCACATATATCCGTACGTATATTCTTTTTCTCATTCTCTTTCTTTTTTCTTTTCCTTTTTTTTTCTTCCTTTTTGCTTTTGCCTGTCTGCATCGTTCATGCATGTGCTAACTAGCCAGACGCTACCCCCGCCGGCTGCGAGCCGGCCTCATTCGTCCGTCGTTCCAAGTTGGGCGTCCCTAATGCATGCAGAGGGGGGCCGTACAGGCCCATGGGGTCATCCCTAGCAGTCGTGGCAAGCTCTGGCTAGTCGGTTGGCAGATCGATATGTGTTGAGCCCACATACCTATGTTGTTGTGCCAGTAGTCTAGCCAGGGCATGCATTGCTCTCCTTTCTTCCAGACTTCTCTGGGCTCCCGCGTTGAATCCCTACCGTTCGTGCTATTTCCGTCTGGCCTTGGCGACACTCGCGCCGCTCACTCTGATTGATATGATGCAGTGACGTTTCCCCTCTTGGTGTCCGACGAGGGTACTCGGCTTCCCTCGAAACCGAACTCCAAGAAAAGTTTGGCTTCTTCCAGAACCACGCTCTCAGCCGCTGTCGTTCCCCAAAAAGCAATGGTGTGTTTAAATTACCCAACAACGCACGACGAAGTGTGGCCACTCTTTACATCAGACAAAACGTTAGTAACCAATGTACAGAGACCATAGGACGCTGTACACGTCAGATGTAAACAACCGGTATCTCGGTTCGTACAGCCAACACAGGAAACGGCACCCAAAGGTTTGACGGGGTGGTGGCGTCTGTTCCCTGACCGGCCGTCAAAATCGAGACCTGCAGCTCCGAATCGCAGTTGCAGCTGCTTCCCGCCCATTAAGCGGTCGCGACTGCATAGAAGACCATGTTGAGCACAAGAGGCGGGCCTTTCCTCGTTTTCCCTCTCCTCTTCCCTCTGGCCTGCATTTCTCCTGCCACTAACTCCAATCGGTATATCGGCATAACCCTTGTGAGCCGCCCACGGCGTTCTTCAGCTACTATTCGAGGACGGTGTTTCAACCGGACGAGGGCATCGGAGACATACGAAAAATCCACGCCAAGACCCCGCGCGGAACGGCAGGCGGGAGGTACAGCCACTACTCCGTCCTAATAGCTTGCTTCGTTCGTTAGACGATGGAGCCGTGAAGGGAGAACGCCGCCATTCAGGCCCTGTCCATCAATCCACGCATCGACAAAATGGAACAGAGTCTTCAAAAGATCGACTACCGCCTGCTTCAAGGCTGTTGCCTAGAGGCCGAACGCGCTGACATTGTGTCGGTGAGCCTGGAAGGGCTCCGGATGGCCCTACCCGAGTCATATGGCGGCCCCATAAATGCTCTGGTCGCGGGCATGCGGAAGTGTGCACGGCTACTCAGGGACTTGGCCGACCTATCGCAAATGCATTTCAACCGGGTTCCCATCCTTCTCAACTACCTTCAGATCATACTCCCGTGTCTGAGCCGGACACTTCGCGATATTACCGAATACTATGAGGACCGCACCGTGAGCAAGGACATCCGGTGGCGGAGGATGTACCACAAGATGACCCAGGAGGTCGGGGCTCTCCCACTTCCACAGCGTTTTGTGCTTTACAATCACTTTCTAGACTGCCTGAAACAGCTCCTGATCAGGTAGGTTGCATATTACTCCCGTCAACAAAGGGACGATAAGGTACTAGCAATCGTCCAGGTCGCCCACTTTCGATCTCAATGGCTTGGAGTTGTTACGGACAAGGATAATCGAGATGCGAGAAGCAAGAGGACTGCGTAAAGAGAGCCCTCTGGATCCCCTAGTAAATTCTATACTAACATGCCATACCAGCCACACCCGCCCACGTTGGGCCTGTCGTCCGACCAGAGACTTTACTAATGCCGATAACCCAAGATCCAGTACGCACTTTTCGCTGAGATGAAGAGGCTGTGCTGACATGGACTCCCCTTAGACGATACACTGGGCCGAGCAGATATTTTCTCTGCCGCTGCCGTCCCGAACGGCCCTGAAGCACACCAAAACGTCGAAGGCTTGCGGTCCTTTCCAAGCATGGGGTCAACTCAATATTCCAAAGGAAACCAAGATGCTCTTCAGAAGGTACGGTGACGGCACTCCCACGCTGGGCGAGCGCCTGCTAATGTTGCTTACCAGACCCTTCGACGAAGACCGCCTTGCGCTGATGGCGTATCTCAACCTCGTCAACCATACGCCCTATATTCTGCTCAGGACCTACCACCTAGGAGCCCCGTGGTTCTCCCTTCGTGGCACACACGAGCTCGTCCTCCAGCGCGAAGAGAACTGCCTGCAGCTCAAACGTTGGAGTATCTCCCAGGGGGCGCCGAAGCTCTGGGCCTCCCTCTACTTCAAGACATGGGAGGGTATGCTATATACCCTTTAAAACTGCTGTCTGTCAGAGTTTGATGTCGCTGACACACACACACCCACCACCTCAGAACTGACCCTATTCCACTGCACCTTCGTCTCCCTGAAGGCCCGAAACACGATGACCACCAACATGCAACCCAGGGAATTCAAGCTCGCCGGAGAGAAGAAGACCTTTCAAGCGTAGGCGCCTCCTCGACGATATGGCACTGTCGGCAGCTGTCGCTCGCTAACTCGCGGGATGATTAGGCAAATCATCGACGACGGCTTCAAGCACTCCCTCATGGTCTACCAAGATATTGCGACCCGGGGCTTCCGCCTCCACGCCGCGGTCTGGGACGGCGAGCTCCGTCTATGTCCCGTCTGGACCGCCTTTGGTATGTCTTCTGCTTATTCAACACTACTCCCTCCCCAAGAAAGATGCTTGTTCGCTGCTCGCAACGCCCTGTCCATCGCCACCTCAAACTCACAAGGACGCGCCTCGCAGTTACGCACCAGTCGGCCTCGCCGACCTGGCTCCGACGCAAGAGCCCTCACTGCGTCTGGCTCAAGGACGTCCAGCTATACGTCTTCTGCAAGGGCTACCGCCAGCAGAACCAGCGCAAGGGCGAGGCCGGCGCCTTCGAGATCAACTTTGTTTCTGAGGACGGTGCCGCGCACTTCCACGAGGCGTTTTCCTCCACCGTTTCGGAACCATCCACAGATTCTCGTGAGGCCATCGAGGATTCCAAGTAGCTCACCAACCCAAGCCTTGCCCCCCCCCCCCCCCCCCTCCCAGCTAGAACCCTCGAGAGGAATCCAAGCCAGTCAGCAACAGGCAGCTTCTTCACAGTTCTAGGTTCGCCCTCTTGTCGTTTACAGCATCGTGACAGCAGCCTGCCCCCACAAGATGGTCGCGGAGACGTTGGTTTTCGAAGAAAGGGGCCCGAAAGAGTGCGTGCACTGGATTTGTCAGAGGACAGAAGCGCCGGCAGGTTTGGACTTGATTTGTATCTTTGTTTTCCCTTTGTTTTTAAGTCTTTTGCCAGTCCAAGTCTACCTTCTTTTCTTTTTTTCTTCTTTTTTTCTTCTCTTTGTTTCCTCATGTCTTATGAATCATGATATGATGACGTTATGAATGGAAGAAAAAGTCTCATTACCACAGAATGGACAATGAGGGATGTAGCATTCAACGAGTGGCTCAACTGCAGCGTATGACACAATTTAGCAAATGCTGGCTGGACAAGCAGCTGGAACGAAATATCTGGGCGGTTTTCGTTGCGTGATTAGGTGAATTGATTCAATTTAATGCAATCGTGTACCATCGTAACATCATCCAAGGTCACTTGGATATCTGGCTTCTCTATACCGAAGCGTACCATTTTTTACTACTCCACCCCCTCTCTTTTTATACATGGCTTAGGTCTTGACATCGGGCTCGTCGCGGCCGATGAACTCCTTGAACTTGAGCAGCTCAGTTGCCATCTGGATCTCAGGCTTGAGGAAGTCCTGGGCGTCCTGGTCGTACGTCTTGGGGTCGCTGCTGTGCTGCTCGAGGTACAGACGGATGGTAGCGCCGGAAGAACCTGTGCCAGAGAGGCGGACGATTATGCGGCTGCCAGAAGAGAAAGTGGCGTACAGACCCTGGTTGGAGGAGACGGAACCGTCAAGGTCGGTGTAGGAGAAGTTGCCAGCGCCGGTGACGGTGCGGTCTGTGGGGGTTAGTGTTTGGTTCAAACATTTCGCGTCGAGAGAAAGCTTACCTCCAACCTTGCTGCCGATGAAGTTGGGGTCGGCGACGAGGTCCTTGAGAACACCGACGACCTTGTTGGCGCCCTCGCTGTCGACATCCTCGTAGTCGTAGCGAGTGAAGAAGGTACGGCCGTACTCGTTCCAGAAGTCATGCTGGATCTTCTTGATGGAGGGGGTGACGTCGGGGTTCTGCACACCGATACCGGCGATGATGTTCAACCAGGCAATAACAGCCCAAAGACCATCCTTCTCGCGGATGTGGTTGCTTCCAGTGCCAAAAGACTCCTCACCGCAGATGGACAGCTTGTCGGCATCAAAGAGGGCACAGAAGAACTTCCAGCCGGTGGGGACCTCGTAGCAGTTCAGGCCCTGCTTCTTGGCGACCAGGTCGACGGCACCAGAGGTGGGCATAGAGCGGGCAAGGCCGTAGACACCCTGCTTCTTGAAGTAGGGAATCAGGTTGGCGTGGTGGGCGATGATGGCCAGGGAGTCGCCGGGAGAGACGAAAGCGTTGGCGCCGTAAATCATGTTGCGGTCACCGTCACCGTCAGAGGCGGCACCGAAGGGGATGTTGTTCTTGTCAACAACTTCAACAAGGGAGTGGGCGTAGGTAAGGTTGGGGTCGGGGTGGCCGCCGTTGAAGTCGGGGCTGGGCACGCAGTTCTGAGTGGCGCCCTTGAGGCCAAGCTCCTTCTCGAAGATGGCGGTTCCGTAGGGGCCGGTGACGCCGTGAAGACCGTCGAAGAGGACCTTGAAGTCTGGGTGGGACTGGAAGAACTTCTTGATCAGGTCAAAGTCAAAGATGTCCTTGAGCATGTCGACGTAGTCAGTGGTGCTGTCGATGACCTCAACCTCGAGGGAGCCATAGGTCTTGGTGCCGATTGTGGCGATGTCGACATCGGGGATGTCGGCGATCTTGTAGGAGGTAAGGGTCTTGGAGGCCTCGTAGATCTTGTTGGTAACGGACTCGGGGGCGGGGCCACCGTTGGCAAGGTTGTACTTGATGCCGAAGTCGTTCTTGGGACCTGTTAGGAAGTATCGGTTAGCCGCAAATTGGCGCATCAGTGTGCTTAGGAGGGTACACACCGCCGGGGTTGTGGCTGGCAGTCAGAAGAATACCACCAGTGGCCTTGCGCTTGCGGATGATATGGCTCGCAGCAGGCGTGGACAGGATGCCATTCTGGCCGATGAGCAACTTCTTGACGCCGTACGCGGCACCAATCTTGGCGATCAATTGAACGACCTCGGGGTTCCAGAAGCGGCCATCACCACCGATGACGAGGAAAGAACCTAGAAAGACGACCTGTCAGTTTCGGGAGGAAGGCCAATGACGGAATGCAAGAGTGGGTTTGGGTTCGTGTTTACCTTCAACGCCCTCGGGGATGGACAGAAGAATGCTTGTGACGAAGGACTCGCTGTAGTGAGGCTGCTGGAAGACAGTAACCTTCTTGCGAAGACCAGACCTGCAGAATTTGTTAGCGATTCCCGGTCGGTAAAATGGATGTGTCTTATGGTATGAGACAAGGAGGGAGCTATGGCGGGGTCGCGAAAAGTCGGGAGAGATGGAGTCGTGAGGACGTAGGAATAACGTCAGAGAGAGAGGAAGAGGGAGGTATTTTCGAAAAGGGCTAGACGTACGTTCCGGGCTTCTGGTCCTGGAAGGGCTTAAAATCAACAGTCTTGACGTCCATGATGCCGTGCAATTTGAGGTTGTGGAGGTTCCAAAGGGTTAGTGTCTAAGGATGCAAGAGAGAAAAGGAGGACGTTGGGAGCTGTTAACTAGTATTAGTATCTATCTCCCTCATCCCCTCATGCGAACCGGCGTAGGAGCGGTAACAGACCTGGCGGGGGGCGGGGCAGACAAGGAAAGCTTGGTGCGGTGAGAGCAGACCCCAGAACACTGTGGCAGCTTTTGGTAGAAGGCGACGGCCCAACATGCTATTCACTTGAGCTGAGCTCGCCGTGGTGGGGGTGGCTTCACGGTGTTTGGACCAGTGATATCAGTCTGAGGCCAGGCGTGGGCGGGGTCACTTCACAGCAAAGGAGGGGCAGCTTCAGGAAGCCCCTCACTCGCCAAAGTGGGGGGGGGGGGGGGGGGTTTACGGTAGTGCATGCTCCGTCATTCGCACAGTAGTCGACGCGCAGTACTAACCGCGTTCCAGACAGCGTGTAGCCCTCAATGCACTGTATATCTTGGGAGTGGTCAATAATACCTATAATGTACGCTGCACTGGCATCAATCCCGCAACACCTTGCTGGCGATGCACTCATCTCCACGTCGGCTGCTTTGGAGGAGAGGGTTACCTATAGACTTTTTACCACACCGGTCCCGGCTATAGCAGGTTGTCTGCCCACGCTTCATCCTCATCACGCTCGCTGATGGGCGTCTCTTGCACGCTGGCATCTCCCCGTCTCCATGCTAACCCGAAAATGGTCTCTCTGTAGTACTTTGCCTCCTCGATACTCTCAAGAATATCTTCCTTGGCCTGGTGAAGACCCTGCTTTACGGGAGCGCCATCCACAATATGTGGTGGGCACCACCGTCTCGCCGCCTCCTTTAGCGAGCTAACATCGAGAATACGGTGATGCAGATAGTCTACCACCTTGCGGTACGGCGGCTTATTGAGGAACGAACGGTCTGCGTGCACGCTGTTGCCCGCCAACAGCGCTGTCTTCGGCTCCGGTATGTGTTTCTTGATATATTCAAGCAAGGTATTCGCCGCCTGCTGCGGCGTCATTGTCGACTTGATGACCGCCTCTGTCAAGCCGCTGTCCCGGTGCGTCCGGGTGCACCAGGCGTCCATCTGTGCCATGCGCTCTTCGGTCTGGTGCACCACGCAGCCCCAACCTTCAGGGTCAACGACCTCCAGGTTTCCGGTGGTGATTATGCAGAAAATCTCAATGATTTCTTCCTGATCGGGATCTAGTCCGGTCATCTGAGGGTGTGTTAATACAGGCCAGTTCTTAGGGCAGCAACATGTCCAAAAGAAATAGGAAGCATACTTCACAGTCAATCCACACGAGGGGACCATCCGACGCAGGCTGCATCTCGGGCGTATGCGACTTCGGCTTAAGAGGATTGAGAGGATTGAGAAATTCCATGGTGATCTGGACTGGATGCTTCAGTTTCTGATGATTTGATCACACCCTGGACGTTTTTGCGTTGTAAGCTGCGGCAAGGAAGGCATTCGCAACATGCAGCCTCTGTCCCCAAGGTGGTACCTGACGTGAAGGTGGGGGGTTGCTGTCGGCAGCAGGAAAAGCTCGGCTGCGGCCTGCTAGCATTGACACATCAACAGGGGTATGTGTTATGCACGAGGCATCTAGTGATCCCAGCAGCAGCTTCCAACTTGATATTCGTCTTCTCACCGCCAAAAGCCTCATGGACGGCGAGCTAGTACGTACCTTACATTCCTTATCAGGACCGATAAAGCATAACTCACCCCATGCTGACTCGTCTTCAAATAGCACCCTTGTCATTGGCCAAGACTCTCAAGACCCCGCTTGGCCGATTTACCTCGATGCCGTTATGATAAAACCACCCGGGCTCCTGCCACCGGATACACAATCTGCACTC
The DNA here is from genome assembly GCF_000149035.1 of Colletotrichum graminicola M1.001. NCBI lineage: Eukaryota > Fungi > Ascomycota > Sordariomycetes > Glomerellales > Glomerellaceae > Colletotrichum > Colletotrichum graminicola. Next base: position 923,197 of record NW_007361016.1, on the reverse strand, counting down.
CTTCATGCTTTCACCAAGTTGAAACAACCGTCAACAATCGGTTAACGGCCTGGGAAGCCAAAGCCAAGGGAGGCCCAAGGCTTGAGTTCCTCCGAAAGCTCGTTCGTCATGTCGTCCGTCAAGAAGTCGGACTCACCAGTTGCGATCCCTCATGATGGGCAGCCAACTCCAGTACCACCAGAGAAGCCTGCCATGTCCGCTTCACCACCTCGTATACTCATCATCGGTGCTGGTTCTCGCGGCCAGGCCTACGCTCGTGCGACCGAGACCTCCAGCAACGGTATCGTTGCCGCTGTAGCTGAACCCATTGCCTATAAGCGGCAGACCTTCGGCCGAACCTACATCTGGGGTTCCGACAATCCACAGGAAGGACAACAGTTTTCCGACTGGACCGAGTTTATTGCCTACGAAACAAGCCGTCGCGAGCGAGAGGCCGCCGGTGAAGATGTGCCGCCTGGCGTCGATGCCGCTTTCATATGTGTTCTTGACGAAATGCACCGCGATGTCGTCGTCGGACTTGCCCCCTTGGGCCTGCATGTCATGTGCGAGAAGCCTCTGGCGACATCCCTCGCCGATTGTCTCGACATGTTCGATGCTCTCAAGCCACCTGCCGGCCAGGAGCCTAAGAACGTCTTCTCGATTGGTCATGTTCTTCGTTACAGCCCTCACAATATGCTTCTTCGCAAACTCCTTCTCGAGGACTGTGTCATTGGCGATATTATCAAAATCGTGCACACCGAACCAGTGGGCTGGTGGCACTTTACACACTCTTATGTGCGCGGCAACTGGCGAAATGAAAAAACGACGGCACCGAGCCTTCTGACCAAGAGCTGTCATGACATTGATCTGCTTCTCTGGCTTCTCAGTGCTCCTGTCAAAGCCGGGCAGGGTACCCCCCATCTTCCATCCACCGTATCGTCTACTGGCTCCCTGCAACTATTTAGGAAAGCCCGAAAACCCGCCGCGGCAGGGAACGCAACGAACTGTTTGACTTGTCCGCTGGGTGAGGAAGGATGCAAGTACTCGGCTAAGAATGTTTACCTTGGCCCAGACCTTCACGGCCTCGGTTCTGGGAATACCGATTGGCCGGTCAGCATCGTGCTTCCGGAGATTGAGGATTTCCCTACGGCACTTGAACGAAACAAAGCCCTGGCTGCCAAACTTGCCGAAGACTACGATGAGACCACCCCCAAGGACGTAGTAGCTTCGCGAAATTGGTTCGGACGCTGTGTGTTTGAAGCGGATAACAATGTTTGCGACGATCAGACTGTGACCATCACCTGGGACGATGCCACTACGACAGATTCGGAAGCCCCCAAGCAGGCCAAATCTGCCACGCTACACATGGTCGCGCACACGAAGAAGATATGCGAGAGGTATACGCACATATACGGCGTCGATGGCGAAGTATACGCCGACGCTCGTACAATCACCATTGATGACTTCAATACGGGCGCCACTCAATCATATCATCCAACCATCGAAGACGCCGGCCATGGGGGTGGCGATAAGGGCCTTGCGCGGCAGTTCATCCTGGCGGTTGATCGGGTCAAGAACCACGGCTGGACTGCAGAGAGGGCTCAAAACGAATTCATCGGTTGTTCTCTCGAAGAAGTCATTCGGTCGCACGCCATGGTGTTTGCAGCAGAAGAGGCGAGAACGGCGAAAAAGGTTGTCGGCTGGGAGGAATGGTGGTCAGGAAATGTCACCAACCAAGGCAGCGGTTGAGAGCAGCAAACCCATTGTCAGGTCGGATGCCATCGTTGATATCTTCTTATCAGCTCGGGACTCGGTCCCGACGGCACCTCTCCGAGGTTGCCATGTTCATGGCCTTCAACTCTTACCGAAGAAAGAACAAGCTAGCGGGCGAGGATAGTCGGTGGTTTGTCGGTGTATGAGTGTTTGTTCGTCGTTCGAAGTGTGCTTCAAGAGGCTTGACATCAGAGACAGACGCACTGAAATCGCCGCTCTTATCGAACCGGTGTCATCGGCAAGATGTCCCGGCGGCAACCCCCCACCCCCCGATATGTTGCGTCAGAAGAATCAAGACCTCGACTGCAACCTACGGGGAGCCTCCCTCTTCGCAGGACTGTTGTACGAGGCAGATGGAACCGGGGGTGGATGCCTTGAGGAGGTCCGCTTTCAAGTGGATGTTCGGGAACAACAGGGTTTCTAAAGAGCGCAGGCTGTTCTGCTAGTGGCCTTCTAGAACCCGAAGCAACAGACGACCGCAGGTCTCGAAACCATTGCGTCAGCCGGGCGGAATAAGATCAAAGACCTAGCCAACCACGATATTGCGCTTTGATAGGCTTGCAGTTCCACAAATTGCTTCGGCTTCGGCAACAGCCTATCAATGCTCGTTGGCCTGGCGCAGGCCATATATCAATTCATTGAATTACATTGGTTTCTCACTGTGTCATGATGTCCGCAATTGACAGCACGAAATTGACTTACTATGTTAACCCAGAAAGCGAGGCCCGACTATGCCCTACTAGGTCCTAACCTTTGACTGGTTGCCAAGCACCAAACACTGCTATTGACGTTCTGTCGCACAAAGCGAGCATTGCATGTTTGCTACGCGTCCTGCGCAAAGTGCAGCCATTATGCAACCAAACTCCAATAGATATTAAAACGCTGACCGGGTACAACCAGCACGGTCGGCGTAGGCTATGTATGAGTGATCAAACCCGAAGCCACCCACGCACGCAGTCAAGACAGCTACGTAGTGACGGGTCGCCGCTCGAAGATCGAGCCATTCTTGCTTACGAGCTCCCCGTCATCATTGGCGAGCTCTTCATGCCCGATGCTCGGAGTTGATAGCCTACGGGCTCACTACTGCACGAGATCGGCACTCCGCCGCCACTTGGTGACCGTGTGTTATGCACCTAACGGTTCCTGCACGTCTTGGACATTCCCGCTGACCTTGCGTGCGCAAATCACAGTAGAATAAGTAGAAGAGCCATGATTAGCACCGGCAGATAAGTCTCTCTAGCATGATTGCCCCAGCCACCATCACGTCTCCCCAAACACTCGGGGAGAGAGCGCGAGGGCAGGAAGTAAGCACGGTATGCAGCCACGCCAGCTTGGTGCGTTATCCACCTCGAAGCGGTGTCTAATACCCAAGCGAAACTATACGAAAAGTCATGCGGGAGAGACGTATGCCCAGCTAGAGCCTTGGCTTTCTCCTCAAGCTTTGTCGGCGAGAACCCAAAGTCTGTGCGCCGAAGCCAATGCATTCATAAAAAGGCCCCCTTCGTTCCCTGTTTCTCCTCATCCATTTCCGCTTCTGAGGAGCGAGCACTGCCTTGACCTGTGAGACAGACAACCCACTTGGGCGACTTCCCAAACAAGAGACTGTATCAGGATTCAAGGAATAGGAGATTCTTTCTCAGAGCAAGCCTGTGTCATTAAGCTCCTCTCCCCGGCAGCTTCTTCCACAGGTCAGCCCGATCTGTTGTCTTGTGTGTCTCTTCACCCAACCGCTTATACGTACGACGCATAATGTCGTCCTCTGGAGCTGTCCCCGCTCCCGAGGAACTCCCTCTAGGCCCTGTCCGACGGCACATAACCACGCACGACGCCAACGGCCGCGCCGTCTACTCGGACGCCTTCCCCTTGGAAGTAACGCCGGACCCTCTGCCCAACATGCTCTTTCATACCTGCTACACGACCTCCGAGTCGCCTGTCAGGATGAATGACGACAAGGATCTAGCCGAGTACGGCCCGCATCACCCGCGCATGCCGACTCTGCACCTGCCCTCGGGCTCCGTGCTGCGCGTCGTTGACTTTGGTCCGCATACGGAGCCCATGATGCACCGCACCGAGTCGTGCGACTACGGCATCGTGCTCAAGGGCGAGGTTGAGTGCCACCTCGACGACGGCGCCGTGAGGACGCTGGGAGAGGGTGACATCATGATCCAACGGGGCACGATGCACGGGTGGAAGAACGCGACCGACAAGTGGGCGCGGGTAGTGTTTTGTCTGCAGCCGGCTGAGCCGGTACGGGTTGCGGGCCAGGTCATGGAGGACGACATCCCGTTCATGAAGCTGGCGCCGGAGAGGCAGGCGGACTTTGAGAAGTTCAAGGAGGAGACGAAGAAGAAGGCGGGGAAAAGTGATTGAGGGACCAGAGTCGCGATGGTTCATTATGGCCGTTATAACAGACGTGGCACGCGATGGATGAAACGCGTCCTTCGTAAAAGCTGGGAAGTGTGACAGGAGTAGTCGAGAATATCGTAACGCCTCGAGAACCTCACTTCGTTGACAGGATTCCGCACAGGCTTATTACAAACAAAGACATAACGAAGAATGAACACGTTTAATGACACTGACCCAGCTTGGCCCGTGGTGTTCTGACTTCCGGGTCTGCCGAGGCACAACCGCATGCCCAAGTGTGCCGTTGACCGGCTCAAGAGGGCTCCATGGTCGGATGGCAATCAGAGCATGTAACATACGCCCGAAGACCTGATTGTAGGGACTCAACTAACTAGTTGAGCCAAGGCTCCATCCCCTTGGAGTTGAGAATCCCGAGGCGTCCATCGATCGTAACGGCGACGGCGTACAAAGGCACCTATGTCGCCTGATGAGTATCTGTGTCGACTTTGTACGTGAACCATCTAGCTATGTCTTTTGTTCGAAAAACCACCGAGGGATTGGCCATGATACAACGCGGTGGCGGTTGATGTCTCCATACCAGCAAGGCAAAAAGTACTCCCCTCGACCATTTTTTTTTTTTTTTTTGGCCATTGGGTGGGATAACGGCTGTCGCTTCTCTCACCCTTCCTTGGTATCTGCCTTTGATTCTCATCGCACAATCTTCTCAACGAAGAGTGACCAATGTCATCACAGGAACCCCCCGCCCTTGAGTTGATGGGCACACGACGGAAACAACCTGAAGCAGGCCCATAATCGACCCAATATGACTACGACGATAGTGTTGAACCGATGTGACTACTTCGACCGAGGCCGGTGTCTCAACCAGCTTTCGGCGAAGGAAATCCAGGTCCAAGCGGGGGGGTCATGAGGTGGCCATAGACAGCAAAAAGAAAAGAACTGAATATTTACTCCCCTTTCGGAAGATAAAGGGTGAGAGGAAAGAGGCAAAAAAAGAAGACAAAAGGAGAAAAGAAAGGAACCCAACTATAAGAAAGCTATCAGTCGTCAGAACTCATGTTCTCCATCCAAGGACATCACGTGATTACATATAGTTACTGCAGCGGACTTTGGTTTTATCAGGGGTTACATCATCTCGGGAGGAGTTGGTCGGGAAAAGAAACCATAGCTGACCGAGCCCAGCGGTTAGGCAACAGAGGCTGCGCAAAGAAGCAAAGTGAGTTTTGGCCGACAGGAGTGAGACTCAACTCAGTAGGACGTGGTGCTCGCTGGCTTCTTGGACGCCATTTGTCGCGAACATCTGCCGACTCTGGCCAAGGAGATGGCGCGTGTTGAAACGGAGGGTTCTTTTCCCATGCACCTAGTCTCAAGGGTACATGGAGAAACAGTTGAGAAAATGACGATACGGCTGCACCAGGACTAGTATAGAGAAAGCTGGATGCGGTCGAAAACGCGCTTTCCGACGGGTAATTGCAGGTATCCCTGTCTCCCCAACTGCCCCCTTGTTTTCCTCACAAAGTTGGCTGTAATAAGCAACGCGTCAGTCCACTTCACGCAATGGTTGATTTTGCCACTAGACCTCCTTGGAGGAGGACCTTGGAGGAGGACCTTGGAGGAAAGGGGGGGGAGCTGACGGGCTGGCTCGCTGGCTGGCTAGCGGATTTGACGCGACGGAGATTAGAGTTATCGTGGGCAGACGGGTGACTTGATACGGAGTTTAGCCGAGCACTCCCGACCCGTGGTCTGAGGCCGCATCTGACCGCGAAAGTCGAGGGTACAAGAGGGCCGTCATGTGCAAGGAGGATGGAGGTCAACGGTGGTGGTGTTGCACTACAAACCGGCGGTCCCAAACCAAAAGGCAAGCGCCTCTGACCGAGGCCTGGTTGCCCCAACTTGCTTATTCACCCGACACACACCAACCAGACACAAACAAACAACTCTCTCTGACCTCCCCAGACAACACAAAAGCGCGACCCGCCCCAAGAGCCCTCGTATCCACTACTCCGAATGCGACACCCCTGATCCACCCCGAGAAAGTGGGACGGCCACCCGGACCGTGGGAAGGAGGGAAGAAAAAAAAAACAAAAAAAAGAAAATTCGAACATCGCCCTCTCATCCTCTCATCCTCACACACTCCAAAAGCTCATCACCCCAACGTCCCCTTTCAAGCAAACTCATCCCCTTTCCTTTCAGCGACACCGCTCTGCTCCTCTCCGTGTGCCGAAACAGACCTCCTTCCTCACACCGCTCATTTACCGCACTCGGCCCAGCCCAGCAGCCCTTCTTTGCCCAGCATGCCTCGCCGCGCCGCCCTGGAGCCCAAACCCCGTAAGCCACAGTACTCCCCGGAGAAACGCGCCCGCATCGCCGTCCTCTCGGAGCTCGGCATGTCCCTCAAGGAGATCTCGCTCAAGGAGGAGGTCCCCGTCTCCTCAATCAAGGGCATCGTCACCCGCTATCGCCTCCAGCAGGCCGGTCGCGACCGCCCGCGCCCTGGCCGCCCCCGCATCCTGTCCGACAGGGACGTCAAGAACCTCCTGCGCGTCCTCAAGGAGAAGCCCGCCGTCTCCTACGCTGAGCTCAAGCACGAGGCCGGCGTCACCTGCGCGACCAAGACCCTCGTGCGGTACCTCCAGATGGAGGGCATCAAGCCCAACAAGCCACCCCCAGGCGACTCCGAGGAGGAGGCCTCGCGGTTGCGCGTCTTGGCCGACGACGCCGAGAATGAAGACGAGTGAACGCGACTTCCTCCTCATCCCCACCGCGCCAAGTGCGGAGGGAAACTTAACGAACGTTGGGTCTGGGATGAGCGGCTTTAAGAAGAAGAAGAAGAAGAAGAAGAAGGGGAACGCCTTTGTCCGCAGGCCTACAAATAACCCCCTTTACGCGTCCCCACGGGACGGATTGCCTGTAAGACCAGCCCGCCCGCCTGCTCCGGATGGAAGTCGACGGAAGAACTAACCGGGAGCCTCAGAAGACGCGGGTCAGCATCTCGACTGCCCAATTAATATGATTCACAAAGAGGAGACAGAAGAACAATCACTGGATTAATGGCAGAAGCGTCGCAGCTTTATTGGAGGCAACGGTGTTGCGAGGCCAACTGTCACAGTAGCTCTGCCCACAACCAGGAAATGCCGCGACAACTTCCCATTGACGTCGCAGCGGGGGAGCGCTTATACAGGGGCAAGACGCGTCGTGCGAAGTAGTCGTCGGTTTCACCCCGTTGGCCTTGGGCAAGAGCGCCAGACCGACATCTGTATGGTTGTCAAGGCAACCTTAAGCTGCAATAGCGCGAGCGCGTCCGTCGGCAAGGAGCGCTGCGGCGCGAGGAAGTAAGAACGTGGGAGCAAGAGGGTTTAGCTCTTTACAGATAGGAAATATAGTTGGTTGTTTTGCTCCTATACTGGCCGCCCGGCGTGCGCGCGCGCGGTTGGCGGCATCTTGCCCTGGTCGGAGATTCCGGACCCACAGACAGCCGCAAACGAAGTATGGCAGAGAGTCTTTGATGGTGGGGGAGGGGAGGCGCCTTGGTCTGTCTACGTTCTACGTCAGCACCTTCACTACGTGCCTCATATACGCCGCGTTCTCCGACTCCCCGGTCACTACCGTCTCCTCGGCTTCGGGCGACAGCAACCCCTCCTTCTCCGCCCTCATCCTCCACCCCTCCCAGCTGATATCCAACATCCGCCGATCAACGAACACCAATCTTCCGCCCTCCCTGACGGCCCCGCAAAACACCTTGACCCAGTTCACCCCGCCCCCGGCCTCCGCCTCGTCCGTCTCCCAGTCGTACAGCTGCCAGCCCGCCGGCCTCGCGTACCGCTCGCCACTCCGCAGCCCAGCGATCACGAGAGACCCGAGCCGCAGGCACGCCATCGCCCTCGCGCCGAGGCGGACGCTGTCTTCGCCTACTTGCCCCCGCCCGTAGGCTCGCAGGTCGAGGTAGAGAGTCTCAAGCTGCGTCATGGCGCCCCACGTGACGGCGAGAAGGTCCGGGCCCCGCTCGACGAGGAGCCTCATCTCGAGCTGGGATCTGGTGAGCGCGTTGCGCCGCAGGCGCAGGTCTCGCCAAGGGTCCCTGGGGAAGCCGTTGAACATCAAATGGCGGAGAGGAGGCATCGCGGCGCCTACCGTGGTCGGTCCGGCGTCCAGATCGCCAGTCGTCCCGCCGCGCTGCTCGCGGAACACCAACCCCCCGCCCGCCATGCACTTACCTATCTCGTCGTCCGGGCCCCTCGGCCAGAGCTGCTGGAAGCAGTGCAGACCGTGCCGCTCGAGGTCTCGCAGAGCCCTCCCCATCGCGTCCGGGAACATCCGTCCGAGCTCGCCCATCAGCCCGCCATAGCCGTTCGGCATCGTCTGCTTCGCCAACGGGAAAACCACGTGGCCGCCGGCGTCGTCGTCATGCTTCACCCGGGCCTCGAACTTACCTCGCACGACACCTGCGCCCCTGGTGTAGACGTCGATCCGCTGCAGGTCGTAAATGTCGTTGACGGGGTCCGCCGCGTGCGTGCAAACGTCCCAGTCCGGGACGAAGAGTGACATGGCGCAGGGGCTGCTTTCCGTTAAAAAATGGAAGAGAACCTCGCACTGGAGTTCGATGGGGAGAAGAGCCAGGCGATCGAGAATGTTGAGGTCCGACGGGAGTGCCGTGTTGGAGTCCATGATGGAATGAGATGCTATGCGATCTAGAGTATGCTGCGATTTTGCCGTCGTCTTATCTCGTAGTCCGGAGTATTTCAGCCTGAGAGAGAGAGACTGATGCTGAGTTACATGTCCAATGCATGGCATCAGCCTTTAATAGAGCCCCGAGCCAACTTCGACAGCGGCTCACGGCCCGATTTGTCTCTTTGTTGCAGCGGGCATCAACAACAATAACCATCCTGGCCCGGCCTGAGGCAGTGAACAATGCATTGAAGCCTGGCTGCCAATTTTCGAAGCCTCGAACATTGTTGAACATTGTGGAAGGTCCGGGCCACGGGAAGCCACGCCCGGTCGGTTTGTTCAGGTCAAGGGATTCAGTCGTCCTGCTCACATATCGAGGCCTGCTGGCTTCGCGAGCGCCCCTGGCGACCCACGATAGGTTCTGAGCTCTCTGTCGCTCCGGAAAAGAGACAGACATATTACGCAACCTGTGTCTGTGGAGTCTACACCAGCGCGTGGGTTCCAAATATCTGGCCTCCGAGGCGACGATTATCCAAAGCAAACGTGCCGAGAACAGTCCTCGCCCTCTTCCAGTAGGAACGAGATAGCACTCTAACGCTGCTGTCTGTTGCCTTCCCATACAGCACGTTGCCACGGATGAGAGTGATCGTGCTCCTCCTGATAGCTTTCTATACTCCTGGCCCCTCTAGGTCGTGATGAACAGTTGACTCCTTGCTAGTGTTGCGCTAAGGGGTCATTCTGTCGGTGTTGGCAATTTTGTTCTGGACGATGTTCGGGAGTCAAGAGCTCAAGTGGCTACGCGGCCTTTGGTCGAACAACGGCCGCCAGATATTTGAAACCAGCGTGATTGGCCAAAGGGAAAACTTCAATATCAGAAACAATCATTCTTTGCAGTGGAATCAGTATCAAAACACAATCTTGAATATCAACCATGCCATCTAGACCAGTCATTCTTCGCCAGCTGCACCAAACGCCAAACTCATTCCTCGTCATACAGAATCTCAAACCCGTCTTCGTCCGTCATAGCCTCCTTTTCAGAAAACGCCTTTTCGACCAAAAAGTACCCCCGCTCCAAATCCGAATTCAAATCCGCATCCCCATCTCCGACGAATGCTACCGTCAGAAATCAGTCACAACATACAATCAAAAAACCGTGCGACGCCTGCTGCTCGTCCTCGAATAGGTCCTCGCCGCCACTGCCACCACCGCCGACTCACCTTGCTCCACGCGGCTGTCGTCGTCGCCGCTCGCAACAGCCCCATCGAGAGTATTGCCCTCACGCGGGAGGCTCTGGGCATCATGGGCATCCATCTCGAAAGGCCCCTGCGCATTCTGCTCGACAGGCTCCTGCAGCTTTTCCATGTCGTAAGGCGGCTGCAGCTCCTCGTCCGACTCGTCATCCTCTGACTCGCCGAACTGGTACTCGCCATCGTTTGCACCCCATACATCTCCAACGGCCGTCTCATGACCGGCAACTCCCCCGTGGTCGGCGGTCCGCCCATGGCCGGCGTTTCCATACCAAGGAATGTTAAAGTCCTCACCCATCTCGGGCAATGACTGCCAGTTCTCGCTGGTACCTTCGGGCATGCCCAGGTTCAGACACTCCCACCACGCGGCCTCGCCCTTTTCCAGCCTCTCCTCGCAGAACCGCGCCTCCTTCAAGAGCCCCAGGTCGATGAGAAAGTCGACGACGTCGTACTGCGCGCCCTCTTCCTCCTGGGCCCACGCCAGCAGGCGGATCACGCACAGGAACTCCGCTGGCGCCGCGTCCCGGCTCCACTCGAGCAGTCGGCAGCAGATCCGCGCCCACGTCGCGATCCACTCCATGTCGAGCGACCCCGCCGCCTCGCGAAATTCGACTGTGTTACTCTTGTTGTCGTACCAGTCGCCGTGCCACTCGAACGGGTCGGCCTTCCGCCTCGGGTCCTGGGCCTTGACACTGCGGAGGCTGTACGCGTCGAACTTGTAGTTAATGTGTTTGGGGAACGATTTGTTCCTCATAAGCTCTCCGACCTGGGCGACTGTCAAGTCGGCACCCAAGAGGTCTCGGACGCCGGACATCACGTCCGATCGGGCCGGCGGGACCCTATGACCGTGGACTTCGACGTTGCCTCCGGAGCTCAAGAGATACCCGTCGAGGAAATTTGGGTCCCCGCGGATGTCCCTTCGCATCGTCCCCGGAAAACGACGGTAGCGGCGGGCGATGGGTGGAGGGCGAGGCCGGGGAGGGGCGTATATGTCGGATCTAGGGTTTCGGTACTTCCTCGGCATCGGGCCCGGGGCTTCGTAAGTGAACGGGGGGGGTCCGAATTCTTCGCTTATGTCACCCGCGTCTGGCCTGGTTCCTTCTGCCACCGGTACGTCCTGCTGGTGCTGCCATGGCTCTGTTTCAAGGAGCGCCAGGTCACCCTCTTGGTCCAGCTCGATCTCGTGAGATATTGCCTCTGGGCTCATATCTACGTCAACCGACTCACCAAGCCGGCGGTCTCTCCCAAGAAACTTTGTCATCTTGAATCCTGACGGGTTCTTCCCGTCCTGGTGTTGGGGACTGATACCTCTCTTCACCTCATCAAAAATGACGCTGGCCGAGTTGTGGCATTTGCCGAGATCAGTGATTGCGTTCACTCGAGCAGATTGACTGTATGCGGTGGCGGAACGCCAAGGGGGGTGGAGTCTACTGATGACAGGATCAGCCGCCCACAGCAATGCGGCAAACTGCCGCATCGTCCTCGCATCGATTCTTTGCGTCGGTCCTGCACCCACATGGACATGAAAGCCGCAGCTGGGGTTCACGCGGCACCGGAAACTGGTTGTGATTGTACTTACCGCGACTCGGAGCATGTCGTAGGACAGTTCCATGTCATACATGGCCGGGGAGTTCAACTCGACCCGTTCCCAACGGTACCCGTCGACCTGGTCTGCTTTGAGAGAGACGTCCTCCACGAGCCGGAATGATGACATGGTCTGTTCGCCATGGATGGCTTGGGCGGAACCGGGCTTACCGTAATGTTCCCTGTCGCTCATCACGGGTAGACCCGCATCGGCTAGAGCACGTTCGATCTGGCCATACACGTGTTCTGTTTTCGGCTTATGAATCCTACCTGGGACGCCACTTTTACGGCTCTGTTCTGCGGTTCGCTCCCAGTCGACCGGAACGGTAATTAGCGGCTGCAACTGGTCCTTGATGTCTGCATCAGGGTCGTGTTCTCCTTCCAGGATGAAGGCGACGAAGAATTCGAGTTCCACACCGAAGGAAACCCGTGGGGGCGTGGTGGATTTCTTGAGGTCACCCATAGCTGATTCGGAGTTTTCTTGATAACAAAGCTGATCGTCTTGGGTTGATGTAGAGTTGAATGGTTGCGATTGGTCAGTGTTGCGATATATTACTGTTTGTTGCTGGAGTATGTGTCAGAAATGTCGAATTGGCATCTTGTCCATGATGGGAGGAGGCAGAATATGTACTATCACGACTGTTGCCGTCAAAGTATTCTACGCCATTAGAAAGACAATAGGCGTTGTCCTCAAATGATGTCTCTTGAAGAACAGTAGCAGCGCAGGACAATGGCACTAGTGCAACCGTCCTTTGAAGCTCTTTGATGGCTGTGGTGATAAAGAGGATTGTTAGTGAACCACCAGTGACCGAGCGCACAATGTACATTGAGGATAATGCACCAGAAGCTGTCTCAGCTCATTGTTGGACAAACCATACTGACACTCAGATCCGAGACTCAAAGCAGATATGGGCAAAGGTTGGGGGGGGATCAATTCATTTCTTTTGATGTCGTCTTGACTGTCCTCAATCATACCTAAAACGCAAAATGCAAAGCAAAAAACAACAAAACACAAAACACTGGGTGGCATCACCCCACGCCCTATAACGCACTGACTCCTCCAACTTCAAGATACCAACGGTTGGGAATATCCATCGTCTCCATTGCGTGATTCCACGTATTCCTCGTCAAATAATTAGAGCCACGCGGTAAGCACGCGGGATCGGGTAGTAGGGAAGGTGAATACAGAGAAGTGAAAGGCCGTTCCTCAATTCTACGGTGGCTACGCATGTCACCGCATGAACCAATTGCAATTTTGGGTAGCCCCATGTTCGGGATCGCAGACCGTTCAGAGCATGTAGGCGAAGAGACCAATGGCAGCAACGGCAGCAGCGTTGCCGTAGCGGGCAGGGTCGGCAGTCGGGGCAGCCCACGCGGACGAGACGGCAGTGCTGGGGGCCGTGGTGGCGCCAGCATTGGAGGCGCCAGTTGCACTGGGAGCTTGGGTGGCCGCAGACGTGGCCGAGGTGGTGGAACCAGATGCTTGGTCAGCCTGGGCGTTGATGGTGCCACACTGAGACCTGATGGACGTGGTGCAGTTGTCCTGGCCGTTCTTGTTGCCAACGTTGGCGGTGATGCAATCTTCGAATGCCTGGTTGCAGATGAAGGTGGGCATAGTCTGCTCGTAGTACTCAAGACCGGGGGCGGAGCCGTTGGAGGAGCAGAGGCAAGAGTACTGGAGGGTGGTCTGACAATTGGGAGTTAGCACAGCTACAGTAATGGAACCTTCTTGCAAGGAGAGGGGATTTGGGGAGAGACAGCGAGAGATAGAGCATGTAGAGGACGAGGAACAAGGTAGTTGGCTAGCTGATGTTGGAGAAAGACAGAGCGACTTACCGTGTCACAGTTGTTTTCCTTGGTAGCAGCATCGCAGAGGGACTGGCAAGTGTTGCGCTCGGCGATACACCAGTTAGCTGGGGATGAAAGTCAGCATCATATTCCGAGACTCTAACGTAGGGCAAGGACGGTGGCGCCGGCAAAAGCAATGCAGTTCGACTTGGCTCACCTTTTTCGTTGACAGTGAGAGCACCGACGTTGATGTCGGCAGCAGTGAAGACCTTGCGCTGAGCAGAGACAGCAGAGGCAGCCGAGAGGGCCAGGACGGCGAAAGAAGTACGCATGTTGGCGGGTTGTTATGCGAGATAGTAGAATGTGTGGTTTTGGTGTCGCGTCGTTTGGATCGACGAAGGAAGACAGTGAAGATGTCTGACGACCAAGCAAGCTATACTGAGTTCCAAGGTGTCGTAGACGACAATTTGAGGATGTTGTGTCTGATCTGCTTCGTGGTGATGTTGGACGGCGGGCGGGAAAAGAGGAAAAGAACGATCACAACAGACGGGCGACGCGGGCAACGATGTGGTTTTATTAACAGGCAAGCATGCAACAACGGGTAACAGGCAGATAGGTAGGTATGGTTCCCACGTCTAGCTTCGGGCCGCGCTTGCCTCGAATGCGGTAAGCGCAATAGGGGGGGGGGGGGGGGGGGGGGGGTGAGAAGGGAGGTACGGAGTCGGGGGTGCTGGAAGACAGACAATTACAAGGGTGGCTGGTGGAACAAGAGAAACCACACCTTTCCTTTTGCAAACATCATAAATCAGGAAGACAGGCAAGGCATGGTTTGATTGCGGCACCTGTCCGGCCGGCGGACTCCTCCTCCCCTCACCCACGATGCCGACTTTCCATGCGGGTGTGGATGTTGTATACTAGGTATGTAAGTTAGTTGCAGGCTCCTTCCCACACGCAAACTGTGTACTTGTGGCTGGGATCCACACGTCGGGTGGAAAAGGGAAACGACCAGGAAGGAAGGTACCCACCTCTCCTAGCGCGCCCATAGCGTTTTTCTCCGTTGACAATTTCTTCGGAGTGTGTTGTTGATGTTCCTCACATCGCGACTCGACACCGGATCGGAGTAGCCAGTACCTAGTTCACACAGATGGCCCACGGTTTTCTGTTATCTGCAGGGATAGGTTGCCGACCGACTGGCCGGGGCTGCACGTACCCAATAGGTAGGCTCACACGAGGTAAACTGGGAACGCAGCGTTCGGGCACTGGAAGTGAAATGCCCAACTCTTCTCCTCGACATGGCTGTCGTGAGAAAATGCCAAGACACGGCCATCCCGCGAGGTTGACGTGGCTACATAGTAAGTTTTGATCGTGATTTTGCGGCGTAATCACAGTCGTCGAGGCCGATTGCTGAGGGGTACACAAGTACCTACATTTGTGGTGCCCGTGGATGAGCAGGCATGGGCTGCCCTGTTTACCACAGTCCCTGGCCCCGGTCGCTTCAGACTTTGGACACTGAAACTTTCCTGGGTTCCTCGTGATGGCCTCACTCGCGTCGTCGCTTCTTTTTTTCACCTTCTTCCAGGACTACTCCAGACATGGCCCGGGAGTCGTACGCCAACGGCACTGCTGCCGAGTATGATCATGCCAAGTTGGATGGATAGTTTCTTCCCTCGCCCCTGTTCTTCTTCCTTCTTGTCGTCCCTACGGCGACCGGCGACATGTGATAATGGCTTCCAACCCGGCCCTCGTAGTAGTATTCGTCTCTGTCCGTCTGTCTGTTCATCGAACAGGCGTTGTCACAGCTCCAGGTGCCATTACGGAGGCATGGCAGTCACATTCCTCGCGGCTCCGGCCTCATACCTGACGGAAAGAATGAAAAGAGAGAGAGAAAGCTTGCTGGCGTTGGGTAGGTTCCGGGTCCTTCGCTCTTGCAGCCCCGAGCTTTTCATCTCAGGCTAGGTACTGCTACCCAACACAGCTTCACCTTCCGCATTTCTTTCCATCCCCCACTCTCTTCCGCTTACCGGTGAAGACGCCATACCCCATCGGGACTAGTCCGCCAGGAACACCAGCCACAGATATGCAGCTGGGTTGCTGCCGTAGTCCGTGGAGACTTCACATTATAGTGACTTCACATTAGTGTATATCTGTGTGGATCAAGCCAAGATGCTGTGTACCCACATGTTTTATGGATACATGGCTATCTATTACCAATCAATTGGACGCAATCCATCATGCCCCTGCGGCCGTTCCACTTGCCTTCACCCCTCCCTCTCCTCTCGCTCTCTGCTCCCATCGTCTTCGCATTCTCTCGGGTTTAAACGACTTGACGCGGTGACTAGGTAACTGAATGCAATTTCTCCGCAGTTTACGGATACACGGTATCTTTGCATGGTTTTGCGCTTCCCGTCCTATCTCCGGACTGCATGGTCGGTTAGGTCAAGCGGTGATCAGCACCATCAGTAACAACAACAGCAACAGCAACAACAACGACGACGACGACGACGACGACAACGAACAGCGATAACAACCGGCATCTCCTCTGATTACTCGGCATGGTGCCATTTGCCTCCCTCACGATGTCTCATCCTCCGAAACGAACTCGATTTATCCTGCCCCCTTCTCACATCATATCACTCAGTCCTCTTCTTGGCGTCTCCGAAATGCAGCCATGCTCACTGGCTCCCTGCCGCGGTCTTGTCCCATGGCCTGTTTCTGTTTGCGAGACCCCCTTGCTTTCAACCCGTCTGTCCCCAACGCAGATACCAAATAGGTAGCTCCTAGCATTTGACCACCACACGGTACCAACCGCTTGTAATACATAGTAGGCCGCCGAATGGATAACAGCTTACTATGTAGGGTCGAACTCGGCTCCAACTCAATGCCCTGTCCTGCTAGCCCTAGAAAATATCATCCACTCGTCCATCCACCTCGTCGTGGAGCAAGCCCGGCACGAGCGGACCTTCGCGCCCCGACGCCGTTGGATGCCGCCAATGAACAATTGTGGTGCAAAGAGGCCACCCTGCAAAGTGGCGGGCGCCTCCTCGTCCCGAAAAGTTGGAGCCGGCTCACTCACGCCGTACGTACCTAGTGCGAGTACCTAGGACCTATTCGTACACAGCATAACCTGGCTGTGGCAACCAACAGGTGAGCTCCCCGACGTCTTGGGCGCCGAACTAGCCGCAAGCTTGCTGTCCAATCAACATGGTCAATTGCGCGCCCAGTTTTTTGGTGATCGTCATCATGAGGGGCTTGATCGCTGGAGAACACCGAGGGAGACTTTATTGTCTGTCAACTTCCAATTAAGTCTGGCTTGTCATGAATAGCTTCTGGCTTTTTTTATCCAAATTCGTAGGTTCCACATCCATCCTCATCCCCTGGCAATCCAACGTTAGACATTTGACGGTCACCAGCGGTTTGCCAAGTCGCTCCTGAGCTACTGAGCCGACATCGTATCCATCCATCTGCAGCCACACCTCCAGCTGCATTCATCGCATCACACCCTCCTCCATCGCCAACCACCCCGAGCCATGCATGTGCATACAACTGCAGCCTTTTGACGTGCTGCACGCAGAACTGGTCTAGAATACATAACACCAAAATGCGGATACGAACTCTGCTTTCTGCACCGCTAATAAAGCCCTGCCATTGGGGATTACGAACACACTTATCACGGCGTCTGTTGCTTATCAGGGGGCTGGGCTCGATGAGCTTTTTCGGCTACGTCCGTCTTTATCATTGCCGCCCCCCTTCCCCCCGCAAATTGTTTTCTTCAATTCTTCAGAAAGTCGGTGAACCGAGGCGATGGCTTTTTTGTAGTCTTTTTCCATTTTTCCCGCCCCTCTGAAAGCGTAACAATGTTCTCCTCGAAAGGCGCAAGCTCGTTCAGGAATCGGATTGTGGAGAATCCCATCATGGGACAAGAAATGATCTACGAGACGCCATGTAGCCGCCCCCAACGCCACTAGGTGCACACTAACTTGGCACGCCGGCTGGTGGAGACCCGACGAGGATCCAGGTTCCGCGTCTCCGTGTCCGTGCCTAGACATCGTATACGGTTCCCTTGATCAGATATCGCATAGTTGGCGTAAAGCTATTGCCTCCGATGTTCCGCGCATTTGGGGATCCCTTGAAGTTAACGATAGAAACGGTTTGCCGAACCGAGGTTTGCTCTACAATGCCTTCTGCTCTAAATGTCCGAGACCAGCAACAGCATGACAGCTCAATGGCTGTTATCGCCAGTTGTCTGGTGTGCTTCAATATGCAACACATCCCAATCATATCCAGTAGCCGTCTAACCGGTTGCTAAACGCTCTCCTCTTGTGAGGTTTTGACCTTTTCGAATCTAGGCTCTTCTCGCAACAGGCTCTGCTGCGACTTCGAGCACGTCTTTCACCACGCCCTTCTCGCTCCTCACTTTCTCGCCTCCGCTCCTCACCCATCGGTTCCATGCCCCCAACTGCATACACAACCCTTCCATGGTCGTACACTTGGCCTGGTATCCCAAGCCGCCATCTTCCACCCGTTTACGCGCGTCGGAATCGTTGATTATGGCATTGATGGACCCAGCTATAGTCGCTGGTTGCAGCATGGCCAACTGCATTTGAGGTTCTGGGAACACTTTCTGCAACATCGGTATCCGCCAAAGCGACAGGCAATAAGCTTCTATGCAGTGTGCTACCAGTAGCAGGAGAAGCGGCGGTGGATATTGCACGTGGAAGCTCGTCACGCTGAGAGACTCTACGAGTGTGTAGAAATCCTTGAAGATCGGAGGCGGGCCCCCATCCGTGACCAAGAACGGTCGAGCGGCTACTTTGTGAGCGTGCGGCCCGAGAAGGGCCGCCTCATACTGAAGATGCGCCAGCGCCACGTTGGCCCCATGCACCCAGTTCTGCATGAAAGGCGCGGTGAAGGTCGGGAGGCTGGCCATGCGCACCGTTGAGCCGACGAGGTAGTCGTCTTTGTGCCCGTAGATGGCATTACCCGGTCTAATGGACCCGGTGCGGAAGCCGCCGGGCTGCAAAGGGTCCTGTGGTATAGTGTTCGCGCTGCAGACGAGGCGCTCCGCTTCGGCTTTCGATTTCGCATAGTTGGCAAAGAACTCATCGTGCGGTCGCAGCGGCTTCTTGAAGTCAGTCTCGTCCAGGATCTGGAAAAAGTTTGTCGGCCACTTCTTCCAGAGGGCGTTGAAGAAGTTGACGGGTTTCAGGGCCACGCTGCAGGATGAGGTGAAGACCAGGACGTCGGCGCCGGCGGATTTGGCAGCAGCAATAACGTGTGCAGTCCCGTCGGTGTTGACGCGGGAGCAGCGGTCGTAGACCAATGGGCTACGCTCAGACGGGCGGATGACGGCGGCGGTATGGAACACTGTCAGCGGAAGACGGGTGACGGACTCGGCCCATGGCTTGGCGAATGCTGCGGAGGTCGCCGACTCTGATGAAATATCGGCCTGCGCGAAATCGACCCTGGACACCGGGCCCTCGCTCATGTCGTCGCGCCCGGGCTTGCGGAAGTCAATGATACGAATGGCCTCTGGCGGGTGGCCACGCGCGATGAGCTGGATGACGATCTGCCCTCCGACCAAACCTAAGTGGCATCGTGGGTCAGTGGGGTGCTACGTGACCATGAGAAAATAGATATTCATACCAGCGCCACCGACGACGATGTAACGTCTGTCCAGCTTAGGCGGCAGATGCGGCGTCCAGTCGATGGGCTGCTTCTCCATTCGCTCAAAGGTTCGCTTGATCTGTTCTGGTGTCCATCGGTCCGGCGAAATCCGCAGAGCCTCAGGGTAAGAGGTCGACATGGCGCGGTTGATCTTCCAGAGATACACCAGCAGAGTTGTCACCAAGCCGAGAGCGACCCTGGCGGTCCATGATTCCAGCACCATGTTGGTAAATATCGTCCGGTATCGCTCGTTGACGGTACCCAAGGTCGATAACCAGCTAGGAGTACGCGCGATCTGATGCTGCTAACAAGAAAGGGAAAAAAGAAGAAAAAACAGAGAGAGTGTGTTTTTGTGTGTGTGTGTGTGAGAGAGAGAGAGAGAGAGAGTTGCAGCTTAGGAAGATGCTTGTTTTCAATGAGGCAACGTCAAGGAGGGGGGAGGGGTCGTGTCACTTTTTATGCAGTGCTATTGTCATGACGAGCATGAGCTACACGACAGGCGTGTCGCAGCTGGACTTGAATCGATCAATGCGCTAAACCGGGATTTGCGGAAAGTCTTTGAAGCAACCCCACTTCACCAGTCCTTGCGCCGAATACCATTTCAAAGCCGAAATCACAGGCGGGGCATTCGTCCTGCTTAAGCTAGGTATGTAGGTATACAGGTAGTGTGTGTAACGGCATTTCTTCACCCGGACAGCTTCGCCAACTCCCCAGACATCTCTTATTCTTATTCGTATTACAAGCGACTTGTGTACCCACTTGTGCGGTGACACAGGGAGTCTTGAGGAGTTCCCAGTGCCCGCAATCGCTCCGCCCTGAACAAGACTGACAGATAGCATCAGAGACGGAAAGTATTCACGCTCGAAGTTACTGCCTATGCTCACCTTGCCTGTAGACTTTCGTCTGGTGCGATCCAAAACTAACAACGGCGCGCAGTCTATGAGCGCAGCTGCAAGTGATTTACAGCGCTTGGTCTTTGCTAGTGTGGGGAGGGAGCTCTCTCTCTGACGTTTTGAACACTGCCGCGCTTTGGGCGCGTGATTGGCCAGAAGCCTCTGTCAACCAGGCCTGCCGGCTTGCCGGCCCATCCCCCTGGCAGCTTCCCCCGCACAAGCGGACCCGTGCTGCAGCTATACGACACGTGCAGCACAGAGGGGTCTGTTGCCCGCCGCTTTGTCAGAACCTTATCGTGTCTCCCCCCCCCCAAGGGCGACCCCGTATCGGACTGTCATGAGGCCGTACCCAGACTCAGTGCGACAAGCAGCCCCTGTTTTCCCCCAGTCGTATGGGTTCCGGGGGAGCGCTCTAGACGAGAGCTGCAGCTTGAGGCTTTTTCTAGAACATTGCTAGGCGGGACCGATGTCCGTTCCCGGTTGGGCGAGGGAAGGAGATAAAGTCAGTCATTGGCGGCGCGGCGCCTCAAATTCTATTTCCCTGTCCCTGGTAGGTAGAACAGTTGCTCGTGTCCCGTGGGCCTTTGCGGGTCTTGGACGAACCCGAGAATCTTGGGCGACACCCTCTTGGTTTAGTACGTGGTGGGTGAGTGGGTGTGTATACTTGTGACTATGGCTTAATGGCGTCTCTATTAGGACCAAAGCAGAACATTGCTATCCAACTGTCAACTGCTTACTCTCGAAATCTGCTCTTTCTCATCAGGCTGAGCCTACGTCCACAGTTTGCTGCCGTTCATCCGCCAACAAAAATAGTGGGATTCTTGAGAACGCTGCTCCGCAACGAGGTCTCGCAAAGATGATGAGATGGATCAAGTTACCCGCAGAATGACCTGGTGCGTTCCGGAGCAGTGAGGGCATAGTGCAATTTGGCTGTATCTTGCATCTCTCGGCTTCGTGGCGCCGTGGCGTCTATGTCAACCACACTTTCGGGCGGAACCCAACGTAGGATAAGAATGCTGCTCACGGTAAGCAATGTATTGCGTTTCATGTAATGGGATAAATACTAAGGTTTGTGACTATTTTTGTCTACGATCCAAAAACATTAGCCGCAAGCCATACGGAAGTTGACAGCTGGGCACAATGCCCGCTTGGCCGAACACTACCATGAACCGTGCACAGAATAATGAGGCCCGGGGCAACTAAAGCATTTGTTCTTTTATGGCTCTTTAATTTGCGTGGTAATACGCCCATTTGGTATATTTACGGCTACCAACTAATAACCCATGGTAATTTAGAATTGTCATGGACTCGATCATCCTTTTGTCTCAACTGCACTCTTGAATCTGTTTTGTGGAATGAATATGAGTACTGAAGCTTCTACTAGCGTTTTTGATCCTCCCCACGAGATGCAACTGCCCTTTCAATAATGGTGCCAACCCCGCGGACAGAAACTGTTGCCCTCTCGCTACCATCGGGCTTCCCTTGTCCCAGGCAGAATAGTCTGCTTTCATTAAGAGACTCGTCCCATTGAATACGATCTGTAGTATAAACAGTACCATAGCTGTTTACCTGGATATAATGGAAATTTATGGACTCAATGTGAGGGAAATTCTTGATTTGATTCTGGTGATATGAACCGTAGTAGCTTTGCAAGATTGGGCCAGGGCTAGGTACTGGAGTGTGAGGCTGATACTTTCGTAGAATTAGAAGACCCGATGAGTGATGAATGATATTCATTAGCGTGTTTACGGTCGTGCCGATGTTGCATAGCCTCATACCGACAGTACACATGAGTCACTCCACCACCGAGATCTTGTATGCCTGACCCAAGGCCTATTGTCGAGAGGGTTATAAATAAATAAGGGCAATAGATATTTTCTTCTTGATATTCCAAAAATATTGAAGTCACATGAGAACTATGTGATCACAGATCCGAGATTATTTTGGAAAGCATGCGCCTATTGTCACACTGAGACTACTCCTCAGGCTTGGCATATCTGATGGTTCAATCCAATTTACACACAGATTGAAGTGAATATCTTGATTGTTCCAGTGCCACGTCCTGCACAGGATTGTCTCTGGTCATGTCATTACTGCTTGGAACCCCTAGAGACACTGTAGAGGCCTTATCTACTATCATGTTCAATCTAAGTGGTGCAAGGACAAAGAGGTGTTGAATCTCCGGTCTCCTTTTATCTCTGTTCTATGACGATGTGCAAGTGTAAGAATCCCAATGCATGAATGGGTTTGAAAGTCTAAACGAGAGCTACGGCATACCAGCAGTCCCTTTTTCCTGAAATGAGCCAAAGACATACACGTGTTGTTCAAAAGGAATTTCACACCTCGTTTTCGTATTTTAATCTATGATAAAGTACGATAGAATCCGCTCTCGTGTCAAAAAACCACCCCGAATCCACATGACGTTCCGGCAGGAGCTTGGTCTCTTTGGATTTGATTTCTTTACTGTTGAAACGACCAGCCCAATGTCGCGAGTCCTTATTCTGGTAGCTTATAGGATCTACGTAATACACTAATTCTGCATACTCACCAGGATATTCTCATTCCGGATGCAGACGAAGCTGTTTACACCTTGTACTCAAACAACCCGAGATATCTGTTAGACCGGCTCTCCGACATCCTTCGTATGACATCGTCGTCCCTTTTTCAGTAACCCACAGGTCCAACGCTAGAGAGAGAAAGATGCAACGATAAAGATCCTTCTCAATTTTATGCAGCCTTATCAACACGGAGGTCCGAGACGTTACCCCGGGCTACTTCTGTCACTATTACAAGACTTGTCAAGAAGTGCTGCGCTTCCTCAGCACCATAATTCACCGGCTCAACTTATCTTGGCAAGCCTGCTCACTATGCGTCTTTCCGTTCCGCCTTATGTTGAAGCAGTTTAGAGGTTTTACGCCTGAAGTGAGGAGGAACAGCTATAATTTAGGCCGGAGATTCGTGCAGAACAAGGACTAATGGGCAGAGCCCAGAAACATCTGTAGTTCTCTTCTTCTTCTTCTTCTTCTTTAATGGATAGTAGTTCAATATGGGTATTTTCGGGTGTTTGGTTATGGAAAGGGTGTCGTCGCTGACCAGTTATTTCTTCAAGCCCCGAACGAGAATCCCCGGAGATCAAGGCTAAACTAGTAAGCACGACTTCAGCGGAAATCATTCAGAATGAAATCAAAACATCAACACCGGCTTGGTGAAAAGTTTTGGGATATGAAACGTCAAGGTCCTGCCCTTGTCACCTAAAAGTTGTGAGTTCCGAAAGCTGATATTGTACGGGTAGGGATGGACTTAGGGCGTTCTACCGCCCCGAGCTTTACGCGGGGAACGATACAAATCTCTCGTTAAATTGACATTGACATTGTTGAGAATTTGTAACAAGCGAAAATAGTCTCCCTAAAGTGTCGGACTCAAGCGGTTGATAATATGCAGACCATCGCGCTGGGGTGGGAGAGATTCATTTCACCGCGGCTATATGGGGAATTCTTAACGTTTTAAACGTCCTGAAAAGCCTCGGACCCACCGTCGGACGAACGATTATGAGTTCCAAGCTCCCTGTTGACGTAACAAGGGCGGAAGCGGATTATATGCGATGAGCTGTTTGATCTCTCCCCAGATGCTGGTGTTGAAGTTGAGAGCATGATATACAACGGGAAAGGAGCGACGCGCGACACTCATTAGTTCTATATCGTCAAGATCCCGTCGCATATGAATTACTCCATGCTGCTGGGATGTGGCATCGACATGTATGTCTCCACTCTGAGACGGAGAACATCTATCTGGGTATGATGTAGCCAGAACTGTGTGTATGTTTAAAAACAACTGAAAGACAACATGTCTTCTTGGTGTGATTACGTACTCACGAAACTTATGGAAAGGAGTAAGGTCAAGAAAAGAAACAAAAAAAAGCGAAAAGGTGCTCGTTATCAGACTTAGGTAGTCAGTCACAAGTTGCTGAAGCCATACTGCGCAGACAACTGCAGAGTGGGGCAGAGTTCGGTTCAGCACATTGAAAAACACCTCAATCCGGCTGGCCGTGTGGATGTACTTTCAAGTAAGCACAAGGCTCCCAGGCTGAGATTGCTTATACCCAGTTAATCAAGATGCAAACGAGGCCTGCAGGCTTCAAGTTATTGCTGGTGCGTTAAGCTGCCAATGGCTTTTGCTTGTGGCGCCTTCAACTGAGGTACAATGGGTCTGGATGAAGAAAGATGTATCAAATATCTGTTGTACCCAGCCAACAGCCAGCTCTTTTGTTACCGAAAGTCAATGCATTGGACCCTGGATTTGCCGCACAGACTGACTAGGTAGCTTTTGTTGTTGATCTCAGAGACAGGCGGTTCAGTTTGACTATGAGCGGTGAAGGTAGCGCAAATAGGAAGACTGGCGGTTCTCAGTCTGTCACTCTTTCTGCCTCTATGTTCAAGGTCAATCAAAACCGCAGGTACCTAGAAAGTGCCACCAATTGCCCAGTGTGTTTACATCTCGCACCAAACAGCAAGAACCTGTTGATGGTAGGTGGCAGTGGGCAGGTATCTTCATGCACCCCTGAACTTGGCCCAATAGACCAAAAGTAATAACGCTTGGACCATCTAGCGGTGAGAGTGTCACCAAGGCCTAATTGGCTGACAGCACCCTTCCGCCATCACTTTTGGTGCTGGAGACCCCCCAACATCATCAAAGTGGCAGACAGGCGCTAGGCCCAGTAAAGAAGGGGGGAGGGAACACCCTTTACCCCTAAGCCTATTGTGCCACTCACTGGTCGGCCTTGGTGACTGTGCCCCGCCTTGCCCACAACAAGAGACCCTCCAAACGTCTGAAAACCATCACCAACACTGTTCCTCCCCCCTAGCTCTTCCGAACCTCAACTCTGCGCTGCGCGCGTGAAAATATTCCCCTTCTCCATTCCATCTTGTGTCGCAACATTCTCCAACATCCCTCGAGTCACAATACACAATGAAGGGCGAGGTAAGCCAAACACCGCTTTGTTCTATTCCTGCTCTCTCCCGACCCTCAATTGTCGCAGCGCCAGAGGCATCGTCAACTGGCCATTTCTCAGTACGACTGCTGCGGCTGCTGAAGCGACCCCTGGCAACCGAGCTAGCTGTTCCTTCCTACTCTTACCTTGGTGTGCTGCTCTAGTACTGACAGTAATGCCTCAAGATTCTTCACCTTCATCTCGGTCAGGCCGGTACCCAGCTGGGTAACTCTGCTTGGGAGCTGTACGTCCAACTCCATCCCATCCCTTCTTAGTGCCGAGAAGGGAGATGCGAAAGCCGATGAAGCTGACGGCCCAATTCAACGCACAGTTACCTCCTCGAGCACGGCCTCGGCTCCGATGGTCGTCCTGATCCCAACGCCAAGGATATCGTCGATGGCGGTTCTTACGAGACGTTCTTTACCGAGACTAGCAATGGCAAATACGTTCCTCGCTCCCTCTTCGTCGACCTCGACCCCTCTCCCATTGACGAGATCCGGACTGGCGGCTACCGCCAGCTCTTCCACCCCGAGCTGTTGATCAGTGGCAAGGAGGATGCTGCCAACAACTACGCTCGTGGCCACTACACCATCGGCAAGGAGATGGTCGACAATGTCATTGACCGCGTTCGCCGCGTCGCTGGTTTGTCTCCACTTGCCGCCCACTTACCCCCTCGGGCCGCGCCTAGACTGACCAACCACCATTGTAGACAACTGCCACTCTCTCCAGGGCTTCCTGATCTTTCACTCCTTCGGTGGTGGTACCGGCTCCGGCTTCGGTGCCCTCCTGCTCGAGCGTCTCTCCACCGAATACGGCAAGAAGTCGAAGCTCGAGTTCGCCGTCTACCCCGCCCCCCGTGTCTCGACCGCCGTTGTCGAGCCCTACAATGCCGTCCTGTCCACCCACAGCACCATCGAGAACTCGGACTGCACCTTCCTCGTTGACAACGAGGCTGTATACGACATCTGCCGTCGCAACCTCGACATCCCCCGTCCCGGTTACGAGCACCTGAACCGCCTGATCGCTCAGGTTGTCAGCTCCATCACCTCATCCCTCCGCTTCGACGGTGCCCTCAACGTCGATCTGAACGAGTTCCAGACCAACTTGGTCCCTTACCCCCGTATCCACTACCCTCTGATCAGCTATGCTCCTGTCATCTCGGCCAACAAGAGCTCCCACGAGAGCTTCAAGGTCCAGGAGCTTACCTTCCAGTGTATGTCACGCCTTCTCCCGCTTGCAGGCGCCAAGAGACTAACCAACTGCAGGCTTCGAGCCCAACAACCAGATGGTCGTCTGCGACCCCCGCAACGGCAAATACATGGCTGTCGCCCTCCTCTACCGCGGAGACGTCGTCCCCCGCGACTGTAATGCTGCCATTGCCGCCCTCAAGGCCAAGTCCTCCTTCAACCTTGTCGAGTGGTGCCCCACTGGCTTCAAGCTCGGCATCAACTACCAGAAGCCCATGGCTGTCCCCGCCGCCGCCGGCGACGGTGGTCTTGCCTCCGTCGACCGCTCCGTCTCCATGCTTTCCAACACGACTGCTATCGCCGAGGCCTGGTCGAGACTGGACCACAAGTTCGATCTCATGTACAGCAAGCGCGCCTTCGTCCACTGGTACGTTGGCGAGGGTATGGAGGAGGGTGAGTTCAGCGAAGCCCGTGAGGACCTTGCCGCGCTCGAGAAGGATTACGAAGAGGTTGCTGCCGACTCGTTCGAGGCCGATGAGGACGACGCCGAGTACTAAGCCGGCTTCGGCGACTTTCCTGTATTTTTCGTGTCGCGGTAAGCCAGCCGCTGCGACGAACAAATCACGAACCAGGTGGCAGCCTTTTGAACGAATTTCATGAAAAAGCTTGTTTCTTTGGCGGTCGTTGGAGGGTTGGTTCGGTAGATTTCTCTGTTGTCGTTCTCGCTGAACGAACATGGACGCGCGGAAAGGCACTGGATTCCCCCATAGCCATGAATGGATATTACTGAGTCGAGCTCGAGTTGATAATAGATGAGACCCAAGTCACTTTCTTCTTCTACACAAGCGTACATGTGTTAACTAAGTTGCCTATCGGGAGCCGCGCGGGATTCAATGCAGTCACTTGTAAATGCATCTGACTAAGTTTTTTTTCCAAATGTTTGAATAGCACAGCGTCACGTTGGCGGTTTCGAGTAACGCGCCACCATTTTGAAGATTGACTGATGCAAATGCTGCCGAAAATCAGGAACGAGCATTTTGGTTGAAATGACGATTAATTTTGGACGCCTTTTCCCGACGCTTATCTATGCTCACTTTTGGTATGCCAAGAGATTTGTACATGCGAGACGCCTCCCTGCCTTATACACATCGCTGTCTACTACGATCCACCCTGCTTCTTCTTCCACTCCGACGCTCTCTTGGCGCCGCGGCCGGTAGGCTTCGACTTTTTGACGCCGCCACCGCTGACGCCCTTGGGCTTGCTCCGCTTGTTGAATTTGAGGTCTTTGGGTCTGCCATCCTTGGCGCTGGCGCGTCGGCCCTCAAAGACAAAGTCCTCGGGCGCCTTCATCTGGTCCTTGGGGACGACGCCGGAGCCGTTGCCCGGGATGCGCGGCTTTTCCCTGTCGCCTCTGTTGCCGAGACGCTCGCGGTTGGCGCCGGAGCGGCCCAGCAGGCGCGCCGCGCGGCCGGCCTTGGACTGCTGCTCGGGGGTGATCTTGGCCCGGTACTTCGTGTTACCAGGAGCGCCCGGCCCGCCTGGTTGGGCAGCCCTGGCCTTGTTACTTCGCTCCATGGCGAGGGCTGTCTTGTGAGGGGCCTTAGCGCGAGTTACGCGCAAGATGCGGGGGAGCATAGGGGGGAACTTCTTGCCGTCCAGGAGGAGGGCGGCTTCCACGTGGATTCCATCCTGCTTTCTGTCAGTTTTGCCGTGTACGAGAAGGAGAATCACAGGGGTATGCAGATGCTTACGTAGAACTGAACGTAGGCGAAGCCCTTGCCCACTCTCGTCTTGGGATCGCGCACGACGCGCACGTTCTCGACCTTACCAGCGTGCTTGCCAAACGTCCTCCACAGCCCCTCCTCAATATCGGCGGGGACCTTTGTGCGCTTCTTCTGGACCGTTTCGCCCTCGTCGTTGGTAGAGACGATGGTCTCATCGTCAATGAAGCCCAGGTTGCCGACGAAGACGCAGCGGCGGTGGTCCGTAGGCGCCGGGTGGGCGACGCTGTCAACGCGCAGATGGCGGTCGAGGACGACGGTGCCGTTGAGCTCGGCGCAGACCTTGCGCGCGGCGGCGGGCGTAGAGAAGACGACATAGGCGTTGGCCGACTTTGTCGTCTCCTTCATAAGGGACTTTGTGATGTAAGCCGCGCGCTTGGGGAGGCCGCCACCGGAGAAGGCGACGGAGCGGAAGCGGATCGACTCGATCTTCTGTGGCGGGGTCGCGTCCTTGTCGAGAACGCTAGAGAGGTGGGCCTCGAGAGTGCGCTTGGCCGACTTATTGTCAATGGCGTCGGCGGCGACGTTGGAGAGGAAGACGGTGCGGTTCGCCTTTTTTATTTCGCTGTCCTTGGCCTTGGCCTTTGCGTCGGCGGCAAGGGACTCGTGGACAAGGGGTGTCTCCTCGTCAGAATCCTCGCCTTCGGACGACGTTTCCGAGGTCGCCTCCTGGCCGTCTTCGTCGGGCTTGGTCTCCTTTTTGGTGCGCTTCTCGGCAGGCTTCTCCTTCTCCTCTGCCTCCGCAAGCTTGCTCAGATACTTGCCCTCAATATCGTCCTCCTCCCGCTTGCGCTTCCGTTCTTTCTTTGTCTTCGGAGCTAGCACTGAGGCTTCATCTTCTTCATCGGCGTCTGATACGTCCTTGGCGTCCTCGTCAGCTTCGGAAGAAGTTTCATCCTCAGCAATATTGTCAAGGTCAACGCCATCCTCGCTGCCAAGCTCGGACAGTTCTTCATCGTCTTCCTCGTCGGCGTCTGGAAGGTTCTCGTCGGAGTCGGCGGTTTCGGGGTCAGCCTTTGCCTTTGGTGCAGACAATTCCGCGTATCTCGTCTTCTCGGGGGCTTTCACGGGCCCTGCCTACTTTATATTAGAACTCCTTTGCCCTAATTGCTCAATTTGTAGCAAAGGACTTACACTGGATGCGAAAAGGGCATCAAGAGTGGGGTCAATGGCCTTGCCCGAGGCGGCCAGTTTTGCGCTGTAACGCCAAATATTAATATATGAGACCTCTTGATCGCACAATGCACATACCTCTTCGCCATTGCTGCGACAGTTTTTATTCGAATTATTGAATCGAAATGTATTGCGATGGGCCTCCTGTGGATGCACCGATTCCCCAATACGCTTCCGCTTCAAGAAAAAATATCAAGCTATCTCTGCGCGCAAACCGATAAGAAATATCGGAGGGTCGAGGCGGCACCGATAAGAGGCGGAACAACCGTCAATTGGTGCAAAACCTCAGAAGACCGCTATTTACCGTCAATAAGTGCCCCGTGCCCACTGTTGTGCCAGCTCTCACCGCTTTCGCTGTCAGGGCGAAGACTTTCTGCCGATCGATCCTGGTTCCGCACCGGGCTGGGGGGGTGTAGGCGACAGAGAGGGAGCAGAGCAGGTGAGCGCATCTCTCTCTCCACGGAGCGGCAGGTCACTAACGCTTCTCTTCCCTCTCCGAAAACCCACCACAACACCACACTACCTGCGCCCGCCCACGTCCGCTTTTCGGGACCACGCGTTAATGCTGCTCTCGAACAACCCTCTTTTGTCACTTCAGTTTGCGAGACATTTGCTTCCCTGCCCACAGCACCCAGCCCGCTTCCCCGACCGGACGCTGTCGTTGCTGCTCGTTCCTCCACGGCCCATCTCCGTTACCACGAAGACTAGTCTACCCGAATTGCACCTCTTCACGACGCACATCTCCTCCAGACCACCCAATTTGAACTTCCACTGAACAGCTTCAACCTATTTTCCCAAATGGCAGCTACGGCGTCAGCGCCGCCTGCCCTCTCTCCGGGGCAGGCGACGCTTGATCACGACAGCAACATCTCCAGCCCTCTGAGCGACGTCGAAGACAAGGACGGCGAGGTTGACTCGCTAGACGGCATGCAGCTGGACCTTCCTCAGGACGACCCCGACGAAGCGCTCGACTCTGACAGCAACCTGTCCGAGGCGAACGACACTGAGGCGGAGACTGAGCGTCTTTTCGACACCCCGCAGGCTCAGCGCCACAAGGACGTGGTTGTCAATCAGTTCAACGACGGGCAGGTCTTCGATCGCACACCAAGCAAGCTCCAAAAAACATTTTCCGTCGACGCCACTGACGATGGCGACGACGAGAGCCTTTCCGACCGCGACGACGTGTCGATGATCTCAAGCCACGCCGACGAAGCCTCACCCAGCAAGCCCAAGAAGTCCACCACGCTGCCATCTACCGAGGATGATACTGAGAATATTGATACGAAAAAGAGAAAGCGATCGCCGGTCGCGGAGTCGTCTGAGCCAGGCCAGCCTGCCAGGAAGCGCACTGGGTCGGTTGTGCCCCACGAGCAGGACCAGCGCAAGAATGACGTGGAGATGCAAGAGGACGAGGTCCCCTCCACAGCTTCCCACACTGACGACCACTCTGCGACCGACGACAATGCTCCAGAACTTGCGCCCATCAAGCGTGGTCCCTTGCGAGACGGTCACAGCCCGGTCAAGGATTTACAAATAACGAAAAAGATAACCCGCAACGGCAGCAGGCGGAAGGGTCACGCCCCAGAGACCAACGAGCACGAGGGTCTCGATGGTGACGGTCGGGATGATGGTCGCAATGACGAAGACTCGGGACCCCACGCTGACGACCATGCTGAGCAAGAGGGCGACGAGGACGCGGAAGCGTCAAAGAATGATGAAGAGAGTAAGAAGCCTCTCAATTGACCCTTTATTGCTTAACTGACATTATTGCGACAGTGGAAAGAAAGCGTGCAGCAGTCGAGGAGTGGACTGATCTCGAGGAGAAGTTTGTGGTCTTCCGTGAACGGTACGTCTTCTACACTAAGCATATGCCACTGAACGGATGCTGATGAATACTACACAGATTATACAAGGATCGACTAGAGCGCCTCGAGCAAGAAGAACAGTCCCTGCAAGCCGAGCCGCCAAGCCACCCCGAATATCTAAACATGAAGCAATGTTTGGACGAACGGCTAGAAAAGAAGCTCCGCAACATTGAAAAAGAGTATGAGCTATCGGTCGAAGCCTTGGAGCGACTCGCTGTGGCGCGCCGGGCTCAGATCTGGAATCAATTTTACCAGGGAGCTCGAGAATCACGCTCCAAGATGCTCGAACACCTCAACAAGGAATGGTACGAGACGCAGAATGCCAGACGCAGCGCACACAGTGTTCCGGACTACGGGCTTCTGTTTCCTACCAACCCGACACAGCGCACGAGGAACGCTGTCGCGTACAATTCGGAAGTTTCCTTCTTGGCTGGGCTTGCCAAGCACGAGGGATTCCCGGCAGTGCCGCCCATGCGAGGCGCAAATGGGTCGGAGATTGAAGATGATCTGGAGGCCATGAAGGTTAGTCGCTAGCCGGGCTCTTGCATTTATACAATCGTTGACCGTGCACAGCGCAATTCAAAGCCACGTCAGCGATCAATCATGCAGCCAATTGAGGATTATCAGGCGGTTGCCTTCGGGGGAAATCTTGGACCTGCTGGTGAGCAGTTCATCAAAGACACTCCTTGGGCCAACCCGAACCACATTGCGCACAAGATCACCACAGGGCCAGTAGCACCTGTTGCTGGCGCAAAACCCCAAGCAGCGCAAGCAAGTAAAACAGGAGCAGGCCCGTCTCACGCTCATTCGATGCCAATCATCACAAATGGCCATGCCGCCGCGCATGCTTCGCCACACATGAATCGGTTTACTTCAGCGTCTCCCGAGATGGTGCGAACAGCCAATGTTCTGACCCAGAGCGCTCAGATGAAGCGTGCGGGGAGCCGCACTTCGAAAGCTGCGAAGGACACGGCTCCTAAACAGGAACCGGTGTCGGCGATGGCAAGTTAGAGCGGCATCACCGGACGGCCAACGGCGTTTTCGAGGCTTAGTAAACTGTTATGATACCCCACGACGGCTAGGGCGACCCCCACCCCCTTTTTTTTCCTCCTTATTACTAGCTATCTATACTGGCGTACAGACGTGACACCACGACGGAATTTGCTTTCTGGGCTCGCGTGGAGTCGAGATGGGTCCTTGATTTATCAAAAGCTGGGGTTCGGAGTGGTGTAGGAAGCTACTTCTGCATTGGGATGGTCAGGTCCAACCCTATAATGAGACATGTACAGAGTTGCTGATTGAGGATTTGGTATTTTACATTGATGTAAACGGCGTAGGAAGCAAGTTGGTACTCGCTGGTATATATTACACAATGCAAACGCCCATTCACATGCCCAGTTATACCAGCATCTGCGTCGTTGGGAGCTCTCTCCTGCGATGGGTTGTTCACACGACTGCTTTCATCCTCTCGATTCCTCCTGTCTAGTTAGACTTGGCCTGTTGCCTCGGGGCATCGGGGACCTTGACGTCTTCGAATTCGTCCTGGCCGACCGCCTTGATCGTGTACCAGTCTGTGGTTATGCTGGTCAGTCCAACATTGTTTTTCGAGCATCGCATCGGGTGAGCATGCGGGGTGGCCGCTCACGTACACACTGCGCCGACGAAGCACCAGAGCCCAGCACCGACAGCGAGGTTCTTTGCGAGGTAAGGCTTGCGTGCTCGAATCAGTGCGGGACCCTGGCGGAGGTTCCGGTCGTAGTACGAGGACTTCTGGGGGCTGTAATTCTCTACTTGTCAGGCCACTCATCCGGCGCAGACAGGAGGGAACGGGGTGGCGTACATGGCCATTGCGACTGGATGCTGAGGAGCCCCACGAAAGGACTATATCTGGGCGGATGTACTGTGGGAAATCGATTGGGGGCGGAGGGGAGGGGTTCGTCGTTTTGGGCCCTTGGGGGCAGTTTGGTGTTGCGCCGTGGAGATTTAAGAGCTTGAATATTCAATCCTCAGCCTGTCGCAAAGGGCCGGGGATCGAATCAGAGGAAACTCAGGCCGAGCCATTCCCTTCACGCCATTTCATTATCGATAAGGCGGGAAAAGTACGGTAAAAACGATAGTGACGTAGACTAGTTCGATAAGCATTGACAAGGGTCTAGCCTCACGGGCGTGTCTTTTTTGTGTGGTGGTGGTCGCAAACTGCAGCACCTCTCTGACCAACTGGGCTCAGAGTAGACGTAGACGCACTGCAGCAACAGGCTCTAAAATCCTCAATTCCATTGTTCCCCTACCTACCACCTACCTACCTATCTAGGTACATATGCAAGCGACTTCTCTTCTGGCTCATGAGAGAGAAACCCATGATTATTATACCACAAGAATAACCATCTACTTTGCTTCCCTACTCCTGCCATCTTCCTCTGGGTGGTACGGATATACAAAGGCAACTTCTCTTCTTAGAGCGGCGGCCAAACACCAACAGCTGAGGCTCTAGGGCAGCCGGTGCGCTAACCGAAAACAGCCAGCAGTGGTGGTCGACACGCCCCGTCATAGGTAGTTTACCCGCGTCGCTGGAGCCCGTCACGCAGTCACTCGACATCGGCCAAGGTTGCTTGCTTGCTGCCTCCTTGCAAAGTACACGGCAGGAAACTCGTCAAACTCTTAGAGCTGGGAAAACGAGGCCATTGCATCGACAGGTAGCAGCCATCAATCACCCTAGAGTCGCCCCATCGTCTTTTCCATTTCTCCCCATCATTCACGCCGACGAATCATACGACCCTACCCGATTGCGACTTGCTTGTTTTCTGCGCGCTGGAGGATGGTGATCTGGAAAAGCCTGAGCTCTCCATATTTCGACAAGTCGCGACAGCTATCGCCATCGTGATCCCCAGTTTTTCCTTTCGCCTTGCCAACGTCCAACTGCGACTGCCGCACACAAGCCAACTTTGACATATTGTTCCTCTCTCTGCAGACACACCCATACTCTTAGCGTCTTTGTGCCTCGAGCTCGCCCGCGATCATGGCGGCTCCGTCCCCGCAGGCATCTGTGAGCGACCAGATTCGCCAGCTCAATGATGCAAGGAAGCTCGTCTTAGGCGACGTCAAGTATTACCCGACCGTCGTCAAGAGCATCCTTCCCATCGTCGGGCCTACGGCGGGTGTCGAACTTCGGAGATGGGGCGCCGACTTCCTGGCCGAGGCCTTCTCGACGCCGGCGCTGCCCGGGAGCGAAAAGGAGACGATGCAGCTCTTCGTGCTGGACACACTGCAAACCATGGTCGAAACCCCGAACGAGGACCCCCACGTCCTGCGCAGCGCCATTCAGACGGCCGCCAGCATCTATCCATTTGCGGTGCGATGGATGTACGTGTGCATACCCTGCTTCCGATCGAGAGCTCTGGCCGCGTAGGCCGGGAGGCTGACTAGATTGATAGCATTAACAACTCGTACGATACCCTCACGTGGGAACGAATGGTCGCGATAAAGACGCGCATTCTTCAGATATGGGATGAAGCCGAGTCAACGGTGCGGATATGCTGCATCAAGTTTGCGCAACGAGTCGTCCTCGCGCAATCGGTGGCTAACCCCAACGAACCAAGAGTAGGCCGAGCTTTGGACGTTTTCCTTTTCGGGGGCTTACTGACATCTTGCACAGCGTGGTGACTCCCTGGACATCTCACTAGACAAGATTCCACCAAATCATCAGACGTTGGATGCTAGGACTCTCGACGCCGAAGGAGCTGGATTGTTGGACAGGATGCTGAGCGTGTTGCAGGAGAACAGCAGGTAAGGACTGCGATGGAGGGCCTGTTGGATCACAGCTAACCACAGCACTCTGGTGACAGTGATGTTCTTCTCGTTGATGCTACTTTGAACTGCCTGTCCATTTTGATCCGCAGTCGGCCGGGTACGGCCAACAGGATCCTGAATGCCGTACTCAACTTCAACCCCATGAAGCTTGCGAACTCGCCCATGACCCCTAGAACCCGCGTGATAGTCAAGTCCATGGAGAAGACTACTCGTATGCTCTTGATTCATTTGTCCAAACGGTACAACCCAGAGCCTCTCCATGTTTTACACCTACCCTGCTAACCTCGTAACGCAGCGACCCTCACAACCCAATGGGGCCTCGGATCCAGCAGCATGTGGAGAGAATGATGCGTATGAGACACGAAATCTTCGACGAGTCCGGACGAAAGCGCGCCTTTGAAGCCCAACAGCACGCGGGGATGGATGCCAAGCGCCAGCGGGTTGCGCCCCAGGTGGCAACGATGCCGCAGATTCAAGTCACACCTTTACCTCCAGGTCCTCACAGCTTGGGCGATGTCTTTACTCTCACTGGGAGCGAAGGACTGAAGGCCTTCGACGTGGGCACACTCCCGGCAGCCATGGCTGCAAGAATCAGCATCAACACCCTCATTCGTACAGACGCGCAACTTCTCGCGAAAGCCGTCGAGGTAGGTCTCTGAATAACACTGGCAAGAGTTTACTCTGACGTTTCGCAGGGCATTCGGGGACGGCTCAACACGTTGGCCGCACAGCCCCCACCACAAATCAACCCCGAGACTGCTCCTCTAGGCGTCGACGAGGATGATGATTACGAGCCCGATTTCGCTGCCGCTGAGGACAATGAGCAGATTCTCAACAAGCTTGATGGAGATTCCTTGATCAGAGCAGACGATACCGATCTTGGTCTGAGAACATTTAAGTTGCCGCCCCCCCCTGCACTTACGCCAGAACTGGCGCTAAGCGCGGGTCAAGGCTCTGTAATGTCGCTGTTCCAGTTTGTGAAAACTCTGGAAGACCCTGGCAAGAAGTCCAAGTCCGGTGTCAACCGGTTAGCGGCTAGTACTAACGACCGGGAATCCTGGATTGCCATCATCACACGTCTGGCCAGCCGCTCATCGGCCGGCTTGGAAGAGTTCAGCCCCAAGGATGAGGCCAGCAGTTCTGTGCCAAGGCCGTCTCTCGGCAACAGCATAAGAGACTCTCTGTATACCTACGTACTCGAGGACTTTCGACGGCGTATTGATGTTGCTATTACCTGGCTACACGAAGAGTGGTACAACGATCAGCTGCAGAAGAAGCAAGAGGGAAACCGCCCCCTTCACTACGAAAAATGGGCGCTCAAGCTGATCGACGGCTTCTCTCAATACCTCAATGCCCAGGATAAGGTCCTCACCCGGTTCTTAGGCGAGGTCCCTGAGCTCAGTCCTGCCATCCTCTCGCGCGTCAAGCTCATGTGTCGCGATCCGCTGGTGGTGCCGCTGGCTCTGACGAGTTTGTTATACCTGGTCATGATGCGACCGCCGGCCAAGGAGCTTGCTTTGGACACGGTCCAGGACATCTGGACAGAATGTAGGTTTCTCGTCGCCCGAGTATTTTATGAGCCCATGCTAACTGATCGTTGTAGACGAGGACGCGCGACCTCTGGCGGCCAAGTACTTGGTCAAATTCCGACCGGCATGGTTGGAATCGGCCAAAGCAGCAGCGGAGGGCGGAGGTAACCCCGCGGCGAACAACGCGACGGCGATCTCAGCGTGATTGAGGCCGTTGCATCAGTCGCCGATATGCGGCTACTGGACAACGTAACACGGACGAGCACAACGCATTCGCCGAGTGTCGCATATTTGATGACCGAGAAAAGTATTGTTAACACGTGGGATGGGAGGGCCACGCCACAGCATCTCCTTTGGAGGCGACGGGGTCCGCAGAGTTTCGATGGTCACTGAGTCCGACTAGTATACCCTAACAAACTGGAGTTGGAATGATGAGACAATCACAAGCATCGACAGACAGCATCTGGGCAGGCCACGGAAGAAGGCGAACTGGGAGGAAAGAGCAGAGTGGATGGCAGAAGCTTCCCCGTTCAGACCGTGGAAAGTGCAAAGGATGGACCGGCATGTATACATACAACTTAAGGGTGCGACGGCCTGGTTGGGAAACAGGCCTGGCAAACAAAAGTCAGTAAAATGAAGTTTAGGGGAAGCGGCGGCGTTTCAAATGTACGCAAACCCTTTTTTGGGGTCTCTTCCTATGCCATCGTTCATGTCCTGCTCTTTTGCTCTTTTTTTTTTTTTCAAGTCAACCATTATTGCAACGCGGCAACGGTTGGATATGCTCAGAACCCATACACGAACGGGGTTCCGGCGGAGAGGTGGTCTGGCGTTTTGTGTCTTCGGTGGTGGCCTCGATCATCCGGCGTCTTGCCTGTGTGAGTACTGTTTTGTTCTTTGTTTTTCTTCTTCTCTTTGGCTGGAGTCTTGGCACGGTATGTCACGGGCCTTGCCAACCGGCGACCGCGTGAGTCTCTCGGTCCCCGGGGCTAGTTTTGGTCTGGGCGCCGAGGATACTGGACGTTGACGGATATCCAACTGGAGGACATACAAAGCTTCGGCAGGTTTATGCGGCGGGCGGGAAGGCACCTGGTGATGGACCGAAAGGGACGTGTTCCGGGCTGATGGGGGATAGAACTGTACAAATCTAGGCCAGGGCAAAGCTGCCCCGAGCTCTACAAACGATTGAAGGTGCTCGAAGACATCCTGGTTCAGGTCTTCTGGTGGCGCAGATTGATGCAGACGGAAAGTCTAGAGATTCCCAACTCCCCCACTCTCCCCCTTTTCTGACAGATGGGCGGCGATGCGGTGGGGCGGCCTTTGACATGGGATTCCGAGAATAGACGGGTTTTTAAGGTGGTTTTTGTCTTACTTTTTCTTTCTTTTTTTCTGTTTTTCTTTTCTCCTTCATTCCTTCCTCATGTTCCCTTTTTTGTTTCGGTTTGTTGTAGCACGCGTGGGTGTTTTCAGAATGAAAATTGGACACAGTTGTTTATGCGGGTCTGTTGCTTTGAAAACCCTTTGTGGCAACCCTCACGTCGCTGTGTGGCTGATTGGAACAACGCTTTGAGCTATCGGGACGGGACTTATTTTAGGGCATAGGCTCCTTCTCCAGATGCCAATCGGTGCAAAACTCTTGGTTATATCTTACGGTATATTGTGGTTGTTCAGCTGGGTTGTCACCGACGTGATGGCCCCGCTTGCCGGGTTATACTTATAGTGAGACAAAGGGGGTATAGGATGGTGAGGTGAAAGAGGAAAAGAATTTGAGATTGGATCTGCGCCAGGGGGTCGCAGGTAGTGAGAAGAGCTTAGCACTTGGGACGAGTTAAATGGGACGGGAGGATAGGCTGGGTTGCTGAATACTTTGTATAACCTTTTTATTCTGTGATTTCCTTTGATTAAGTAGAGAAAGGGGCAAGGATCCGAGTTATGCGAGGCGGTTTTGATGAGTGATGATGATGGAATAGAAAGGGCTTTCTGTGGTTGTGCAGCAGCACACATTAATAGTTGGGGCGCTATACTTATCTCGAAGAAAGAGGGGCGGGGCGGGTAGGTAGGTATATGCACTTCAAACAGGGAGGAAATTCGATATTATGCGCATTCGTTTCGCGAAAATGTCAGCTTACCTATTTCCGCGTCCCTTTCCCCATTCATGGCCTTGCTACGCCTCGCCCAACGCGTCTGTCTTATGTAGGGTAGCTGTGTTATGGCACAGCACCGGGAGGGAGATGGGAGATCTTCGTTGCTGGGGAACAGCGTGGACGGGAGGGTGGCCTCCAACTTTTTGAGTGTGGGGGGGAGTGGTCAGCCAAGGCTGCTGCTCTGTCTGCCGCAACCCCCGTCCCGCCGTGCCGCTATTTGTCCGCTGTAGCATTCGCGATGCGGCCTCGATGCAGCACTGCGGTTTGTTTGCCCAATGGTGTTGGTATTGATGTTGATGTTGATGTTGCCTTGCTGTACCTGTGGTACCGGGCTGGGCGCAGACCAGACGTGGGAAAGCAACCGAATTCCGGCCGACCCAGGCATCTGACTGAGAACAGTCCGTCCCATGCAATCAGTCGGTCCACAGCAAATGAGAGAGAGGGAAAAACCTGGGGTGGATGAGCCGCAGGCGGAAAAAAACAGCCACTTTGACCGGCCCCAGACAAGGACTGGAGCGCGTTCTGATCTACTACTACATTATGCCTGTCTCGGCCGCCTTTCCTGGTTTATGTAGCTAGGCCTTCCCCTTCATCGCTCGACCCTCCTTTATTCCCCCATCTCTCGTTAGATGGAGAATAGGATGAAGACGATTGACGGCTCATAACTGACGTAGTTCGGCACGACCCTGTACTTTCGCGTTGACCGGACCTACTTGTTTCTCTCCCCTTACTTCCCCCCATTGCGTACCTTACCAACACGGCAGAGGGATTCCGGATTCCCTACCCTTTTTGTTGCATTGCGTGCCGGGATTTCCAACCTTACGCTACACCTGGGCCGGGACATCCGCCCATTCTAACCCCCTCTTCCTCACGCTTTTCCCCAAAACCCACCTAAGCCGCATCCCGCCTCAGCCTCAGACGAGCCAGCCGCATCTGATCACGCCGGGGAAGACACAAGCATCCCCCGATTCCCAAGACGAAAGCGCCCCCTCCAGTTCTCTTTTGCTGCTCCCACCACCGCCGCCGCCGCCGCCACCACCACCACTAAAACACTAATCGAACTCTGCCTTAGCCGTACCACGACGACCTACCGACGTGCCGACTAGCCTATCTGGACGAGAGGCCAAATACATCATATACTGCCGAGCATCCTGCAGAGGAGATGAAACAGAGACATGCCTAATCGACTGCAAAAACTCAACAAACAGGACAAACAACGACTCCCCGCCAAAGCCTCCTCCCAAGCGACAGCGCCCTCGTCAGGTGGTTACTCGACCAATCGTACCCTCGCACCACCCGCCATAATCGCCCTTCGCACCGGCCGCAAGAGCACCGTAAACACTCGCCTCGACGGGAAACGCCAGTCGACGACGAGCAGCCCTTCCTCGTCTCTCGGAGGCTCCCCTAAGATGGTTCAGACCATCCGAACAGTATCCAGCTTCGAAGCCGCGAGCGACACAAGCTCCGACACCCACTCTCACAATTCCGCCTTCTCAAGCTCCGTAAACAGTAACGTCAGCGCCGCCAGCATGTCATCGAATCACCAAACTAGGACGCCCGGCGTCAAGTTAAAACACGACTGGAACGGCGGTGACTCCACCGCCATGAAGGTACGTGAGGAAACGCCGCCCATTGCAGACGACGACGAGAACGTCGTCGGCGGGACGCCCGACACCCAGGGTTCGGGATGGGACTCGACCATCGGCAAGGCGGGGCTAGGCAAGACGGGACGGGTCATCAACAAGCTCGTCAGCGACAACGAGTCCCTCAAGCGCGACATTCAGATTGAGCGGTTACGCGCCGAGGAGGCCAAGCAGGCGGCCAAGCTTGTCGAGGACAAGATGGAGCGCCTCATCAGCGACTACGAGAGCCGCCTTCTCGAGGCGAGCGTCACCAAGACCCTCCTCAGCCGCAAAGAGCGCCAGGTCGAGACTCTCAACGCCAATGTTGAGCTCGAGAAGAAACGCACCGCCGACGCCCAGGAGCGAGAGCGCTCGTGGCGCGATGAGATGGAGAAGATGCGTGCTACCACCACCAAGCAGGTTGAAGATGCAAATGCGTACGCCGCTCTCATGGAGGGCCGCTACAACGCCATCAGTTCTCACTGGAAGGACCAGGGCGACGAGGTGAAGCGCGCGCACCTGAAGCTGCGGGCCGAGATTGCCGGGCTCGTCGAGGAGCGCCGCCGCGACGACGAAAAGATCGCCGCGCTGCGGGACCTGTGCGACCAGCAGGACGGCAACATCAAAGAGCTTCGGCGGCAGAAAGACGAGATCGAGAAGAATTTTGAGGCTTATAAGGCGCACCAGGAGTTCCTGCTCAAGGACATCAAAGCGGGTGCGGCCGCGAGGGACGCCGAGCAAGAAAGGCTACTCGAAGAGACAAGGTCGACGTTAGCGAGGCTGAAATGGGCGTTAAACGTCAAGGAAAACGTCAAGGACCTTTTGCAATGATTGCCTCGGTCGCTTCGCACCCGAACATTGTTCCCAGTGCCTGGGATCTATACGCCCGCCTTCCGGCTCCGCCGCGATCCGATGCAACCGCCGAACCATGCCCGGCCGATGCCACGCTCGCCAAACCGCAACTATACCCATAACCTAACTCAACACCTACGACGCCGAAAACGCACACCACTCCTGCTCTCTATTGGCAATCTACACCGCGCCAGCATAGCATTGCAAATAAAGCCAAGGTAGCCGCGTATACCCAACGAAACCATTGTCACGGCACTCCCATTTATAGACAATGAAGCTCTAGGGGCCACGTTCGATTTTTTTTGTCATTCGTTGCCTCCCAACTCTTCACGTCATTCGGCCAACGGCACCCAAAGGGCATGCTTTATTCGCTGAAAACAGAACCAGAAATAGACCAGGTATGGACTCTAGGGGGTTTCTGTATACAGGGGCCGCTGGGCTTTTTTTTCTTTTCTTACAATTCCTGTTTTTCTTCCCACAATACGGAAAGGTCGGCTTGGGGGGGGCACTCGAAGGCATCGGAGTAGGCCAAACTGGGCCGAAATTGGTTTGATCTCAAATTCAAAGGACTATCAGAGACGGGAGTTCAGGCGTACAAATTGGATCGAGTTTTGGTTGCGGGACAGAGAGAGGCTTCTCTTCCCGAGTTGACGTCGACTGTCTATAAAGCGAGACGCCTTAGGAGCGTGTGCCCATGAGTAAATATCTCGGGGCTGAAGACAATATAGAGTTTTCCATCTTTTGTTAAACATTATCCCGGGCGCTTTCGCCCTCGCATAATCGCCGGAAGCCCTTGCGCCGGCCGCTCTACCTACTCCGGCGCACTGGCATGAACACGTCGGCTACGGGCGAGCAGTGAAAACAGCCCCCACGGAACACGTCAGGGCTCCGCGCTCCTGGTGCTTTCTTTCTCTTGACCGGCGGCAGAGAATCATACCCCCCTTAATGGTTCCGGTGGATAACCTGGGCAAGGATCGAGAAACGACGGCGGCGCACGAGGAGCGCCCGGCGATGCGGGTGGCGGAACCCGGTTCGGCGCGAATTTCAGCCGTAAGCGCGGCAGGCTAGACGGCCCGCCGCCTTCTTGGGTTCAAACGGTGCCCGCCCTCGGAGGGCACGGGGCTGACGGCGGCAGCACGATTTAGTCTGGGCGTTGGCGGCGCCATTCTGGCCTGCTGACATACATGTTGGCTCTCAATGTACACGTTGGAGCTTTGGGGGTTTCTTTTATGCTTTGATATTGGGCTATGGATCGTGTTGGGAAGGGCTGACACCGGTCCGTTTTGTAATCATGCTTGAATCTTCTATTTGGAGTTCTTTCTCAAGTTCTCACACCGGAGGGGATAGGGGGGGCTAGGTGACCAGGAGGTCTCGTTGCCTCCCTATTCTGACTTGGCTGTAGCCAGTGAGCTACAGGTAACAGAGACCACCGCTTCAAGATGCTCTTAACAATAAGAACATATCTGAGTACAGAACAGTGAAGCCTCCTGAGTCTTCACAACTAAATAGACAACCGACGGGTGGCTTTTACTTTCCTAGGAATCTATGGCTTCCCCAACTCTTCTTCTGCACTGATTGAATTAAACCCAGCAACTAACTCTTCCCACTTTTGCCGCTGCTGTTCTGTTGGCCGCCACCGCTGCCACTATTGCCCCCTCCGTAGCCACGGAAACTACCGCTGCCGCTGCCGTGTGCCTTTTCCCCGCCATTTCCCCCGTGGCTCAGGGTCCCTTTTCCGCGGCTGGGGTCCTGCCAGGGAGGGTTTGTGGGGTCGTGGTAGTATATGGGGGTTCTCTTGTCCGGCATGTTCTCGCTTTTGCTCGACGAATGAGACGGGATGGGCTAAGAGCTTTCTTTGGTGCGCTCTGGCTGCTTCGTTGTTTCAATGAAGAAGATGACGAAGCTCTCTGTACCTTCTTTGCTTTTATACCCAGCACCATTTCTCCTGTGGACAGGTGAATATGCTGCGTTTTCCCTCCGTCGTTGTGGTTCACACCTGACCGCTAATGATGATTCACAGCGAACTACTTCATTTTCTAGATACTGAGCGATACGATAGCATTCTCTGTGGTCTCAGCAGCACCATACTAGAGGAAGCGTGTTGACTCCAGGAACGGGGGGGAAGGGTGAAGCGGTCGCAGCAGACCGGGCTACCAGTTGATGAGGTGGCTCTCAAATCGTGTGGGAGCATGGCATCTCTTCATATCACGGGAAACGAAGCCAGCGGGCGTTGTGACTGTAGCAAAGCCTGAGGCAGCAGAGCTTGGAAATGAGGGATGCAAACAGGCCTTGCCGACTGAGCGGCGATGCATGGTATAGTGTTGCCAGTGGAAAGATAAATCTGATGTGTCCGGGTTGCATTGTGGAAAGCAAAATATGTAAGAATGCTTGACATACGCAAAAGCTCGTCTCGATGCTCGCCCAGAACC
Source organism: Colletotrichum graminicola M1.001 (assembly GCF_000149035.1). Taxonomy (NCBI): domain Eukaryota; kingdom Fungi; phylum Ascomycota; class Sordariomycetes; order Glomerellales; family Glomerellaceae; genus Colletotrichum; species Colletotrichum graminicola. The sequence goes on along the minus strand of NW_007361016.1, from coordinate 879,870 downwards.
AAGCAAGAGCTATGGGCAGGTAAGTTCCCTGTTTCCCTTCGCCCACCCAGGAAAGCTCTGAAATTTTCAAACTAATAATTCCAGATCTACCCGTGGAACGCGAAACTGACTTGGTTCATCCAACCCATTTCTCTTAGAAAGTGAATAGCATGAGAACATTGGTCAGACCTCCTGAAAATCTCAATAATCTACATCGTTCCTCTATATTCATATTCAACTCAAAATGCAGACAGCTCTTTGAGCATTTCGCTATGCCGGCATTCTAATGTCTCTAGGCATGACCAGTTCTCTAGCAAACGTCGCCTTTGGTATTCTTACTTATCTACTCACATCACACCGAAGACTTCCTTGCAACACCAGCCTTAAGCTAGATATCTCGTGAGAAGCATAACAAAACACAAAAGGCCCAGGGATATGCTTGGGGACACGGGTTTTGCTCGGGACATGGAAGGAAAGTAACGGATTCCCGAGTCTATTGTCGTTCAACAAACGACCAATGCTTCCAGGGAAGGAGAAGATGCGATTTGACTTCTAATCCACGTGCTATGCGTCATGCAACGATCAATCATTCTATGATCACTACGAAATATTGTATGTTCAATATCCAAATGTCGGATTTCTAAATGCACATGCCGCCAGGATGAAAGAGGCTGTTCACAGTAGATCCCTCTCTCAGCTAAGTAATCGAGGCTGGTATATCGACTGCGCGATGTCGATCTTCTGACAAAGGTTGTATGCCGTCGAAAGTCGTGCGCTTTGTTTTCTCTTGATTCCTTCAAAAATGATCATTTCCGATCGTCAAAGTACATACGCTGAAGATGAGTCCCAGACGGGCTGTAAAGGTCCCGTATAAGCTGGACGCAATAATATATCATACGGCCCAACATCCTCCTCTTCCGGCGTTCGTTGACGCATTTTATACCAGGTATTGAACACACATAGCTCCCTCCCCCCTTTGCTTCTCAAAGACTGGCCGATTTACTGCCACCTGGTTGTCCCAGAGGCAGTACTCGATAGGTTGACTGAGTTGGAGCCAGCTATGGCGCCAACCTGATGGCCCAACTAATTCCTAGACAGTTGACAAAAAACAGATCCGGGCGCTTCATCCTAAACCTCATCTATAATTCCGTGAAAGGGAGGGAAAAAAGAAATAAAATAAAATAAAAACCCATAGGCCAGTTGTTCATCATCATTACTCCTTATCGGTATCCATCTCATACTTCAAGCATGAAATGCTTCGTTTCTTCAACGCCAAGATTCCTGTTATCCCAACACTGTTAGCAATCCGTCTACGAAGAGCGACGAGTAGCCACCAAGAACAGACACGGTAACAAAACCTACATGGTGAGGAACAACCTCGCAAAGTCATCCACATCCGCTGGCCGCGCCATCTTGGCGACCCGCTGCAAGAAGAAGCTATTGACAAGAAACACCGGCTTCTCGCGCCACGCCGAGTAGAAGGCAGGCGACGAGTCGGCTTCCCAGAGGTGCCTAGAGAAGGTCCATCGGTGGGGCAACAGCCAGCGCGTAGGGTCCGGGCCTGTCCTAGATGTCAGTTATACCATAGGTCGCCGTCGTTGAATATGGAGAGGATGAAATCAAGACAGAGAAGAGGGCAAGGGCCGACATACCTTGATCATCAGAAGCCTTGAGCATCTCAAAAAGGCTTATGAACATGTATCCCATAAAAACCATCCTCCTCACACACTCGTTAAACAACCATACCTCCCAGGACCGTGGCGCCCTCCCTCTCACCGCTCCCTCATCCAGCAAGTGGACCTCGTCAAAGTTGTCCCTCATGACTTCAAGATCCTTCAACCACGCCTGTAGGACGGCCATGTCTTGCTCCGCCTGCGCCCTCAAATATATGTCGCCATCGAAGCACCTAATTGTCTGCAGCAGCCACAGTGCCTGCGTCCTGGCGAGTTTCTCATGCCCCGTCAGGTGCGACGCCTTGCCCAGAGACCCTTTGAGGACCTCGTTCGTGCCCTCACACAGGGCACGGATGGCCCAGTCCTTGTTGGCCTCGGTGCGCCCCACGTATGCCGAGATCGCAGTGTAGGCGGCCAATAGGGGCCGTGGCGTCTCGCGTGTGCCGCGGTAGAGGTGACGGTGGAGGAAAGGGGTCTGCTTTGTCTGGGCGAAGGTGACGTGCATGTTCTTGACAGCGCCGACGAGGTGGCCGACCCGCGAAGAGGGTTCGTGGATCTCCCATGGTCTAAATGCGCTCTCTGACTGCAGTCCATGAGTTTTCATTCTTGTCTGTCAGGTTGGTGTGGCGGAGGTGATCAAGGAGAGTGTGGGAAGAGAAGAAGAAGTAGAAGGAAGAGGCAGAGTGCAAACGGAAGGACAAGAGAAACGTAAGAGTTGGGATACGCGGGTAAGTGGAATTCGATATGCGCGAAAAGGCAAGTGTAGAATAAGTAAAGTCGTCACTTACGCACATACCCGGCATCTCTTCCTCCCAAATGGAGGAATTCGTCCGGTTCAGCTCGGGCGTCATGGTCTTTTGCACGACAGGCGTCAACGGCATCTCCCAGAGCTGCATCTCACCGCCCGTCACCGGGTCCGCGTTGATGAAGTCCATTACCGAGTTGAAGTCGAAGGATGTGTTCGAGGCGTCTATGCCGAGGTTCAGCGACGGCGTCGACGGCAACGGCGTGCTGTTGTTGCCGCTGTCTCTCATGTCCTCTGTCACCACCAAGGTCCGGAGTCCGCCGTCGATGTATGACGACGATCCCGGCTGTTGCTGCTGTTGTTGTTCGTGTCGATGCTGAAGGTGGTGGCCGTCGAGTGTGTTGAAGTTGAAAGACGGCATACAGTCATCGTCGTCTCCAAGGTCCATGGCCTCGAGGGGGTCGTTTTGGCCAGTGACAGCAAATGCCGCAGGGAAAGAGGAGGGAGATGACGAGGAGGTGCCCAGGCCGGGGTTGCTGTTGGCGGTGGGCATGCACGCCTCGGCTCCAGTACCACTCCTAGCGGCGTGGGCGGCGGAGGAGGCGGACGGCATGTTTTGGTACACGCACGAGAAGTTCTTCTCCGCGCAGCGGGTGCACCGTGGGGTCCGCTTGTCGCAGCGCCTCTTGCTCCGTACGCAGGCGTTGCAGCTCTTTTGTCGCGACTTGTCCGCGGCGTCCAATACGTCGCTCACCATATTCAGGCCCTCGGCAGCTGGCATTTTCTCGTCTGCCCTCCCGTTGCTGGGGGGAGACTGTACTGGGCACTAGGCTTTGTTGCCCTGTTGAGCAGCAGCAACAGAGAAGGGGGCAAACGGCAGAAAGGTCGGTACGCGCAGTTGGGCCCGATTGACAATGCGTGAGAAGAGTGTGTGTAAGGTTGAGAAAAGGGCTACAAGAGTCTTGTGATCCCCATGTCGAAAGTCGATGGTCTCAGAGTGATAGAAAGGCCCGATCCGAGCTTACGTGGGCCATGTCCATAAGCCGTAAGCACGCTTGGTCAGCCAGCCGTTGGGCGGAGGTTGGTTCCCAATGTGAGATTGCTGGAATTTGGGGCGGGGCGGAGAGGGCCGGAGAGAATGGAGGTTCAAACTCCGCTCCGCGCGTAAGCCCAAAAGTCCGCACGCTGCGCGGCCCCGCCCGGCGGCCACCGCTATCCGTGGTCACGGGTCCCCGTAGCAATCAATGAACAACTCCGTAATGACGAGACCGAAACTCCGCAACACTGGCATCTGCCCAACCCACTTCACGATGCGCCCTTTTCCCCGAGCATGCACTGCCACGTGAGAACATGAGCGGGTATCTCCACTTCTCTGGCGGCACTTTGTCGCCACGTTCCCGCAGTTCGTCTCGGCCCCGCCTCACCCACATGCTCGCGCATCTGTTTGCGGAAAAGGGATGAACTCATGGTGTCGTCCAAGTAATCAATTGGCCATGCTATGCTATCAGAATCCGGCGATGTAGAAGAGGCCGAGACCCTCTTAGTGATTCGCCGCCAACGGCAGGCAGACGGCTGGCTCCCAGAGACCACCCACCAACCCACAGCGTCCCGTATCGTTCGTCTCTTTCTCGCGTTGCTACCAAACTCTTACACCCGCCCACATTTTACTTTCCGTTACCGTCGATGTCCTTCCCATAGTTTCCTCGTTTCTGCTTGCGGCAGGCCATCTCCCCACGACGCGTCCCTGTACGTTTTCACATGCCTACCCTCCCATTCATGGTCGACGCACCACTTGGTCCAACAGCCGCGCCTGGGCGAGCCACTCCCGGTCCGATGCCACTGAATCTTCCTCACGATCCGACACGGAGCTGATTTCGGCCTTACGCTTGAACCTCAGCAGCTTCTTTCTAGCCCCCCTACCTAGTCCTCCCTTTCTCCCACATGCCACGAAGCTTCTCGCCGGTAACGTCGCGATCGCCCACGCCACCGAGACCATAGGATGACCCCCATACCTCATCCGACCCAAAGCCGCCGCTCAGCAGGGGCCTTGCCACGGGTTTGGCACAGGCTATCCTCGTTGAATCGAACCGCTGGTGTCCGTCTCGCTTCCTCTCCGTTATCTCCACAGGATCTAGGCCACTCTGGACCAGGACCCGGCTACATGTTGCACACCTTACCAACCCGATACGCCCGAATATGACAGCCGCGGACGGTTACACCTCCTTACGTCGACGTCCATTGTCAGCAACACTTTGCTTCGTATCAGATTCGATCAAGCTCGGACTCGCCAACGCTCGTTTCGGGTCGCAGCCACATCTCGTTCAAGCCTTTGCCGAAGGAGTGGTGAAGTGCAAGCCAGACGGCCTCGCTCGTGGCCGCGAAACCTTCCAGGGCGTAGAAGAGATAGCAAGGCCGGGCCATGTCAGCCGCTACCGGTTGTGGTTGCTAACCCTTCTGCACTTTGCCATGTCGCTCGCTATACGGACCGGCCACGAATGAATCCTCGGACGAAGGAAGCTGGAGGGCCCTGCCCAAGTATGCAGCGTACCCGGGCGTAACACACGATCTAGGTCCACTGACAGAGGTATATCAATCTACTGGCCTCAAAAGGAGGTCGGATTCGAAAGGTCGGGGAGATGCGGGGACTAGCTTGGGTTGCCGTGGTACACCACCTTTCAATAGCCGAACAGGCGTCCATTCATCTCATCATGGGGGTGGGGGTCTAGCAAACGTGGCACGAGCATAGCAGTCCTTCCTGGTGCACTGGTAAACAAGACACCCGAGGGTTGCGTATCGTTGCGTGACATGGCCGAAAAGAGGGAATGAGAGGCATCGAGGAGCCCGACATTCCTCCGCAGTTCCTCTCCCCTGGGCCGTGCAAGCCAGCTCAAGCCACGGGGATGGATGCAACCCACCCAAACGTTCCCGATGGCAGTGCCCATCACAATCATGCCCGGGACGCCTTCTTTTAGCCGCTAACGTAACTATACCGCGATGGACCCTGCCGGGGAACCCCTATGAGCCTCCAATACGGTCCTCCGAATCAGCAATGGCAAGATCCAGCTAATCTGACAAAGATCACTGGGCTGCCCTCACAGGCCCAGGCCAAGGGCCAACGGCGAGCAGTGAAATGGCCGAGAATGAGCCTTGGATAGGGGCCGTATCCTGTTCTTTGTGGCTGCCGCCACATCGGCGCACAGGCCGATGCCCGGATCGCAATGGGATCGTCACACTTTTGGTGTCACTGACAACAATCTCCTCCGCCAGCCTCCTGGCCGCCCACGGTCGCGCTCTACTGTCGAGAAAAGCAAGTGGGGGCTTGTCAAGATCTCGTGTATCCGTACTGGGAGTGCCTTTTGAAACCGCACTACTGGGCAGAGGCATCTCTTGGGAAGAGAGGCAGGCGGCTGGCAGGCTTTTTGGAGGAGGGGGGTGGGGGGTGGGGGAGTTGATTCCTTCGTACTCATGTCGTCCGAAGAAATGTCCTCCTGGCGGCGCACGATGCCTCAAAGGCAGCCCATGTCTCGGAAACATCGTCTCTTTGCCTGGTTACCAATGGCTCGGAAACAAAGGCTATCTGCATCTTGTACTCCACTTCGTCGCTGGTGGGAGGAGTGGGTGCAAGGCAAGCCAGACTTCTTGGCTGCGGGCCGCCGAAGGGCACGACGCCACGAGATAGACAAAATATGCAAACAGGTTTTCGTCGCACAGGTTGAGTGTCTCAGACCTCCCACCCCCACCTCCAATGTCTTAGTTGTGGCGGCCCGGTGCATATTGAGATGGACATATACACGTTGTATCCTATGCCCAAAACTGCACTCCACAGCCTTCCCTCAAGCTTCGTCAGCATTGACGGACTACACCGTCGTGTTCCAGCCTCCGCGCGAGCGCTCGCGCGCTATGGGTCGAGCCAAACGACTCCGGCGTCGTTGACAGGTCGGAAAATAAAAAAGATTAGGTCCTCGGTCTCGTCGCAGGGGTGTCAAAGCAGAAAGGAAGAATACCGGGTCCGCCTTGAACCAATGCAGAAGCAACGCAACCCCCCCCCCACCGATTGGCACATTTTGTAGTACCTGCCCCTATCACCGAAGAGCAGGCCCGTTGGCAAGTCTTTCTCTCTCTCTCTCTCTCTCTCTCTCTTTCGGAGAGCCTTGGACCGAGTGGGCGCTGCAAATCGAAGACATTCGGAGGGTAAAGCACACTGACGACAAAAGTACCTGTGCCTAGCTCTGGAGGCATTGTGGGCAGATTCCGAGTGACTCTGCGCGGGGATGAAGTGCTTGGCTCGCCGCCACCTTCTTCCCTAAACATGCCAGACTCGGTCAATGTGAGGGCCACCTGCAGCCACTACTAGCAGTAGGTGGTGAAATGCTCACAGACCGGTCCTTTCCCCGACTCAGCAAAGGTACGCCCCCCCCCACCCCTTCTTGGGTATATGAGTCGGAGGCAGAGATGTATCTGTTTCGTTGTTCCTGACTGCCCCTCTTCCGCCGCCACAGAGTGCTGGCACTGCCGGACGCGGCCTGCCTCTCCGGACCCATATCTGCAGGGACGCCGGGATCATTAGTTGTTCTGTGCAGACCGCAAGGGGCTGCATTGTACACTATGTACGCTTCCTGGTGTAGATCATTGGTCAAGATAACCACCATCCAAAGCCCGTTGGTCTGGGACAACGCCCAGCGACACTGGCTGCTGTGTACATATCCTATCGTGCAGCATTGATCGGGTTGGACTCGTCGGACCCACGCGCCTGGCTCGCGTGGAAGCAGCGTGAAGCATCACGCCATGGGTTGGCCATCATTGCTGTTTTGGACGGCGCGTGAGACATCGTCCGAAAGCCGCGAGAGCTAAAAGCCGTTGACGGCGTGTTTGACTCCTTTCCCCTGGGCACACCCAGTCTCTGGATGGTCCGGTTTTTCAACGCTTGCCAGTCAGCAAACAATGGTCGGTGGCTGATGGGCTCCCCGAGCGAGACTGTAAGGGGAAACTTTGAACACGCTGGCAACCATGCAGATGCCGTCTGAGGATTGCTTGGGCATAGCGCGTTGTGCTATGTATGGGGCGAAAAAGCATGAAGGTTAGATATCGAGCTCAACATCAAGTACTGGTACGGATACCTGGATAATCCATCCGAACTTTGGTGATACGTCCGTGCCCGGGCTGGGGTGGCCGCCTACGAACCCAGCAGTTGGCGCAGGGGCTCACTTGGAGCCACGGTGCCTGAGAGTAAGTATATTCGAGTCGCTGAACTATCTGAAGGGAGTCGAATCAGATGCTGCCGAGGGAGTGGCTGGGATTCTGGTCGACGGGAAGATGTGCTGCTCAGAGAACAAACACGCAAGCACGCGTTTGATGGCCTAAAACGCCCAGGCGCAGTAGGCCATACTAAGTACAGCGCCCGGAGAGCATTAGGAGTGAGTTTCGGCCACAGACGGGACGCTGTGCTGATGGATTCTCAATAGCGCAGGCCTGGGAACAGTAGTCTTGATGGGGCCGCAAGACGCATATTGATTGGGGACTGACAGGCGACAGAGGTCTTGCTTGACTAGAAGAGTAAACCGGGCAAGTTTGGGAGCGTTGTTAGAGTTGAGCAGGTAGGCAGTGAGCGAGTACTCCTGCAAAGCAAGGCGATGTCGATGAGCTCGGCATCCGCATGGCAACAGGTGGATGCGGCCGACACAAACGATCCCACATGGACAAAAACGGATTCGGCCGACCAAGTGATCCTGTCTTGCGAGGTCAGAGCCGCCCCCGGACCCATGGCTGGGTACATGGGCGAAACGAGCAGGGCGTTTGCCTGTCCGTCCGAAATCTCTCACGGGGCGACCTTGATCTGAAGCGGGCTACCACGACTCGCCGCAACCGGCGTCAAGGGCCTGACATCGCGGAGGGCACGAATGAAGAAGGCCACATGTCCGAACTTGATGAATCATGCGTAGACGGCGAGCAAACAACCACATCTCCATTCGTGGGGAAGCTCAATCGCGGTGGACTGGGAAAGATGAGAGGTGAGCTCAGCTTCGAGCGAGATGGCCTCAGGACCGGTATTCAACTTACAGAAACGTCCACAGTTTACATATATATATATATATATATGCTCCGGATATGTGTGTATAATATTGGGCGCCGTCCAGACCACCGCCTTCATCGTGGTCTCAGTGCCTAAAGCCATGCCCAGCCGCGATAAAATTATCGCTTCCATTTGCGGAACTTGATGGCACAGCAGGCTTGTTTCATGCGATCTACCTTGGCCTTTCTTCTTCGTTCCCTTTTTTTTTTCCTTCTCCCCCCCTCTTTTTGCAAAGAGGGGATAGTTTTCTTTTCTCCACACAATGCGACGGGGCTTTTCAAGCAAATAACACTAATATGGTCCATGCCTGCAGAAAAGCAGGTATCTGGTTGTGATGAGGCGATTGAACGGACGTGTATAACAGCAGGTGTCTCGGGCGGCCAGCCGCCCTTTTCGGAGGAAGCGTCCACCTCCCCTACAGGCCATGAAGGTTAAAGCCGACGCGAGGCTAGAGAGCAAGGAAAACATGCTGCTATTGCCCGACAAGGGAATGCTGGCGTGGTGTGTTGCATGCATGTCCCATGCTGTTAGGTAGTAAACGTTCTCTGGTGGGTTGTACCCCGGGAGCCGGAAGCCGCCCAGCAGCGAAGATCCTCAGTAGTGCCTAGTGTATCCGTACACACTGGCAGGTGGGAGAAACGTGGCACACAAATGCGAGGAACCGATGGGCCGTCACACAAGCGGACGGTCGAAGCAAGGAGCCTTTTCCCACCAACCCAAAGGCCAACCCCCGCACCTCGAGAAACGCACCCGTCGAATCGAATCGACCGTCGAGGACCAACCAGAGTGGTACCGGTAGTCGCGCATTCCTGTATCTGTTGAAGGCGTGCGGATAGACGAGCCCACGCAGCATGCTTCAGATGCGCCGATGACTGCATTGGCTGACGGTACGAACGGGCAGTCCTGTTTCGTTTTCCCTTCCTTTCTTCTCCGTCCATCGCTAAGCGAAAGAGAGAGAGGGGGGGGGGTAACTGAGCATGTCGACGTACTTGCAGTATCTGTAATGTAACTTGTAAGTAAGGTACTGAATGGGCGACGATGGTGCTGCCTGATTCCCCTCGTTGCAACTCCACGTGGGACGACTGCGATAGACCCACTATTTTGCGTTTAATGATGATGTGCAAGGTGCCGTAGGTATCCTGGAATTGGCAAGTAGCAGGAGTATTGCACGGTACCTACCTTGCACTTGTACGTGGGCTAGCATTCAGTGCTGCCCATAAAGAAAACTCGTCGAGACTGACAGCTAGGGTTCACAATGTTTGAGCAAGCAGATTTTGCTGATCATGTCTTGGAGTGGTGCGACGACTCCCAAGCTTGTGGAGACACCTTCTGGGAACTTGACTCGGATGCTATGCCATTCTGTGGCCTCCATTGATACGGAAAAGAAAATGGGGGACCGCGTGCGTGCATGCGTCGTTGGGAACTGAAAAACCTTTCACTACTATGAGTAGATCTAGTGCAGAGGACTGTGTGCCCCCGCTTCCGTCCTGGTGACGATGCTTTTCAATCGCTGCCCCACGTAATAACTCCGTATGCCATGGCTATATCGCTGCCATCAATCGAAGACATAGGCATGAGCGTTGAATCATAGGGACAGACGTCTGGACGGAGATGCTCTATTGCGGAGTTTCGGCATCCCCCCGGGTACTTGTTTAGCTCCAACTCTCTGCCTGTGTGGCGGGTGCGGTGTCGGTGTCGCCGTAGGGCTTGCGGTGATCCAGCTTGTTTGGAAAAAGATTGATAGCCATCGAGCCAAGCCAGACCCGGTCCAGATTATGACGACGGGTGACGGCGACCTGGGAGGTCGCTTTGTAATGCATCTCTATACTGGGTAGATGTCAGTGGCGCGGGAGACTTTGCCGAGCAGCCTTAATGATTGCGTTCCTTCCTTAGCTGCACTAACGTGTCCTGAGCTGTGCTCGCCACGTGGGAAAGACGGACAGTCGCCGACGTGAAGGTGTGTCAATTCAGGCCGAGTTTCAAATCGTAGGTGGTCGTTAGATCGGCGGAACTGTGACAAGAGCGAAGATTGCCGCGCACACTATACTAGTGTGGACTACGTATAATCAAGCATCCGTTTGCCGGAAGGATTCTTCAGGGCTCTTGCTGGTAGCAATGTGGAGAGAGCCGGCGCCTGTAAAAGTTCAGAAAGTCTCTAACTCGGACCCATCCGAATCATGGGCGTCTAGAGGTGACCGTGTATACAGATTCATGCCAAAATCTTGGCAAGGCCACATACATACGCAGTACACTCACTTTGCAGGCACCTTGCTGAGGTAGCCAGATACGGACCTGGCCGGTCCCCTCAGGGCAAACAAGATTCGGTGACGTGACGAGGGTTTCCAGACGGCCGTCTAGTCGAGGATCCAAAGCAAGCGCAGGCGGCTGATAAACGGCGATACCGGGATAGGGTGTTCATCAGCGGAAAGGCAAGCCCCGAGCTGATTGTTTTGTTTTGGTGAATGGTGTCGGACTCCTTTTTTTCTTCTTCTTTTTTTTTTTCTTCTTTTCTCTTTCCTTTCTTCTGTGTAACGATCGCTCGAGTCCGAGTGGTAGTGCATGATTATGGGAATAGGTAGAAGACGAGCTGGCTGAGAAGAGGGAGCCAGTGGTCCGGCTTGCCGACCGGTCTGGATAACGTGGCTGGCGGCAGGCTAGACTTTTGGGTGGTCATGCAAGCATATTTTGGCAAAGGCGGTATCCCATTGAGTGCGAAGTGACCTCACACAACCTCAGACCAATAAGACTACAGCAATCCAGGCCAACTATCCAATAGCTGTTGGTAATCATTTGCAGAGACCCATATTTGGGTTATGCGAGGTCACTTCGCACTCAATGGGACAGAACTCTCGGCTGCATTCATTCGGTCTCCTCAGACAAGGTCAAGTTCGAAAGAGTTTTGGATGGCCATCGGGAGCGTGCCTGCGGTAGCAAAAGACGTAAAGAAGCATTGATCGACGTCAAGCCTCCGTGGTGCGGGAGGGTTGCCGCAATGGAGAAATGGCAGATTCCCTGTCCGTGGATGGTGAGGCAGTACCTAGCAAAGCGGGAACCAGTAAGGGAGGGCCTGGTGTCAAGGAGAAGAGAATGTGTTTTCGTATGTAGGCAGGCTTTCGTATTCGTACGCTTGAAGATACTCAAGAGCAGACATGATTGGCGCGGTATCTGCGATGGACAAGTATGGTGAGGACAGACGAACCGACAGCCATGAAGGCACCATTGCTGGGGCTGCGGTAACCGTCATGTCAGGAGATTAAAGACGGGTGAAGCGTTTTTTCTTCTTTTTTTTCTTTTTTTTTTTTCTTTCTCTCTTAACACACCTCCCCCCTCGCACGGAGCAAGCAGGTGGCGCTGAACGTATCTTGTACTTGGCCAGTACTCGGTACAAGCCTCACGTGGTCGGCAGGTCGAGCATTGCAGCAGCGACGGAAAGCAAATCTTGCTGGCAGTGCACTACGTAAACCACTAAACTACGTAGGGTCGGTGCATTGCCCAACACTTCTCTTCACCTGTCAGGTGGGGAAGAATAGAATGGAAATGGGCAAGCAGGAAGGACGGAAAGATCGACGGTGGACGTGGACCTGGCATTGGTAGTGGACGAATACACTACAGTAGGTAGGTAGATAATGTACGATGGTACCAGGCCGAAGTTAATTATCCCTGTTAGGTAACTAATGCTCACCCCCCTACTACAGTACAGGACTTCACTTTTGGTGAATATCCACCCTCTATTATAATATCAGCTGTGGGGGGTATCATCATAGGGGTAATTAACTTGGCCCTGCCACCCTGTAGGTAGCCTCGAGCACAAATAGTCAGATACCTAGTTAGGTAGGTAGGTACCTACTACGTGGGCAAGTACCTGGTAGACGTGTACAAGTACATCGCACGTCACTGCCTTATCCAAGTATAAACAGGTGCATACACGCGATACCGGTACGGTGCGTGTGGGTATTACGGAGAAACACCCTACATGCGCTTCTGCAACCGCCAATCAGACGCGAAGATGGATGAGGCAGTGTGGGAAGCCACGGCCGGCTAGAAACGTATGCAGGCATGGAAATCTAGATACGTCTCCACGCACGTGTCCGAGAAAGCCAAGTGCCTTGGCCTCGGGATGCTCTGTGCTTCCCGAGCTGAGGCCCCCCCCTCCCCACCCACTCGCATAAACTACTACTACGTACATAGGTAGGTAGTGCCATGTACAAAAGTGCAAGCGCATGGGAGGTACCTAGGTAGGTTGCACTTGCACTTGCACTTGCCGCGCGACCTGATTGACAGCTGCGGCCGTCGGACTTGGTCTCCGTGCCCAGGCCCAGTTTTGGTCTTCATCTCGATCAAGATGTAACAACGTACAGCAAAATCTCCTGATTTATCCATGGTATGCCGAGGTACATGGCAGTTGGCGGTGATTAGGAGAAGGAGCAATTACAGAGTGTCGATTCATACCTGACCTGGACCTGACAAGCTCCGGTAGTGTATATCAGTATCTCATCTGGTGCAGATTACCTACAGACTGTGTCGCCGAGGAGAGGGGGAAAAGGAAAAGGGGAGAAAAAGAAGAAAAAAAGAAAAAGGACCTTCTTCTTCCTTGCCCCACTTCGCACGAGGCTCCCTTGTCGAGACCTAGCAGCTAGCGCGATCACACCTTTTAAACACACGCGCGCACACCACACTGGCACACAAATACACACACACACCAGATCAGTGTATCCGTAGTGTACTGGGACTAACCGTAATAGAAACAAACCGCACCGCACCGCATCACACTGAACCGGACTAGGCCCATCTACCTCTTCCACTTTTCCGTCGTAGCCGCCAGCCACTGAGGCGCGGGTCTAATCGGTTCCGAAGCTGCTTGTCAATATTTGTCGTTTGGTTGGCACGTTAGGTTAGGAGGGGAAACAGGCTTGACGGTATTTGCACGGAAACTTGGCGTTTGTCTGAATCAGACGGACGTTCCAGGCCCAGAGTCAGGGTGGACTCAGAGCCGAGCACTCGTGCGAACTTCACGAGCCAGCCCGGCAAACAGGGATGGGCCGGAGGGAGGTGTTGTTACAAGATAGATGTCCTAGAACGTGCAAACATAAAATACATCGGCTCGAATCCGAAGAGTCCGCATCGTGTGCCGAGTACAGTGTGAACTCTGAATCCCAAAGGGGGGGGGGGCGCCCAACGTGGAGTTTTTCTTAATTGTCTTGCATCTTTGCATGCCACAACAACGGACACCAAGCAGTGGCATCACCTTATTGGCCATTCCGAGATTGCTCTTTCCTCAATGTCGTGTAAGTAGTGTACTGTGCTGTGCTGTGGTGTGTGCGTATCCCTTCCTCGTCTGCCTGCCTACGCATCGCATCGCCGTCAGTGACACAAACAAGCACGATCAAGCCCAGCAGGTACCTGTAATTAGCTGTCGGCCAAGGAGGGCAGACGACCAGCTTGCCGCACTGTCACATCCTGTTCGACAGGACCGTAACTACCGTGGCTCGCCGAAAGCCAAAAGCAAAGTGGTGCCCGGTAGAACCGAGACATGGTACGCACCCACAGCGGATTGTCGGATTCCATCTTGTCGTCCTGCTCGTCGTCCTGGTCGAGGGACTCGTAGGTAGGTAGGTATGTATGTATGTATGTATGTATGTATGTATGTATGTATGCTTCTCTCCATGTGCGAACGGTTAGGTAGTATGCGTCCTATTATGCCTGCCTACCTGCCTACCTACCTACCTACCTGTCGGTAGTCCATTAAATAGTACCAAGACTCTGTACGAGGTGCATGCCATGAACCACACGCGTATCCCGCCTAGGTCCAAGCCAAGGTATTGATTTAGCCTCGAGGAAGACGGACGACGGTGGGCCATGGAGCTGCCTCGTCGATCCAACCTCGTCGCTGGCGCTGGCTGGCACTCTACCGCATGGTCTGCACATGGGACCGATCGGCCTAAATCCAGTCGCCTGGATTGGATTACTACCTGCTGCGCTACTGACATGGCGGGATGGGCCCGTCACCCACGAATGGACGTGCACATCCCGCGTCGCCCATCACCTATCGCCCGCCGCCCGTCGCCCGTCGCCCGTCGCAAGTGGTGCCGCTGCCAGCTGTTCCCAGCCCGGTACGCACGAGGCAAGCAGCCAACGCAGCCAACGCAGCCTGCAAGGCCCCGGCTGGAACGCGCGAGGTGCCATGGCCGCTACCAGCTCCGCACGCGGGTGCCACGCCTCGTGCGATGGTGCCCACTCGGCTCGTGTGCACAAACTCAAAAGTCCTGTCAAGGTATAGGTATACCTGTACGTAGCGTATGCCCCCCCACCATCTAAACTACAGTACCTGTACTACGTCCGGAAACTGCTCAAGGTAACTATCCACAGTTACGACCGGGATACAAGAGCCACCATCCTCTTCCGGCTCATCCCCGGAAGCGGGGGCGCTTCACTCTACCTACACTGCACACTGTAGCGTATCGTAACGTACTCGTACAGACATACAGTACTACCTAAGTACGGATAGTGTACCTAGGTATCCGTACGGTATGGTAGGTTGTGGGCAGCCCTGTGCTTCCACCCATATCCCTTCCTTCACTGAGAAAGCGGGCTTTGTTAGGCAGGGGCCCTGGACTCTTGATTTTCCAGCTCCATCGGCATCCAACATCACCATAACCGCCTTGTCTTATACCTCCACTTGGCAAGTTACAACGCGTCAAACTCCAAGATGGCCGACTACACAGGACTGTAGCAGCAGAGCAGATCGCATTCGACCGAATTTGCTAATGGGGAATAGTGGACAAAGTACTCCGTAGGTATGTAGGTAGCTAGGTAGATGGGTAGGTAGGTAGGTATACTGGGACTGGGCCTCTAGGCGCACGCTGTAGGGGACACGGGCGATCGACTCCCTTGCTTTGTTTGTTGGCTGTCCTTGCTTTGCACTACCGGTAGGTAATAGTGGAGGTCGTTAACTGGAACACTCTATGCAACCCCCGTGCCATCGATTGGATATCCGTAGCACATAAACACGTTGCACGGTGGGAAATGTGCTAGATTTGGCAGCACATGGACCCCCGCTGCCGCCGCTGGAATTCTCGGCCAGCCCTCGTCCCCCTTTGCCCGCTGTACGGTGCATGTAGGGATACCTGGTTCCCAGAAAGTCGACATGGTACCTAGGTAACGTAGACCTTAGTGTTACGACGTGGCACGGCTTCCAGATACTTGTCCCGGTACGGACGGGCATTGGTGACCCTGTTCCGGGGTTGCAAACAAGCCCCCAGTCGTCGACATCTGATCCAGGGACCAGATCGGCTCCGTAGCCCGAACCACGAGACTGACGCCTACCTACGTGGCCGCGATCGCGTCGATACCTACGGATACTGTTTTAAACACCGGTCCGGCCTCCTTGTCTCTTTGCGTCGGCCTGTCTGGCATTCGTGGCCCGCCGAGCCTCTCAAAATTGCTTCTGGCCCCCTCCAGTTCGCAAGCCCCGGGGCCCAGTGGCATCTGGTCTCGGTCGCTGTGAGACGAAACATGAAAACAACGGACCCGTCATCAGAGTCCCACATCATCATCATCATCATCATCATCATCATCATCGTCATCACCACCATCATCATCCATTCCTTCTGTTGGTAGCCGCCTCTCGACGTCCCCGAGACCAGTCTTGGGTCCAACGTGCCCGTCTGGCCTGGTCGGGCATGGCATCGAGGTGCCTAGCCTGTCTGTCTGTCTGCTGCTGCCAACCGCCGCCGCCATAATCTCACTACCGTCTCACCATCCATCTCGAGCATTCGCTCTGTCGGGACATCCTCCGGTGTGCGCTACTAAACTAGAATCGGAGGACAACGTTATCAAGGTTATCGGCAAAGACCGAACAACGACAACAACAAGAAGAAGAAAAACAACAACAACAAGAAGAAAAACAACACGAGACGCCGGGGAAGGGGCGGTATATGGGATGGCACATAAGTCGCCGGAAAGATGTTTTGCCTCTGAGCCATCTAACTTGGAGCTGAACAGAGAGGCTTTGTCATCCCGAGAATACATACCTACTCTGGAGGGCATACAAAACACGAGAGCACGCAGACAGACACAAACCACACACACCCACCACCACACGCGGCTACTAGCAAAAACCTTCTCCAGGATGCCACACGACGATGGGGGGATGCTCGATGCATGTGAGGGCGACAACCCCACTCTAATCGGGAGACGGCCCACCCCCCCCCCCCTCGAGCTTCCCAGAAGAGGAATGGCACATCCACGAGGGCGTACGGAGTACGTATCGATACATGTGCGAGGCCAGCCTTTCTGGAAGTCATGGGGCTCGCAAACACAGGGATGGCGATCGTGGGCCGAGACATACAGACTATGTACTCGCTACAGCCGAGTCCGGGAAATAAGAAACGTGAACAACGCCCATGCGTGCCCAAAACTCCCCGAATAGAGTTCGGCCTTGCCGCCTACGCGGCCATGTAGCACCATGGAGCCAGCAGTCTGCAGGGTAGAACAAGGAGACGGATCGGGTGACGCCCCCCAAGCACGCTGTGCGAGGACTGAGTCGAGGGTACTCGGCCGTCAAGTACTGCCTCGCCTGGCTCAAAGCGGACGGTATTGTACAGAGCAACCCCCCCATGTGCACTGGCTGCTCCCTCTTGGAGGCGTGGGCTGGCGCGGTGCATGCACTCACTCACTCGATCGAGCTAGGTACTGCTACACTTTATTCAAGGAGCGCCCTCCTGCCATGGCGATACAGTACCTTCCCGACCTTACCTTATTTCCAGGTTTGAGGACACCCCAAATGCGCTGTATGGTTTGGAAGATAGGAGGTGGTGGGTGAGTAACAGAAGAAGACCAAGGCGGAGTGGATGGTGGATGGTGGCTGCTGATGACGACGTTCTCTCCCAGAGCCGCCTTCGCATCATACCAGTCCGCTCTTCTTGCCCTGCCGCCCGTTGCTTCTGCAACTATTGCCGCCGTATCTTCTTTTGTGGATGAATATCGGGAGTCGGTTCTCCTTGCTGTGATGGCGGGACGACGTAGGAAAAGGAAGAGAGAGTTACATGTTAGTACCATGCCATTTAGTGCCATCCACCGGGTATGTGCGAGCGAGCCTTAGGGGGGAGATGGAAGATGGAGAGAGAGGGAGAAAGAGAGAGAGAGAGAGAGAGAGAGAGTAAAAGAGTTTAACTTCACCCCCCACCCCCACCCCTTGCCACACCTTCTGTATCCATAAACCCTGTCCTGTCTTGCCCTGTCCTGGACTTGTCCTAACCTGTCCTGTCTGTCCCGTGCATCCTCTCTGCCCCGACCCGACCCCCGGACGAACGCCGTCGTCTTGCCGCTACCCCCCTCCGCTTTCCTTACCACCACTGCAGTGTATCCGTACACTATTACCCTCTAGAGGTACTTATCTGCTCATGCCCAAGTCGCCCACCTTTCCACCCACCTAGCGCTCCCGCTTGTTCTATTCCATCTTATCCCCTCCCACCCCAGCTCCCCATTATTCAAACTGGACTGCCTTGAGCCCGGCTGTCTTCCTCCACACTCGCCTTTCTCTGCCTGCCTTATAGCACCTTCACCTTCGACTTTACCAGACGTCCTCCTTTTCCTTGTCCCTCGACTTCGTCCTATACAACCTTCCCTATCCCATCCTCGTCCCCTTGCTCGGTTTTTCCTTTCACCATCTCCCCGCTCGTTTACTGTCAACCCCCTCTACGATTCGACCGGTCTGCGCGCGTCCAGACGCCTTTCGAAACACAGCCGTCGCTTTTGCATGTTCAGCATAATCCAACTCTCATCTTCCGCGCCAACTACCTCTACCAACTAACCGCCAATTATTGATCCCCTCGTCGCTATCCAACCGCATTGTTTAGCACAACTACAAGGCCTTCGCGTCGTCTTCGTACCCGGCCGTGATTCTCTGGCACCAGTTTTCAGACGACTTCCGAATCACATCATGGACACGCAGCGACCAAGCTCTCAGAAGCTCCCCGCGGGATTGGCTGGTGTTTTGAACCCGGACGAGAACCGCGACTCGGCTTATTTTTCCTGTACAGATGCCTCGAGCAAGCGTATGTTGACCAAGAGCCAACAAGACGTGCCTTGAAATCAAGCGTGACTGACTCGATACTCGTGCAGACAACTCAACCGCCTCAGGCATGGGCACCAATGTCCTCAGTCCCACCGGCTCCAGCTACCAATCTTCGCTGGCGGATAAGACACCCTCACCTGTCACCGCAAACATGGTTCCTCAGCCGCTGGTGTCCCCTGCCCAAAGCAACATGAGCGTTGCTTCGATGGTGTCGCCAACTGTCAACGGCACTGACCCGCGTCGAGTCGAGCGCCCGACGTCATTGGACTCCGGTATGGCCCACGACTTGATGGGTCCCGGGTCTCGCAGAGAGAGCGTCGACAGTAGAATAAACCAGAACTTTCACGACATGAGATTGGGCGGCAACTCCCCGTACGCAAGCCACAATCAATCGACAACCTCGATCCAGAACACCCTTAACCAGCAACGCAACCCCCGTAATGGCCTCGACAACCTTTCTGTCCACCGCATCTCCAACGGATACCAACCGAGCAACGACAGGAACCCCGAGAACCCCAAGATCATTCGGACTGCTCCAGCCATCACCGGTCCCGCGACGAGTAATATTGCGAGAGCGGCGGAGCCCACAAAGGGTCAGGCATGGGCGTTTCCCGAGGAGGACATACAGCGGATCGGCCCCAATGACGCGTACCTCGACTCCAGGCGAAGCAGCATTGCTGAGTCAATAGCCAGCAGCCAGTTTACAACGGAATCGAGACTGCCCCCCGGCCAGAGGCGCCTGGACGAGCCTGCTGACTTCAATAACCGTCTGTCAAGCACATCTTCCGAGTTTCCTCCCGTTCACCATCATTCGTTACAACACAAGCAAATCGGGGACCTGCGCGATGACGATGCGGCCTCGCGTAATGGCTCCCAGCCGTACAGTCGGACACCCGAGCTGCGTAAAAGCCATAAGCTGGCGGAGCGGAAGAGAAGGACGGAAATGAAGGAGTTGTTTGATCAGCTGCGCGACCTGATGCCACAGGAGCGCGGTTCCAAGGCATCCAAGTGGGAAATTCTTACCAAAGGTTTGTGCTCCCTCTCTTACCCGTGAAGGACCACGACCCGAAGCTGACATGCTATAGCAATCTCGGAGCATCAGCGAATGGCTGAGGTCATGCGGATCGTACAGTCGCAAAACACGACGCTCGCCCAGGAGAACGACGGTCTTCGACAGGATAACCACAACCTGCGCGTCGACATTCAACGTATGCAAAACGAGTTGCACAGCCTGCGGCTACAGCAATCTCCGACAGGCCAGGCCCCAGCTCAGTCGCAAGCCGCCCCTCCGCCGCCGCCCTCGGCTGCCTACCAAACAGATCCGTATGCGAGTCGTCGTGAGCTGCCACCTATTCGGGGCTTGAACGGCAACATGCCCAACGGGCCCGACTCGATGACTGGCGTTCAATACGAAGCCCCGAGGGTTAACGGGTACCGTGCTGAAAGATACTGAGTCCCGTGGACTTGAGACGTGTTGGACGAATCATCATTCGAGTTGTGGGCCTGGATCACCGACCTACCTATCAATACCCTTTGCAACATATTTGCGGCCTGGATTGCAGGTCTGCGTGTCCTGATACAGTTCTATACCTACACCGGAAGGCATCGCGCACCGGGATGCCCCTTGGCGGCTTGTTTCTTATGTTTTTTTTCTTTCTTTTTCTTGGTTGATTGTGTCAGTTCTAGCAGTGCACCAAGGGCTCGTACCTTTGGTTGGCCTGACAGGGAGGGACGGCGTTATACCCTCGTCCTTGGGTAGTGGGCAAACAAAAAGTCGGACGGCGCGAGTTCTTTCGTGTGTATTTGGAGGGTCAAAGCTCGATATGGGATGACAGAGGCCATGGCGGGATCGGGTTTGACTGTCTGGTGTATATATCCACGCGATGGTCTGGGGAAGAAGCGAGGCAGCGGCTTCGCCAAAGGACGCTTGATATGGTCTACTACTTTGTGTTGGGAAGACAATGGAACTTATGGGGGAGAAACCGTACAGCGGGATCAATTGCCTCTGGAGAGGAGCAATTCGATTTAAATCCAGTCCATCTGAACAGGCAGCAGAAAAAAAGAAGAGGTTTAGCAAACAGGCGACGTTGGGTTGAGTTTACTGGGGACGAGCCCTAAGCCTCTCTTCCTGTCAGCCAGTGTAGTGTGTGACTTATGGATTATGATTTTCCTCCTAGACGAGACTATCGTGATGGATGAAATTAAAATGCAAAAAAAGCTACACGTTGATATGAAACCCACGGCGACGACGCGGTAAGGATACTCTAACTTGGAGATCATGATGCTCTGTCGAAAGAGCTCTCTCGGCAGGGGTGGTGAGCAAGTGATTGTGGCTCCGAGTGGGCCGGCACTCGGAGACTGGAAGCTAATGCCCAATAGGGGCTAGCGTTTGCTAAACATCGGGACCCTTGACACGGCCATGCCAAAATTTCTGTTCCTCGTTCTCCTGGGCGACTTCACCTACCTGCATCGCACCTTTCGCCGTCAACTCATCATCTCTTCCCTTCCCTCCAGATCAATACATCGCAAACTTCTTCGCCTTAACTTTCCGCAATAATGTAAGAGACCATGCAAAGTACCTTTTGTATAGAATCAGTTGAATCAGAAGCTAATCGTGGACCTTCACCAATGGTAGGCATTCCATCCGTCGTGCGGCTACCCGCGCAACCCTGACCAGCTCGGTCTTCTCCGCCGCCGCTGCTGGGTCCAAATCGCAGACCATCTCGTCCGCTCTGCGTGCCCTCAGTGCGCCCGCCATCTCTTCCAGATATTTCTCTGTCGCCGCCCCAAAGGCGTTTTCCCGTTCTGCTGCGTTCCGCGACGAGCAGCCGCGGGCCCTGCCGGAGAGAGAAAATAAGCACGTCCTCTTCGTCCAGAACTACTCCTTCGATGTCAAGCCCGATGATCTGAAGGAGGCCTTTTCCAAGTATGGTGAGGTTGTTGGCGTTTCGATGCCGCCTAAAAAAACGTGAGTTTATCCCCGTTGTACCCGACGTCCCATGTGTGTTGTCGCTCTTCATTTTTCAATGCGGAAGAAGAGGGGGTGTATATGGAATCGTTACTGCCAACGGAGCGAAGGCTTATTCCTCACCCCGCGTATAGTTTCTGCTTCATCTACTACAAGGATGCCGAGTCGGTCACCACGGCCTCCGAGAACGTTAACGGGACCTTCTGGTACGGCCGCCGCATCGTTGCCAAGCCCCAGGAGCCTCGCGATAGGACCTCTGAGCCTCAACGCCGCGGCGAACGAGCGAACCGCCCGCCCCGCGTCGGCCGGGTCCACGATGGCTCACCCACCACCACGCTGTACGTCGGCAACATTTCTTTCCAGTCCTCGGACGCGGATCTGAACAACCTCTTCTCAACTCTTGATGGCGTCAAGGACGTGCGCGTTGCTGTGGACCGCGCGACAGGCTGGCCGCGCGGCTTCGCGCACGCCGACTTCGTCAGCGTCGAGGCTGCCACAGCTGCCCTGGAATCGCTCAAGGGCGCGCGGATCCTCGACCGCGAACTGAAGGTTCAGTTCGCGCCGCCGTCCCTAAAGGAGACGGACCGCCACGATCGCATGTCTCAGAAGTCCAAGTCGCGCGGCCACAATTCGCAGGCGGAAGTTGAGCAGCGCGTCGAGGCTGAGCACGAGCAGGCCGAGGAGGCTCAGAAGGAGCAGAAGCCTGAGGCCGGCAAGCAGGACATGAACTGGAACGCCTAAGTTCTGCCAATCTTCAAAGTCGCGACAGAGAAAAGGTCCGATCTAGTGTAAGAGATGAGGGTTGACTCGACAGCTGTTTTTTATAAGGTTCTTCTGTCGTGTTGTATTTTTTTTTTTTTACTTTACTACTACTTGGTTTTCTCGTGAGCCACAGACGGGACTTCGTGGTGAGGTGGAGGAAGCAGGGATGGTCAGGCTTGATCATGATGTGTCAAGAAATAACAAGACGATGGATGGCACGGCAACATGAGACGGAAGTTGCTGCTGGGACTCTATCAAAATGAACGGAGAGGAGGTGGTGGTGCCGCAAAAGACGTTGTATCATATGAAACTTATAGAAAAGGCCATGACGACGGCTTCTTCTTCTTTTTGCATGCATGACGGCTTCTCATACATGCTAGGAACAAAGTATAATCTCTTCTTTACAGACCCGTGTTCTTGCCATTTGTTTCCCGTGCCACACACCTCTTCCCCTTCCCACATGCCGTTTTGCAAAAGCCCGGCTTCATCACCCCACAAACTGTTGCTTCCGCCATGGACGGGACGAGGACGGAGAAGACGAGACACCGGCCAGCTACCGGCCTGAGATGCTTGCGGGGACGGCCTCCCCGTTCTGCTCCTGCTGCTGTTGATCGATCCCGGGCTCTGGTCATCAACCTGATCCGTCTTCCCTCCCCGCCCCCCCTTGCCTTCTTTCCTGCTCATGACTTTCGGCATGAGCTACACGGGGCCACTTGGGTGAAAATCCCCATTGACTGGACTGGACTAGCCAGACAAGGTTTGTTGTTTGCTCACGCCCGGCCCCGCGATCTCGGCCCGTCCGACTTCGAGTCAGTTTCGGCGGTATTTTTATTCTTCTGTCACCACCCCCTCAACCTTTATCTGTTGGGTGGGCCGGGGGAAGGTCCTGCCACGCGGGAGAGGCTTCCCAGCAACCCTTGGATCGCTGCGTCGGTGTCGCCGTCAAGTCGTTCTGTTTTCTCGGCCACCCCTCCCGGCTTCAAATGTGACGGTGTCAGCAACACCACCCCCCCCCCCCCCCCCTTTTTTTTTTTTTTTTTCATATTTCCTTCCCGCTCACCCGTCCGCTCGCCCCACCGCCGCCGCAGCCGCCGGCAGAGCAAATTGCCCGTTTAGGAGGTGCATTTCACCAACGCCATATGTGTAGAGGAGGGTTTTCCCCGTCCGTCCTGGGCTGGGGAGGGGACATGTGGCTGGTCCGCGCTTGGTCGGAGCCCGCCAAGGTTATACAACCCACATACCCACAATAGATTAAGCCCCCCACCTCACCCACCCACGGGCAAATTCTCTGAGCAAAAAAACAAAAACAAAAAAAACAAAAAAAAACACCGGATACTTGCACGTGTTACGCAAAAGTGACTTGACCAGCCTGGGGGTCGAACCCAGAATCTCCTGATTGCACGAGCTTTGTTGAAGTCGTAGTCAGACGCCTTGCCATTGGGCCAACCGGCCGCTTCCACGTAGGGACTTGAGCTTGTGGTTTTCTCGGCAAATAGCTAACTATGAATGAAAATTCTGTCCTGACTGGTATTTGGCGGTTACCTTCAAGCCAGGTGGGGTCATCGCCGACACCTAGGAAGCTATCGTACGTAAGGGAACAGCATCACAGGAGAACAAATAACATGAGAGTTTCTTCCATTATGCACTAAATCCAAGAGGGCGGAGGGGAAGGAAACCTGTTGTTGCCGTTTTACCTAAACTGAACTGGCCGGCCAGATAGATTGGGGTATGGGGCTTGTCGTCAGTAAACAGAAGCTCTGCAACAATATGCATTTGCAAAACGCAGATTCTCATGATAGACGTCATCTCATTCATTCTTTCCAAGTTACACACATGATAGCTACATGTTTGGCGAGCCCATCGCTGTTCCTTCCGTACCTCACGACGGTGACTAAAAGTCGAACTCGCCTCTGAAGATCTCGGGGTCCACACCCGCAACCGTCTTCTCGGCCAAATCTCGTCGTCCCATCTGCGTAAACACCCTTCTTAGAGTGTCGTAGAGCGTCGTGCTCCTGTTTTGCGCTGTCATGCGATCGATCTGCTCGTCGATTTGAGCTGCGCTGGTACCGCCGCGCGAGCTGTCGCCACTGCCCAGGATCTCGTACGCCATGCTACGGCCGCTCTTCTCAATGGCCTTGTGCATGTTGAGCGCTGCGAGGAAGTGCGACGCAGCCTCAGCGTGACAGCCAATATTGATGCAGCTTACGCCAAGGTTGTAACGGGCACGAACAAAATTGGGATGGATGCTCAACGCCTTCTCGTACGCCGCAATAGCCTCCTCTGAGCGCCCAGAGTTGGCGAGGGTAGCACCAAGGCGATTCCACAGCAGATGTAGCTGTTCTTGCTGATTTGAGGTTCCAAGTTCCGACGAGTGGAGAGCCGCCGTGAAGCAGTCAACTGCCTTATCGTACTCTTCAGCACCGTAAAAGAGAACACCCAGACCGACCTGAACGTCGGGGTCCATGTGTTCACCATCCGGGCTGAGTTGAGCAGCCTTAATGAATAGGCCGGTCACCTTATCGTGCAGTTGTTGCCGGTCCGTGAATCCCATTTCGGCCATGGGGTGCAGGTCCGTTGGTGCGATGATGTTTGGATATTTGACCGATAGCCACCGTTCGAGTGTCCGGTAGGCGGTGCTATCGTATCCCTCATTGGTGTAAGAAACTGCCAGACCCATAAGAGCGGCCAGATTGTTGGGATCTTGCTTAAGCGCTTGCTCTAGCGCACGAATTGCCGCAGTCTCCTTCTCGTTCTGCGCCTGTGCCGAGCCCAGGTATACCCATGCCTCTGTGTGCTCTGGGTTTTGCTGAACGGCCGCCTCGAAAGCTAAAGCTGCCAACGACAGGTTTCCACCCTCGCGCATAATGCGTACGCCTTCTTCAAACGCGTTCTTCTCCTCACTGAAGAAGTTGTCCTCCTCAAAAAGGTAGTTTTCGATTACGGGATCGCCCAACCGACCCCAGTCGCCGTTCATGCCGCTGAAGTCTGGACCCCAGTCTTCGCTGTCGAACTTGTCGAATGTCGCGTCTTCGACCATGCCTTTTGCTGCAGCAGTTTCAGCCTGAATTCCCCTCCATATTGACTCGAAATCGCCGAAGCCTGTCTCACTTTGCATTGCCCGATCCATTTCCTCCAGTTCAGGCTCCGCTGCCCGTGCCTCGGCGTCTTCCTTCTGCTGCAGTTCCATCTGCGCGAATTGTTCTTCCCACTTGTTGTCGTCAAGTTCCACAAGCTTTCCCTTGCCCTTAGCATCCTCGTGCTGCGGTTGTTGTTGTTGCATAGGTTGTTGGTACATGGGCTGGAACATACCCTGGCCCATCATGCTGTTGTATCCCATGCCCATGCCCATGCCCATGCCCATTCCCATTCCCATCCCTATTCTCGATTGCTGGGCCATCTGACTGGGCATCGGGCTTGCTCTCGCCGATGACGACTGATGGGCCATCACCTGATTGAAGCGCGCAAAATCCTCGGGGCTGAACTGTGTCCCTTGGGGTGCGTTGAAAGCCGATTCCATAGCGGCTTGCTTCTGGAAGTCGTTCGCCCATGTCGGTGATGTCGAGTTCGCGCGGAGGTGCACACCTTGGGCAGGGTCTATTCGGACAGCGCCGTTCTGCATGGGAATCTCTTGTTGAAGACCAGGTGCATTGTTGAGGAACCCGTTCATCATCTGAAATACCGTCAGTTCACAATCATCCATGTCTAAAGCTATGGGGTGCATCTACCTCATCCTGCGGGGTGCTTGCGCCAGCGCTTCTGAAGCCGCCGGCGAGAGCGTTAGGACCTCGCTGCACTAGTTTGTCCCTCTGTAGACTGTTGTCATCCTGAACATGTTTCTGAAACTGGCTGAGAGGGTTGCCCGAAGTTGAGCATTCTGCGCCACCGAGAAACGACATGGCCACGGTCGCAGGTCGGTTGCACTGGTAGCGTTGGGTAATGTAGGATCGCCGGGACTGTAAGCAATGTCTGGACCACGTCACACAGCAAGAAATGTGAGGATCAAGTTTTCGGAAATATCAAAAAGATGGGCGAGTCACTTGTGGGTGAGAGAAGCAAAGTTCGTAGGGAAAACGGACTAGTTTGTAATTTGGGCTATGGCTGAGCAGTTGCGTCTCCCAAAGATACCGAGGCTGGCCGGCGGGGGTTTGGGCGGCAACGGTTGATTGCTTTCTCCGCAGCCGGAGGCGGGGTAACCAATCAAATGACTATTCTGGGGAGCAACCGATAGTGGGGGAGGCCCTGACCCTGGCTGCCCGAGCTTGTAACTCCGGCGCGCGCATGTGAGCAGCACATGGATATGGAGAGAAACATGTTACTGTCGCTGTGAGCTGAAACAGTCGTTAGTCACCTTTCGCATGGCATTCGAGCATTGGTGGTCTACCAGCGTGTTTCAAATTGGCACTGGTATACCGAGCTGGATTCGGTGAAGGAGATTGGTATCACCCTATCTGTATATGCTCACGAAATTGCATGGAGCCTCATTGAAACGGTGATATCCCCCCGGCCCACAGCTTGCAGCCGAGATCTTGGCTTCCTCCCAAAAGCGGCTATCCTTTCTATACCTACCATGACATAGGGTATCATCTACGAATATCAACCAGCTTAGCAGCCGCCGCCAATGTGTGTGTTGTTCCTTTCAAGGGTCCCGTGTGCTGGTGTCGGGTTACAGTAGTGTTCATATCCAGATCCCAAGACGTTGGATGGACATCATGACCCCTCCGAAACCAATTCTCAACCCCCGAATGCCCGGTCTAAACCTATTTCACGCCAATGAAGCCGATGCTCTGTCTGGCCTTCCTGACTGCACGTCGAAGGGCTTGCTCCTCATCGTCCGTCCACTTGACAGATAGCTGATCCCACTTCTTTCCAGGCGTGTTGTACTCCCGCTTCCATTGTGAGTGCAATGCCTGGAGTCTGCTCATCTCGCGAGGATCGCCGGAGCCCGTGTATACGATGAATGCAGTGCAGGGCGGTAGGGAGGCATGGATGGCCTGGAGAGAGGCCGAGAGGCGGGCTAAGCACTGCTCAAGAGGGGATTTGCCGAGCTTTTCGTCAAGCTTTGTATCAAAGGCCGGAGGCCCGCCATCACCGCCAACACTCTCCACCCGGTTCTTGTTCCACCAGCCTTGCAACGCCTCAAGCTCTCGCATCCGACCCCAAACGAAGTCGACGCCGCCGCCTGGAATCTCCAGCCCGTCCGGATCGCCCTTGATGGCACGAATGACGCCGTTGACAACATCTGCGTCAGATTTGCAACCTATTTGGTAGGTCGCTCCAGCACCAGGACCCTTGGACGGGTCACCCCAGTCCACGGCAGCACTTGTCTTGCCCGTGACTAGACCGCCTGCCTCGCCGCCCTGCGCCTTGTATGCAGTTCCAGCCCGGGCAAGCCGGCGAAACAGGTTCTCGCCCTGGGAATCGGACGCGCCCCACATCTTGCCCTTCTCGCATTTTTGTCTGACAAGATCAAGACAAGCCCGAGCATCCTCAATAGGGTTATGTCCATTGGCACCGCCTTTCTGGATCTCGCGGTTGATGTATTTCTGAGTAAGCCACTTGAGCGACGATTTGAGAGGCGGGCCTCTCGGGTGGGGGTAGATGAGGGAAGTATCGACTATAAAAGGGTGAGAGAAACGAAGGGCTTTCAAGTCGGACTCAAGCGAGTGGCCAATCAGGATGGTTCGTGGAGTGATGAGGTCAAGGAGCTTCTGTTGAATATCCTTGAGTGTAGTCGTCACCGGCTTCAGCATCTCCTCTGTGATACCGGAGAACTGAGTGACGTAGTTGGTAATGGGCTTCTCTGGCTTCACCAATTCGTCCATGATCAAATCTCCTGACCATGAGATAACGCTGATGCGCGTGAGAGAATACTCGTTCTCGCCTGTCATGCACATCTCGCAGTCCAACGCGAGACATTCTCGGCCAGCTGTCACGCTGCCCTGCTCAATCTCCGCCTCGGGCACTTCGCCATCTTCAAGCTTGTCGACTTTGGAAACGGCCCATCCCTCTGGAACCTTGAAGCTCGCTCTCTTATCTTCGTTCTCGATGAGTGCTGGGTGAATGAGGTGACCAGCGGTCTCCAACTCTTCGAGCGAAGCCAGAAATTCGGTGATACGGGTTCGCTCGTTCTTCCAGCCACTGGGTTCCCGCGCCGGCTTAGGACCCTTTCTGTCATCCTTGTTCTTGGGCATAGGTGCGGTCAGGAAGGTGGCCATGGGCGAATGAAGCTTCATGTACTTGTCGTCGCCAGGTGCCTTGACGGGCCAAAGATGGGGAAACATGCTGGCGAACCCCTGGAGCGCGAGCGGGAGGCGTTCAGCTGAAAGAGCACGGGGATAGTAGTCGTCAGGCGTCGTGTCTGTCCGGTCTTGATCGCGAATCGGGCCGGACGTATACTTGTCGAAGTCCACGGCCTCATTAAACATGGCTTCCTCCAACCCAGGTATCATCAAGACCACAATCTTCCTGAAGTTCGGTCGGTGCGATACGGAGACCCAATTGGGACCCGTTCCATCGGCGAAAAGGTAGAGAATAAGATCGCGAAGCATGGCAAGGTTGATCTTGGCAAACAGTTTCGCACTTGAGGAGAAGGTGATGGCGGGATAGTTGCTGGATCCCTCGCGAGGGACTTTCTTGCGCTTCTTATTGGATCGCTCGACCTTTGTCCATCCCTCGCTGTCATCGTCGGGGGCAGATCTTTTCAGACTTCCACTGCTTTGACTCTGCGACGAACTTTCACGCGATTCGGATTCGCCATTCACTGTCTTGCTCTCGACTGTCGATTGTTGCGGCTGGCCAGCAGCAGTTGTCTCGGCCACTTCGCCATCGCTTTCGCGGTTCCTGCGATTCTTCCCCATGTCCGTTTTGTCTCCTATGATGTCGATACTCAGCTGAAGGATCGGACGCAGGAAGCGCTGAAATGCGGCCAGGAAGATTGTGGGCTAAAGCTGGGTGAATTTTCGCATTGGCACCCAGCAAAAAAAAAGTCGCTTGAACTGGAAAGTGCAAATGCGATGGTCAATTATGGGCTTTGCGGGGCGCGCCAATGAACATGGGTTGAGATAAGATAAGATACCGGGGCAGGGGTCCTGGTCAGCAACTGAGCGATCAGACAAGCTGATAATGCCCCCCCCTTGACAACCCGAGAGTACCGTGCGCGCTGGCCCGTGCAGGCTTAAGCTGACAATAGATACAGTTATAGCCAATAGATAAGGGTATAGATAGAGGGAAAAAGTGGAAATAGAGGCAAAAAAACAGGGGCAACAGAGGGAAAAAGTGAAAATAGAGGCAAAAAAATAGGGGTAATAGAGGTAACAGAGGGAAAAAAGGGATGGTCTTGGCCCATCCCGACCCGGAGCGCAGCGGAGGAAGCAGTGTGGGATAGACTATTCCAACCCTCCCCGGCGGAGCCGTTTTGGAATTACCTAAAGAAAAAGTCAGAAAAAGTCAGAAAAAGCTAGGATTGAACCCATGGCCTTTAGATTATTAGGAGCACTACTTACTGCTAGACTATATGGAGCGAGAAGAACGAAACTTCTTGTTTTTCTTGGACCTATAGACCTTTGTGACGTGTGTGCGCGTATCTATTGGTTAGAGCCTTATCACCTACTCCACTGTCAGCTCAACTGTGCACGGGCTAGCGCGCACGGTACTCTCGGGTTGTCAAGGGGGGGGCATTATCAGCTTGTCTGTAGACTCTCAGGAACTCACCACCAAAAAGGTGAAAGCGGTCGGTGTTTTTGCAACCCGCGTGCCGAGCTAGCGCTGATGTCGCAACATAGGTAACTGTTGACTATGCGGTTCCTTTCCACCAAACCTTGACCAAAGCCTCTATAAATCATCTAACCAGGCAAACAACCCATCTATCCCACGTCCGTTGCCATATCCGACTCGGAACGATCTGTTGCAAGCAGAACAACCGTCATCAGAGTCACAGCAGGAGCTTGCTCGCGCAAAGAAAGTCACCCAGGTCAGTCTCAACATGTCGAAATTTGGATATGGTTAGTGTTCAGGCGGGAATGGCACAATTGAGATAGGTTAATGAACAAGACCGTTCAAAGAGGTTGAAGGGTAAATTCACATCACGAATTCAGAGGACTCGACATCCTGGCAAGGAATATCACCAAGATCGGAGCTCGGTCGAACCAGATCGAGTCACTGCCTATGGAATCCAACCTCTTCAAGAGCAGGATTTGGTGATTGTAGTTGGGCGCAGACGCGTCTGCACAAGGCCATAGCCCGGTCATCCACCCGGAGCTGCGTTTCCGAAAGCCAGCATTGAGACGATGAATGGCGACTAGGATCATGGAGAGCAGGCTCAAATCACCAGAAAGGCCACTACACCTTCATCCCCTCTTCTACCGTCTCTAAGTCGTAAGCGAAAGGCGCCCACAGAAGGCACAAACACCCTCAACGGTATAAGTGTTAAGATACCAAAGCCCTTCCAGTCTGTCAACGATGATGGTTGACAATAGCACCGATGGAAACACCGAAAATCTCGATTCGCACAACTTTGGCCCGTTCCCCTAGATAAGGGGTATCATTAGGTGGATAAATCGCGGTCCTGGCCCAGGTCTACATCTAACACAGCTTTCCCAAGCTCGGACAGCGTTTTGATCGGCTCCGTCAAACTGTATTTGAAGAAATCCTCCATCTCCTTGGGGTCCTTTCTCCACGCATTGATTAAAGCGTTCTCCTTTTCTCGGCCTGGTAGACTTTCAATATCGCTGAGCATCCCCTTGGCCAAGATAACGACTTCCCAGTCGGCCGACGGCGCTTGATGGCTACACATATCGATTATCGCAAGAACCATCTGACACAAGGAGACTTGGTCCAGGTTTTCTAGAACCTTAACACCTGCTTTCGAAAGCCTCTTCGTCTCGGCCATGTCTCGGGCGAGCTCCGTGAGCTTGGTTGGGTTTGGCGCAGTATTGGACAGCGCGATTGCGATTGAGGACAAGCCCTTCAGTCTCTGGGGGTGAAACGGGATAACATGCTTGAACGGCTCGATCTCGTAAGCTGACAAGCATGCGATTGCCAAGGCGCACTCGTGGTTATTACGATCCTTGCCGAAATAGAAAGCAGCCTCATCCACAAGCTGTGCGAATGGCTCGATGGCGTATTTGCCAACTTTGGGAAACCATAGTGCTGTCTTGTAAGCTTTCCTCAGCCATTTGTGCTTCTCGTTTGACATCATACTACGAGGAAGCACAGGGAAGACATTCTGGAGCTTCATAACCTCTGCTCCCTGTAGGGGATCAGAGTTGCCACCTCCGGGAGGATTCTTGAGTCTCTCAATTTCGGGCATGACACTGAGCGTGTTAAGCTCAACCGCAGGATCTGCCATAGCGACCTGGTATTCGTCTAGATCGTGCTGGCATTTGCTGCAATGACACTCGAAGTGGTAAAGACTGAGTTCGTGTTGTCTTCTGCTCTTGGGCTGTGTTTGGTCTGAAGCGTGTTAGCCAGAAACTAGATCATCACCGTTGCGATATGATCGAGTGTAGTCCCTACCAATGTATGAGATTTCAATCTCACTGCCAGGGTGTATGAACGATGCGGAACGGAGTGTAGCCGTCCTGCCACCAAATTGAACCAGCGCATTTGGCACACATGAGTGGTTGATCATGGCCAGTGTAGTGTCCAAGAAAACACCGCCAGTTTCGTAGTATTCCTCCGACCGGCTGAACGCATTCGTCTGAAGCTGCACATTGAGTTCATCAGCACCTACAACCAAGTAACGCCACGGACAAGACCAAAAAAACCAACCTTGCACAAAACCTGAAAAGCTGCCTCTAGCGCTTCAAAAGTGCCCATGTCCAACCCAAGGCACCTCACAACACCATGCGACTGAAGCTGCAGATCCGTCTCACTCTTCTTTCTCCACTGCTCGACATGCCCCTCTAGCTCCCCGAACTGCGCTAGCACATGCGGTCGCAGCATGACCTGCGCCGCCGCCCTGATCGGCGTCGGCACCCAGGCCGGCTCGTCCGCTGGCTTGATTTCGTGCAGCCGCTGGATGGCCTTGCACTCGAGTTTATGTACCAGAGACCAGTTGGCCCGCTGGCACGCTGGACCGCAGTAGGCCACCGTTTTGCACCCCGTACATGCCCGGAGCTTCGGACCACCCGGCTGCTGCTTCTTAAGACAGTGGTTACAGTACTCGAGCGCGCGGTGGCCAGGCGGGAGCACGACGGCCGGTTCTTCGAAGCAGGCGATGACGTCGCCGGGCTTGAAACGGCGGGTTGCGTGGATGGAACGGCCGCCCTTGTCGCCGCCCTTGGTGCCGCGGACTTCGATGCCGTCATTTACGGCCATGTTGATGCCTCTAAGTTATTTGGGTGAGGAATCATGAGAACATAAAACAAGATGAAAAATAGAAATCACGGCTTACAGGTCGCGGTCGAGGGAAGTATCCCAACTTGTTGCTAAAAGGAATGCTTCTGCATGCGCCACACCCTCGAATGTGGCTAATGCAAGGTACGGGGTCATTGGGAGTCGCGATCTCAGATGAAGTGATCAGATGCCTGGTGAAGATCGTGGCGGTGCATCACCCACCTATTGTTCAGATGGAACTTCGCCGAATGCGCTACACAGCACATCACTGTTGTGCACGGGCCATCAACCCGCTCTTACCTTGCGACCCCGCCTCGTGCCTACTCCATCCCACCAACCTAACTCCCATTCTGCTGCTTTCTTGCTCCCTTCTTTCTTTTCTCACATTCACCAGCGAACCAACTCCATTCTTCAACCGCGCAAACCGAACCACTCCAAGGCCTCATTTGCCTATCAGTCCCAACCGCACAGGAGTTTTTCACCAACGCGCCAAACGTATCACTACAAAACTAGCCACACGCTCACGCGACAAAACTCTTTCTCATGACTACCATCGAAAACCTTAAGTCTATCGACCCCTTCGCGGACGCGGACGAGGGCGATGCCAACGACGCCCAGAAGAAGGGCCAGGACTACATCCATATTCGCATCCAGCAACGCAATGGACGCAAGACCCTCACCACCATCCAGGGCCTGCCCAAGCGCTTCGACCAGAAGAAGATCCTCAAGGTCATAAAGAAGAAGTTTGCCTGCAACGGCACCATCGTGGAGGATACCGACCTCGGCGAGGTCATTCAGCTCCAGGGTATGTTTGCGAAACATGAGCCAAGATGGAGGAGAGAATTCTAACGTTGGCGACACAGGTGACCAGCGCAAGGCTATTCACGACTTCCTCATTGACAAGCAGGAGGGTCTCGAGATGGACCCCAAGGTACGTCGACACTCCTATCCTATCGGGAGATAACCTCCACTCCCAAAATCTCTACAAGACACATCCGCATTCCCTACTTGAAGGCTCCAAGACATGCTAACCCATTCCTCTCCAGCTCGTCAAAGTCCACGGCTTCTAAACAAGCCGTCACTGCCAGGAGGCACTGTCTCCCCCTCGCAGCCGACCGGAATCCGGCGACACCAATATCCAGGGGAAACATGATACGATTACCGATCAGCTCCAACTACTTTCTCACATTATTTCTTCGGCTTGTCACGCAAAACCCTCGTAAAGAGGGCTTAAGCCGAATAGCTCCGAGACTGAGACAAAGGACTGCTCCGAAAGGTCGATCCCAAGAATTTGTGGGGATGGAAAACCGAGAGGGTCCCAAAGGTGCCTGCGGGATATTAACGCCACGATTTGATAACCTTTGGCCCGGGATGGAGCGCTTGGAGGTGACTCGGATTGCGTTTGACGTGCAGTGCTGGAAACTGGCAACGGGACTTGAACGGTCTTGATGAGGGCTCTTTCTTTTTGAGGACTCATTTTGACATGCACTCTTTCTGATTGTAGCCTGTACTTTATCCTGTTGTCGCAGGATCCAACGGCAGCTTAAGCAAGCATCGGATACGAACGATTACTACTTATGAGCAGCACGCTTGGTAATAAATTCGTTGAAGCCAAGTTCTGCTATCCAAGGCTCATCAGAAAGTTAGAGATTCTGTCACTGGGACGCCCAAACTTTCCTTGAGCATCACGTGAATTGACCGTACCTGTCTACACCAGCCACTCAAAATCCCCATGCCTCATTGCACTCTTTAGCGTCCCCTTTGTTTGGTGACTGTAATGTCTACCTAGGTAGGTTTTGAACAATGTGGTTGCATCTCCCATTTCTTCTACTTCTGTCTCTGCAGTGCTATATAGATCTTGTTATAAGTCTCGTGGCGATATAGGGAGGATAGAAACGACGTTGCCTGTACAGCTACTCGGGCTTACCGAGTGGCTGGCTTACGCCGCGTAACGTCATATAGAAGCCACTCTTTGCCGTGTTCGTGTTGACTTTTGGCCCTTAATGGTGGTATATGAGTGTGAATTTCTTCATCCCCCAAGCAAGCTTTTCTGGAGCTTGTTGCGTGCAGCTTAAATCTCAGCTATGAAAGGAGGAACTGGTATTTTCTTTGACAGCTACAGTTCCACAGACATGGTTCACTTTTACTTACTGGTTGGCTTTTTTTGTCGGTTCCATGGCCAGGATCTCGTCCCATGTTACAAGTGATGCCGTGGAGACAGCGAGAAAGTGTTTGACCTCATGCGATAAGCATAAATAATGATTCGACGAGATGTTACTGAGATGAATCTCTGAATTAGGGAGTAAGAGAAGAGATATAATGAAGTCTAGAGAAGAGAAATGATTAGAGACCTTATATGCCAAAAGCAAGAATAATTAGAGGAAATGGAGGCGGTGAAATTGCATCACATGAAGGGTTAACAAACGGTGTTAGAAAAGTGAACATGGGAGAGTAAACGGTGGTCAAGAAAAAAAGGGGCATGGAACTGGAAAGCTGAAGGTTGGGGGATCATAGTTGCATTAATAATAAGAAACTTGCCTGGACGCAGTGATAAGAGAAAGCTGTTGACAGAACCAAGCGGATGGATGTGACAAAAATAAAGCCATTGTTGACCGACTGGCAAGGGGTTTGCCGCCGCCTCCATCATCATGTTAACAGTCCTTGATCTTGCTGTCCGAGTCCGCCATAAAGAAGGCACAGCTTGTGGACAAAAAGATGATAGCAATCCAACGGTTCCAAATGAGGGAGCTCAAGGAGCAGCAACCATGACTAGAACTAGTGACTGCGATGGTGGCAAATACGTGTCAAGTGTGATAGGCCAGCTTCCATTCAACATGAGGCTTCATAAGATCTACAGCAAGGTATGTGGATATGCCGGAGGTCAAGTGTATGCTTGTGCTTCGTAAAGAATACGAGAGAACCCGATTTGCACCAGTTTGGCGTGCTGCAAGAAGAAATAAAACCCCTCAGTTTTAGACCGTTATCCTGTTGCATATTTGGGCACACAGGCAACATGGGCATTTTCCACATGCTTAGGAGAGGCCAACTGTAAACAAATGAACTGAAAAGCTTGATTCAACTTTAGGTTGATTTATGTAACGGTATCATACACCACCTCCCACTTATGCCTGCTTCTGCGCGGCAAGCTTCTGCGCTTTCCGTTCTTCCTCATCGAGATGCTGCTTCTTGTAGTGAGCAACAACGTGGTCCAAGTTGACTTGGGAACCCGCAACGACGTTGCGCGCGGCATGGCTGGACAGGGCCCTGGGCAGAAATTGCATCATTAGCATTGATCCTGTCGTGCCGTGTTCATCACTTCATCCCACATGATCACCGACCACACACAACTACTCCTTCCTCCCTCTCTTCTCTTCTCTCTCTTCCTCTTTTCACATCTGCCGTCAGAATGGTAGTTAACTTACTCAGGGAATCTAAGGTCGACATCACGGTTGGCAGGGGTGGAGAAGAAGAGTAGCCTGTCGAAGCCGGCCTGTTCAACCGCCTTGGTGTGCAGCGCGTTCCTCTCCTTCCACGTCTCCTGCCAGTGAGCGTACTCCTGGATCTTCTTGGTAAGGTACGGCGCCTCGCCATCCTTTCCGGGTGCGGTAATCTTGTAAACGACGTATGCGGAGGGGATGATGGCGACGACGGCCCAGAAGAACCCCTGCAAAAACAAGCGTTAGTCAATTGAGTTCTACCGCGACACGACGACAACTAAGGGGCGACGATTGGTCGCCAGGAAAATGGCTCAGTGCGTAGGACGTACTCCGATGGGTTCCTCGACGGCGTGGGCGTGGTGGCCGTGGTCACCTCCAGAGGCGTAGGATCTCGATTGGCGCAGGCCAGTCAGCCGTGACTGACGCGCCATGCAGACGGCCCGCGTTCGAATGGCCTGCATAGTGAATGCCGTTGCGGAGCGGTGTCAATTGACGATTGGGATTCGGGTTATTGAGAGGGGTGGCACGGCGTCGAATTGAAGGAGGGAGCTTCGGCGTGTGGAGGTTGAACCAAGGTGCTGTAGGAGCGTCACTTTTCGTGGATAAGCGCTGGCGCGCTCCAGCGCGGCTAAGCGCCTAAAGTCACCAATCATGAGCTGCCGAATTCAAATAAGTGAATTTGCCTCTTACTGGGGCATGTAGAGACAACTTGGTCAGACGGATGAATTCGACAGATTTCTATCTCGTGATGGTAAACTGTCCTTTTTCAGTAGTGACTCATTTCTGATTTATGTGTTTTTTATAAAGTTGCATGGTTTCTTGTCACGCCAACCCGTTGCATTCAACTATATCCGTTGACATCAGCCAGCGAAAGCACTTGGGTGTCCACCTGCAGCTATCAATCCTCATTTATACTGGGCTGTAGTCGAGTCGCAAAAGACTAGGGTGACGTCCTGAACCACACACTCAACTCAACGCAACTTCGAACTGTCAGACTTGTTTCATTCCACGAGATATCCCTCCCAAACGTCAAAGACCCTGTCAGTGTTCAAGATGACTCTGAGAAAGTCTACTCGCGTACCTCTCCTCCCTTTCACCATCTTTGTGGTAGTCTTTGGTCTCGTCTTCTTGGCATCGCCAGCATCAGCCTCCGCCTCAGCAGCACCAGCCGCACCCTCACCATCCGCCGACGTTGAACTCATCTGTCACACGGACAACGCGTCAGAATGTTATCCCAAGATCTTCCAACCAACAGAAGAGTTCCAAAAAGTTCACGATGACCAAGAACTACCACCTGGACTTCACGTACGCCTGAACATCTATACGGGCCTCAAGGAAGCCAAAATCAACGACCCTGACGAGAAGAACCCAGCTCTTGAGGACCTCCCTGTGGACCGTTCGGTGGTGGTCGTAGACTCGGACAAGGCCCCAGAGGTTGAGATCCACAAGGACGCGCCCAGGTATGAACCCGTCGGTAAGGTCAAGCAGCCACAACAGGAGTCGGGCGAGTTCTACACCCACCTCGAGTTCGTCAAGAAGGGCGCGCACGGGAGCGACCTTCCCATGGATGAGGCTCTCGAGTTCCTTGAGGATATCTCTCACGACATCTACTACGGGCTCAAAATCACCGAGACCTTTGACACCGTCAGGTCCCTATTCTGCCTAATGGTTGACCCCAAGACGCCGGCTCCATCCGAAGGCGCTGTGCCCCGTGACCAACAGGCCGCCGCCATCATCTCTGGCGCGCTGCAGAATAACCCCACCGCACTCAAGGAGGTGGCCAAGGTCTGGCCTCAGCTGATGGACGCCTCGTGCCGCTCGCCCAACAAGGCACCAGAACTCAAGCTCCGCGACGGGTTCTACGCCTCGTTCGTGCCGCCGCCGGAGGCCACCGATCACGACGTTCTCCGCGCGGCGAACAAGGCCAAGGCGCAGATCGCCGCGATCAAGGGCCTGACCAAGAGTCCGGCGATCCGAGACGACTTCATCGCCAACAAGGGCATGGACCGCATCCTCGAGGTCCTCGGCCCCCAGGACGCCCGGTGGGAGACTGCGCAGCGTAAGGCCGGGCAGTTCGTGCTGGACACCTTCCTTGACGAGAACATGGGCGCCGAGATGGGCGTGTGGCCCCTTTTCAAAGCGTCCGAGGCCGACACCTCCAAGAGGGTGGCCGACCGCGTCAACGACGAGAACTGGAAGGTCGCTGTGAAGAGCATTATGGAGAAGAACAAGGGAGACAAGACCCACTGGAGCCGAGAGCTGTATGACCGCCTAGATGCGCACGAGAAGGCGCAGCTGAAGATGATAGAGAAGGCAGAGTTGTGAGAGTGCTGGATGTCAGGATACCATAGAGCATGATATACCCCAAGTGTTTAATCGGCTATATTGACAAAGGTCGTAGTCACTGTGACTACATTCCGGATGTGAATTGAGGCTGGATACCCTTTCTTGTGGGCCCGGTGCCACCCAGGGTTCGGTCAGTGACAGTCCAGCACATGGGGAATTTGGGGCTTGTACAGAGAGCGCAACAAAGTCGACTCAAATCTCATTTAACCGGCGATATGGTAGGCAACTGATCACGATGGACACAGGAGCAGAAGAGTGCGCATGTAATTTTGGTATCTCTTCGTTGAATTCATTCCCATTTTGAGGCTCAAACTTTTTTAGCGGACAACGATGTTGTATTGAACTATCATCGCCCAAACAACATGGTAGCGGCCTTGTCTTGCTACCAAAACCATTTCCCGTTTCGCCTTGATGCCCGTTTGAATGCAAGAACCTCCCTAAGACAGCCCACAACCATCCTCTACTTCAGAGGAATGAAACGAGAAGAGTGCGTGGCACCAATACCGGGTCTACCGTGCTTGACAGGCTTGCTGTTGGGTCGTTAGCGTTGTTCCGGGGGCGTCTGCTCCCAGCGGGAGCGGGTACTATGCAGAAGAGGACGTACTAAGAGATAGAGAACTCGGCGAGGTAGTGACCAACCATCTCGGGCTTGATCTCAACCTGGTTGAACTCCTTGCCGGAGTAGATGCCAATGACGGAGCCGATCATCTCGGGGACGACAATCATGTCACGGAGGTGGGTCTTGACGAGCTCGGGCTTCTCGTTGGGCTTGGCCTCCTGCTTGGCCTTGCGGAGCTTCTTGATCAAGCCCATGGGGCGGCGCTTGAGACCACGGTTGATGCGCCGGCGGGCACGGGCGTGGACGACATCGCGGAGCTGCTCTGAGTCGAGGTCAAGGAGACTGTTGGAGAACCAATGTTAGCCTGGGCCGTCCTGGTTCGTGAAAGATGGTCTGGTTGATCGGATCGTGGGGATGGCAAGCGATGATGCAATCATCGTGTTCTTCGATGATCGTGGGGTGCGAGTGGTGGCATGACGATGCAGATGTGGACTAAACGTACGCGTCAAGGTCGACTCCGCGGTAGGAGAACTTGCGGAAGGCTCTTCTCTTCTTGAGCTCGGCAGCCTCCTCGGCGTTCTATACGGGAATTTCCAGTCAGCCAATCTGTTCTGTGCAGCCACCAACAAAAAAGGCTCTCCATATCCGTTGACCATTACACTAATGGCCTCGGTCCCATCCAATTGGGTTTATTTTCTTCCATCGCTCAGGGGAGAGGGAACAGGATCGCACGTACGTATTCGGGGTCGTCAGCCATCTTTGCGGTCGTGAGTTGTCAGGAGATTCGCTTTCGATGCGGTCTATCGAAGGCGAATAAGCTGAATTGCCGGTGGTGTCGAAGTTTTGGAGAGGGTACTGGGCCTGCGATCGCTTGGAGGTTTCGCTTGTTCCTGCGCGCTGAGCGGGCCCGCTTTACTTTTTTGTAGGGTTCGGTTGCCCTCCCCCCGCGATCATGTGACTCTTTTGTGCACCTCGCTAGAGGAAGATGCATCGGGCGCTTGGACCATCCCACTTTCTCATCTCTTCCGGTCATGCAACAATTGCACCCGGACGGCCTGCTCCTCCACCACCGAAGATTTTGTTACTGGCCGGCGATGTGAGAAGCACCGCTCGGCAGGAGGCTGCGTCCGCTCCCCATTTATTCGGTCGATCTTCCAAGCATTCACGATGGCTGGTTTCTACCCCAGGCGATGCTTCTAGCGGGTTTCCCCCCTTCTAGCCTTTGTGTCTTGTTTTTCCTCTTCTGCTTTCTCTCGATGTGAGGCTCTTTTCATCACAAGCCACCGATTTCCCTATTACCTGGCGACCTAGTACTCGGAGCATCCTCGATGTCGTTTAATGTGCTCCAGGACCCTGACCATAGACTCACGTCTTTCAGGTCGACAGCCTGTTTTCAGCAATCTTCAGAAGCCAGAGAAATACCTGCAGAGAACATCAACAACTGCATCAGTTGTCAGTTGCTTGTCTCTTTGCGCAGGAGACGTCTTAGATTACTGGGAAGGGTTGAGTGCTGCCCGAACCCAAGTTTAACGTCGTAGAATCTGGTGTAAGCAGGCTTGGCTTAAAGTGATTGCTGTGCA
Source organism: Colletotrichum graminicola M1.001 (assembly GCF_000149035.1). NCBI lineage: Eukaryota > Fungi > Ascomycota > Sordariomycetes > Glomerellales > Glomerellaceae > Colletotrichum > Colletotrichum graminicola. Next base: position 839,341 of record NW_007361016.1, on the reverse strand, counting down.
TGGAGAACAGCTCAACCACTTTTCGAGTTGTTGCACCCAAGCTTGTCAGTACTGACGTCCCAACAATGCTTCGGAGGTGCTGAAGTTGCTGCAAATATATTACTACAGCTATCGATGCCTTTAACTGCCTCAGTAACATTTGAGGCGCCATGTCGTACTTGATTTGCAACAATGTAGCAACACACCGTTAAGTGATTATGCTTTATCTCCCAAAACACACCACTATGTGAAACCAAGGCAGGAATTTGATAACTGGCAGACATGTCATTATTTTGCCCTGCGATTCAGAACGTGGCTTGCTTCTGTCTGATGAGGAATTTATAACAGCCAATGTTGAGACATCGTGCTCGGTGCATTCAATGTCTCAGTAAGGTTGGGCGACTACATGTGTCTCCATGAGTGTGTGCATCCAGGCGATGAGCTGATACGGGGCCTTTATATAGACAAACGGTTATTCTTTGTGACACCAGCATGCCTCAATAGAAGGTTGTTTGGCCAAATCTTGTACAATAAGAAAGGGGAGCGCCTAGTCACCATACTCAAAAAGGGACTTTGGTTGAAAGCAGTTTTCAACTGTTCCCTGCATGCTGTATATATAAGGAGCTAACACCCCCTCCAAAAGCGACAACATGTGAGAGCATAACTGTGGGCCAAGTCACTCAGTCATGGATGGGTCCAACAAGTATGCCGGAATTGGCAATGACTGCTTATATACTGCCAGAGCACTTACTTGCATCATCTGACCAAACTAAATATGTATGCTCCATGTCCAAAGAATATACATCTCGAAGCAAATATATTTACGCCCGGATCCTCCTTCAGAGATTGTCTTTCCAACCCGCAAAGTCCCCGACACTGCTGCCACCAACCGCTGTGCTCCTCAAATGCTCTTGAAGACATCCAGGCTCGACAACGCAGTACCGGGCCACGAGAACAACGTGTTGGAGGGGCAGCTGGACCCCAAGGCCTGGTTGTCCACCCACGCGGGCTCCCAGTAGTAAAGCCCCTTTCCGTTCCTTACGCCGGCGACGACGTCGGCGACCCGCTTGACAAAGGTGGTCTGCCCAGCCGCGGAAAAGGGGATGTCCTTGAGGTCGCTGGGGAAGGCGTAGGCGGGGCTCGGGCAGCTTGTGGGCCAGTTGGTCTCGGCGACGACGATCTCCTTGCCCCACTTGTTGGCCATGTTGGTCAGGCTCGTCTTCAGGGCCGACAACGTGGCGCCAGAGCCGTAGAAGGGGTAATACGATACGCCCATCATATCGAAGTCGCTTGTCTTGAGGACGTTCTGGGCGAGGACGTTGGTGTACCAGGTGTTCTGCGTGTTCCAGTCCCAGCCGTTGTCGAGGTGGATCATGATCTTGGGCTTCGGGCTGAGGGATGAGTCCTTGATGCCATAGGCGGCCGAATTGAGCAGACGGGCGACGTTGTACCAGTTGGAGGTCCTGCCGGTGTTGAAGAGCAGACCGGCGCGAATCTCGTTGCCGATGGAGATGATGGCGGGCGGGACGCCGGCCTGCTGGAAGGCGTTGCTGACCTCGAGCGTGTAGTTATACAGGCGCCAGCTGAGGTTGTCAATGTCCGAGGGCCAACCCGATGGGATAGCCTGCTTGCTCGGGTCCGCCCAGGTGTCGCTGAAGTGCAGCGTGAGGTAGACGGACAGACCCTGGGCCTTGGCGCGTTTCGCGAGGGCGAGGTTGTAGTTGAGGTTGTAGTCGCCGTTGGAGGGGTTGACCCAGACGCGCTGGCGGACCGAGTTGACACCGGCATTCTTGAGGATAACCTCGAGGGACTGCGAGGCGCCGGAGCTGCTCTTGTACTTGATGCCGGCCTTCTCCTCGATCGAAGCGGAGGACCAGTCCGCGCCCTTGTAGGTGAGGGCGGCGTTAGCCGCGGAAAGGGCGAGAAGGAGGACGGATGCGACCGAGACGAGCATATTGGGCAACAACGATCGATCGACAACGAAATTGGTCTTCTTTCAAATGTTACCCAAGGGGATGACGGGGTGAAGCTGGAGAAGAAGAAGGCGAAAACGGCCCCTCGAGTCGACGAACAAAATTAAGTTGTTCATGTCGTTCCGCATGTTCTTAGACTAGGGGATGGTACTTATCTTCGCCTATGCGCCTAGAGCATCAACTAATCCGAGACCTGTTCCGTACCTTGCTCTAATTAACGGGATCCCATGAACTCATATTTTTTCCTATCCCCGCTTCCAGATTCCACCGAAAGCAGATAATGTCCGAGCCCGAATGGTACTCGTATAGCTAATATATTATGTACACCGCCAAGCCACCCACCTCAGAACTCCTCCGGTCGAGTCTAGGAGCTAACAAGCACGGCTTTACTTTAGACAGATTGAACAAACAAAGGACGTACCAGCTGCCGGCTTACCACATAGCGCTACAGGCAAGCTGCCACGCTGACATGGGCCGTTCCACCGGGCCGCTCTGGTTGGCAGTGGGGGAAGTTTGGCGTTTCATCGCGCAGCTCCCTCAGGGAAGAATTGACGACCCCTCCAATCACGCCCTCTCTTCTCCACACCTATTTGCCCTTTCTGCCCCCAGCCGGGGCCTCGGCTGCTTGGTTTCCTGCCAGACTACCCAAACAAGCGAGCTTCCATCAACGGGTTCTGCAGGTTCTGCCGGCTCTGCATGTAGGCTCTCACTAGGTTCTCAGGTGACCTTTCTCTCTGGCCTTTTTGGCGGGAGTCACTCGCCCGTTTTGATTAAAGTACCACCTCTCCTGTTGTCAACGCAAATGGCCCGAACGGTCCGAGTTAGTTCGCGTCTGGCGGCAGGGCCATCTGTCGACGTGCCATTTCCTGAGAAGCAGCCTCTAAGACAGAGCGGCCCAAGACTGTAAGCGCGGCCCTCCCATTGGCACGGGCACCTCGATTGGCTTTCCCGTATTGTATTGTCTAGACTAAAGGAAAGTCGACGTTGAGATAACCTTGGGGTCGGAGCAACGATCCCAATACCTGCGACCAATCCCTCCACCGAAGAGCAGCGTTGGCGAAATGCATATCAGACTTCATTGTCGTTGCTGCCATATCATAGTGTTCATGTTGATAACTCTCATAACATGCCGAATTGAGGTGCTTCTCCGCCACTGCAGCCATTCCACTCCACGCTGCACCTCTTGATATTAGCCGTGTACAGCTGTGACAGCCGCGGCGCCGCCGCCATCAGCGTGCGCCCAGAGAGCCTACACACCACTGATCAATGGTGGCGGTATTGGCTCCCGATGCGCGCCAATGGCACCCGACCCCGGTTTGCGCCTCTGGCTCTAGTCTCGATCCCGGCACTTACAATAGGAGCGGATCCAATTCACCTTACTTAGCCATCACCGACGCTTTTCCCAACGTCCCTGCATCGCACAAAACCCAAATTGCGGACCGACCAAGGAAAGAAAAAGAAAAACAAGTGTCTCTTGAACCGTCTCCCACTCATAGCAATCGTAGGCCAGTCTTTCCTGATCTCCCCCTACCCAAGCAAGAGTCTGAACTCCGGTGCGTCTTGGTAAATGGAAGGCGGCAACGACGGAGACTGCCATACGCAAAATCGATCAAGAAAAGCCGTCATAAGTGGGACGGGACGGCGCTAGTAAACTAATGGCACGGGCTTCTTCTCGAACGAGAAAGAAAAGACGCCACCGGCCAAGGCTTACAGGGCATAAGATGCAAGTATCTTGTCGGCAGAACTTGCGGGAAAACAAGACAACTACTGACCTTGCCGGCTGGGCAGCCGGATATTTGTACACCTCTATCACATGGTGAGTATAAACTTGCGCCGATCCTCGGCATGCTCGCCTCTGGGTCGTCCGAACCGGCCGATGGTGTACGGTTAGCTGCCAACTTGTAGTCGAGCATATCTGGCCGGGTAGCACATGGCCACAATCACGTGTGATGATCATCTGTGCCAGGGGAGCCCTCCTGCCAACTGCGTTGCTTGTTACCCGCCATTTTCATAATATCATCAAATTTCATATACTAGAAATATTACTATGCTGAAAATCCGAATATGCTCTGCCTGAGCTGTCCTGGCTGAAGAACCCCAGAACTCCGCCATCAGCTGTAGCCAGCTATAGTACGTCGATCGCGTTAAACACCGTAAACCCATTTCCGTAATATGCTAACCTAATCCCAAATACCTTGAGGATATACCCATCCTTCGGTTTCATCGTGGACCGTTGTCAAAAGAAAGTAACGGGGGAGGATGTCACAACAAGCCAAGACCTTTGAACCTGACCATTCCCCTTGCCTTTTTGTCCAAACTCTCGTCGCTACCTCCCGGTTCCGAGGCTCCGTAATTTCGAGACTCCTCTCTCTCTATATACTTTTCCCTTCATGCCGTATAGATTGGCCAGTCTAATGGAAGCCCAGTCTTCGCAATTCGTAACCCTGGGCATTTTGTTAGCATAGCAGCCAGCTGCTCCACTTACATTGCATGCGCCGGGATGGTCATGCCCTCTACCGAAAAATGTTGCGCACTGGCAATGGTCCTCGTCAAAATTTCGATATGGTTCACGAACGACTCGGTAGTCAGGCTGTGGCCCTTGTCGGCTTTGTTTTCTTCGGTGACCCAGTCTGATCCCCAAATTTCCGGCGGGATAATGGAGCTCTTGTACAGGGCAATCCTCACAGGCCACTCGAGGTGTTGCCACCAGGGGCTGGTGGCTTCGAATTGCGAGACAATGCCCATAACCTCTCTGCGCGCGACGCCGTCTAACCACCACACTGCTGACTCGTAACCCTTGAGCAGCGCGAAGAAACTGGCGAGAATGGCCAAGGCACGAGGTCGGCGCTCTTCCAGCAAGTCGATCAACCGTTTTGAAACCGTGGCCGGGAAAGCGAGGGCAGCACCACGATGGGGCAGTTTGTGTGCCCAATTCAGGACTGCAACAGCGTGCTGATACGACTGCCTTGTCGACATGGCCATGACGTCATCTTCGCCCTGCAGCTCGTCTTCCAGGTTATCAAGGAGCCCCCCAAAGAATGAGTTTGGCGATGTGGCATCCAAGTCAAGCTGAAGGACAGGCTGCGAGTCAATGATGGGAATGACAATATTGCTGTTCCGAATCCAAGGCCAGGACGTCGCCACAACTGTCTTGACGCCCTGGAATGCGTGAAACCACGAAATGGGCAGAGAGTAGGTACTGGAAGGGTCGTTCGGATCGGCTTCGTCGCGAATGAAGATTCGAGAGGCGGTAGACTGAAAGGCGATAAGAACGGCAGTCAGGAAAAGGGGTTCGGCGTTGGCTTCCGTAATGCCATTCTGCAGAGAAGCACAATACGCGGCTAGCGACGAGGCCATGTACGAGTGCGAGGCTCTGATGAGCGCCCTGTCATCCGGGTTGGAGGACCGTAAATGTAAGGCAGACACGGCGAGCATAGCATCTGCGAGGTAGCTGGCGCCACCGAAGGCCAGCCTCGGGACCGTATTCGTCCAGATATCGTAGATGGCGGGCGTGTTAACCACCAGCGTACGGGAAGTCATCGACGTGAATTGGTGCATCAACCGTAACTCCAGGAGCCGATTATTGGAGGTGGTCGCGGTAGAAATGGTAGCGGTGGAGGGTCTGATATAGAGCGGCGAGTAGTTCATGACAGGAGGCGAGCCCGCAGATGACGGTGTTTTGCCTCGATTCGAACCGGCAAAGGGGGGGGAGGGTGCCATGGACGAGGCTCTGTCGACAGGAGAATTTGATGACAAGGTGCTGCTGGACGGCGTGATGGCAACGAGGATATCGTCGAGGACGTCTGGGCTCTCAAAGTCGCAAGGTACGCCGTGCTTGACGCAATTACCGCATCTCGGGTGAACTTCATCGCACTATCGACAAGCAGGGTATTAGTTGGTGGCCGAGTTGGGCGTGGGCGAGAGCAGGTGCGGGGGCGGGGGCACGGCGGCGTTACCTTGATCTTGCGCGACTTGCATCGCTTGCAGCCAGCTCTCGACTTCTTGTGTGATCTCCTGGGCGGCATGTTGGCGACACAGGAGGGGGAAGGAAAGAAAGGAGGGTATTAATGTGATCAGAGACTAAGAGTGGTTGATCGGGTCAGGTATCCGGTGTGAGGGGTTCCCACTCTATAAGGCAAATGTGGGTGAGCTGGTCTTCACGTGCCGTTAACGAGACAGCACAGTTGACGTCGATGTCTTTCCGGGCAGGTCAAGGCGCATGACAGACGGGCAGGCAGCCTGGTTGATGTTGGATAGGTAGTAGGGGTAGTAGGGGTAATGTGGGGGGCCAATGGCGTGAGTTGGGGCCGACAAGCGGATATTTAAAAGCCGAGGAAATGGAAAATGCACGGAAAGAAGGCAGTTCCCAACAGTGCGTGTAGTGACGGCTTCGCAGTCTCGGGGAGGATTATGCAACTTGTAGCTGTGGAGATGGACGAATTGGGTTCGAGGAGCCAGGTAGGATCGTTTGTGCTGTCCACGATAGGTATACATACGCTGGGTCAAAGTGCTCCCCCCGTGTCTCTTCTGAGCGTACCCACCCCCACCAACATAGCACAGGTCTAGGAAAGGAACCCGTGTCGCAGCCTCAGCGCACGTCGAGATGAAGCAAGACAGGCAGGCCAGGCCGATGGGGGCTGGGCCCGAGCCTCGTAGGCAAGCAAGGTGATTGCATTTTCACCCTCTACTTTTACTTGGGTTTGGATGTGAAAACAAATATTCATGGTGGGGCAGGCAGGTAGGGTAAGGTTCTTGGGCTGAAGAAGATTAAAAGGAAGGAAGGTGTCACTGCTGCTGTCTGTCAGTGTTATGCAGGGCAGAAGCGGAGGAACACAGGTGCAGACGTGGTTTATCTGTGGGTACCTACGTCGTACCATAGGTACCGGGCAGCGCAACCAACCACACCCTAGCATGGCACAGGTACCTGGATACATCTACAAAGTTGGGACGTACACCAGAACTATCAGGTTGATCGGGGAATGCATATCGCCGCATAACCGCCATACGAACTCAACCAGGTGTTTTACCTAGCAAGCCATCTCCCTGTGTCCCTTTAACCGACCAAGATAACTCAGCTTCGAATGAGACGTCCCGTCTGTGCCCGCCATGGACTGCAGACTACCACTGATTCCCAGAGTCGGCGAATCAAGGATGGTCGCGGAACCCCCGGACGGCTGTGCGTGTGCAGATATTCCCACGATGTACGCCTTTGGAGCCGAAAGGTGTCTGTCTGCAGCAGCTGCCTGGACTCTGGAGTGTCCTCTGCCTTGGTAGACAGTACACACAGGTATCTACCTACCTCTTACGTATGCTTAGGTTAGTACGGATACCAAGGCACCGTGGGAAGTAAGATACGTACACTCGTCGTGCACGCACTGATTGCAAGGCACTTGCGCATAGATACTTTCTCAAGATACCTCCTGCCTGACTTTGGTACCACTGTACTTGTAACTTCCTGGGGTAAACGAAACGACCGTTTAGAGTGCGAGGTCGGCTTCGCGAACCCGACCTGTTTGACCCCGGCCATCGTTTGCTGTGGCTTAAGGTGGGTAGGTACTTCAGCTATATATACGTACACTGCCTCTTACGCTACACACCGACCCCAGACCCAGGATCCCAAACTTGAAAGCCAGGGTATGACGAGTAAAAAGCAAAGTACGTGTACAAGGTGCAAGGTCTAATTAGACGCCGACCCATCCACCTCGAGGTGACGAGTCTCGGTAGGCAAGGGAATCACCTCAGACGAATAAGCCTGAGGGAGCTAGATAAGACTTACTCATTATTCGGAGAAGTCCGTCGGGCTGTTCCGTGTCTAGTCAATAGTGCAACGTAACAGACGACCTTGAAGAAATGCTCGCGGTAATGCCTGTGAAGAGACAATGAAAGAAAGAAGGGATTCCACGCATCAGTCGACGCGCCACGTCCCGAATCGTGTCATTTCATCGCCACAAGTGCTTGCCTCTTGAATGTGGCGGTATAGATGGTGTTTGATATTTGCTTATGATTAGGTTCGCCGGGCCGACGTGCTCACAAGTATCTTGAAGTGATGGACTCGGTGGGGGTGGACGTGGCGATGTGATATGATGCCCACAGTCCTTCGGGATTTAGTGGCGGCCGCCGCCATGGTCGAATCAAAGACCTTCAAATGCTACACGTTATGGTGTGGATGCAGGCAACCGGTCCCTGCCATTTGTGAAGGGCGCTACGGCTCCCGAGCGGGAAGGAATCTGACCAGGATTTCGACCAGGCGTTTGTCTCCCTCTCTATTGGGCCAGGCAAATCAAGCGGCATTTGGCAGCCGTGCTTATTGAAACATCTTGGGGTCTTTGCATTAGGAAGACTAAGGCATAAGCGCGAGCTGTAACGTTCATGGTGGACGGCTGGGTGGGCTTGTTCTGTGGCCAACCTCAGGTCTGTGAACAGCACCTCTGGCACGAGGCCATAGCATCAACGATCCTTCACCCGCCATCTGTTCGTTGACGAAAGTTTCCAGAAAGTACATCTTGGCGGCTGAACTGACAGATCAAAGGTTTTCATGGATGATGCCATCGTATTGTACACTACCCATAGGCGTTGTTTGGGAATTCGCTGGAGTCGGCGGGGCTGGATGGGCCGTCGACAAACAACGGCTTGGAATCACTTTGACTGACGATAGCGATGCAGCTGTGTAGGCGATCTCCTGCCGGAAACCCACAAGGCATGTCATAACTATCAGAAGCGACTGTACTGCAAGGCCGTAAGGGGACGTGATGACTGAACAACCCCTGCGGTGAGAGGCAGATGGAACCGACTAAGACTTTGCGGCCCGTTCAGGTTGACTTCAATAGCGCTTCAAGTATGTCTCACGTCAAAAAAATAAACCCATACATTGGGTAAAGACCCTAGGCCAGGTTCAATTCCTTTCTGGCCAATGATAGGTTCTTTCTCAGCGGAAAGCCGGCAGGCCATACTTTCCGATATAGCGACATTAGACCAAATGGTTATTCGATTTGGGTGGATACTATTGTTGAATCTATGGGTAAGACGCTCTTGTCTCCGAGTACATAGGTATCATCAGGATGCCTTGGAAGCCACAGCTTGGAATCGCTAATGGAGGGCCTGCGCTCTATATGCAGAAGGCAGCGACATTGCTAACAGTCCAGCGTTAATTAGCTATACCACGATCAGGACACGTGATACGCCATAGTCCTCGTCTCCGGAGGATAGACCAGTGCCGGTCTTTCGTTCATGGCCGGCGCAACTTGCGGGTCGGCTCCGGCGGGCGAACTCTCCTTAGTGGTGGTCGTTTTTGAAACAGCGGATGGGAGTAAGGACGAAGCGCTGAAGGGCTTGAAAGTCTCGCGGCTGCTGGTTACGGCTGCGAATCGATGGCAACGTTGGGCCATTAGTGAGCCACCCACCCTCAGCGAGTCTTCCGTTGGTTGTTGGTGGCTGATGATATCGAAGGCGCCAGCGCATACGGGTCTGGATCTGAGGGTACCAGGTCAAGAACGTGTGGGATGTTCAAAGGATCGCCGAGTCGTATCGGCGCCGCAGGGAGTTTTTCATTCATGCATACCGTTGAGCCGGCGATGCACTGACCATAAAGCAGGCATTGAGTTGCACCGAGCAGAAAAAGAGAGGGAACTGCCATGCTGCGTTGAGATCTCCTGTGGCCCCGTGCTATCTGTTTCGGCCATTCGCCCATTGCGGTAATGAATTCGCGAGATAAAGGATGGTTCTGCCAAGAGCATCGGCGATGGGTCGCCTGTCATAGTCTTCTCCTCTGACTGACTAGAAACATAACTTGACATGGCATGCAAGGACGTCCAAGCCAAAGAGGATGGAACAAAACCGTAAAAAAGTATCACTTCCCAAAGGGGGATAGTATGGGTTCTGCATAAGAGTATGTAAGTGTACGCTAACCGGGCCTGTCCCAGGTCCGTACGGAAGCAGACGATTGGATGAAGGACATATATCCCAAGGCAGGCACTTCAATTCGTCGAATGGTTTTTCCATGAAGCTTACAATGACAAGGCACGGGTAGGGTAAAACAGCTCCCATCAGTCGCACTTCGTGCGCAGACTTGTCTCAGGAAAAGAAAAGAGATACCATCTCCAAGACAAGAGCGGTTACACCTCAATGAGGCCTTTGCAGTCTCGCCGCGGAGTCTTCCCGCGAGTTTCGATCCTCGCTGAACAAGTCAAGGTGCTGGTCCTGGCGGAGACAGAGGAATGCTTATGCGTAAATGACCTTTCCACATTGGGAATAATAAACAGGGCTTCATGCTCCATGCTCGTCGGCGTTTGGTTTCATTTGTGTTTGCCGCGTGCATGTTGCGATACTTTGTGACGCAACAGGTTTGCACATGTGAGATGCCACGTCCCGAAGGCTTGGATAAGATTAGGCATCCGCCGCCGTTTACATATATACCTACACTGTCAACTTGCGTGTGAGGGGGTCCGCGAAAGAACAGGCTGTCAACAACGGGGCGCTGGCCCGGTCGCTGTTGTTGCGTTTTTGACATTAGATAGAGTTGACAGACAAGACACCGACTGAGCTTGGAGCAGGTGAAACATACTTTTAGGTGAAGTAACGTTGTCAGGGAGCTGGTCGGGTACGCACGCGGTCAGCCAAAAAGCTTGCACACTTCAATTGACGTAATAATACTACATATACTGCGTAATCCGCCCTAACCATTACAAACAGCCCAACATTAAATTAACAAGTACGGATATACGAATAGAAATCAATTAGATTTAACACAAGACTGCCCTTTTTACCACCAAGCATGTTTTTCCTTACGCTAATTACGTCTTTAGTAGTCTAGTTGGTACAGAATTAGCTAACTTGTTTAATAGTCTTAGTTTTTTTGTCACCTGCGTGACGGGGGTAGTTTGGAAGCTGACTAAAGCTAGGCAACTGGCATCCAGAATGACGTAAGCGACGCTAGCTATTAGTCATGGTATCGAACGGAGAGCCGAAGCTGGCCGCTTGATTACTCGGCTCCACTATACCGTACTTAGGTAGTTTTTCCTCCTTGTCGCCAGAACTCACATTCAATAAGTGGATATGTCAGCATGCGGAACCTATACCCCGAAGGTCCTGTTCTTACCAGTTCCGAAGTATGTTGTGTCGCAGCGCCGTGGTCGTTCAGCTTATCTGACCCTGCTGCTACCATGGTACATATGCGTACATGCCTACTGCAGATTACGGACAAGCGGGCAAGCAGACGCGGCAGGGTGCAAACTTTACGTCTTGCGCCATCGGGATTCGTGATGACGGAAGCCCATCGAACCGTTTTACTCACCAACTTGGCTGGCTGTTCCCAGCTCCTCCAATCTATGTCAGCTCCGGCTGGAGGCGGTGTATCTAAGAGTGATCAGAATCGAAGGCGCCATCCAAGGGATCGCAATATAAAGTGCCATATGATCTTGCCTTCCCCGTATTGATGTAGACCTTCCCGATCAACCGATCGACCGTACATACAAGCGCGACCACAAATTGTCCAACCCCGGGGGATTCTCTTGAGCACCTCATTACCTGCCTACGGGAGTTCAGTGCCTTGCATATTAGCTCCGGATTGCGCCATCCTCAACATCCATCCACCGGACCTGATTCCCGGTGTGACAGCTCTTTGACTTTACCTCTATTAGCCATTGTAGACCACCCGTTGCCATTAATCATATAAGTCTACTCAACAGGGTCTCCTCTAAAGTATACGAAGCCGACGATAAATAGCACCAAATTGTCCCGCCTTCTTCCAGCACGGAACTTCACCACCGCGAACCCCGATTGAGCACCCTAGACCGGCCCATTGACTCATCACCTTGGCCAGCAGGCGCCGCGATTGCGTGATCGATTCCTCTAGGCTCTCGGAGTTTAGAGCACCCACGAAACAAAGCACCGTCGTCTTTTCTCTCTCTCTCCATCTTTCTCTTCTCTCTCTTTCTTTTTTTTTTCTTTTTTTTCGGTCTACCGGCGAAGCGGGGCGATTCCCACTCAACCGTACGGATACCAACTGGTTTTTTTTCTATTCATACGTAATAGCAGACCTAAGGAGAGAAAAAAAATCAAAGACCCCGCGGCTCGGTTACCATCGACTCTACTCACAAAAACACCGAGACTTTCCTTCTCAGTCCGATACCCTCATCCCTCCCGTCTTCTTCAAACTTTCTCTTAGTGAAAAAAACAAAAAAAAAAACAAGCCGCAATACCCGTTCTGCTACAGGTCAGGACTGTCTCTTCAGAAAAGAAAAAGACCCCTCCAAAACCCCTCCATAGAACCCCTCCATCGTCGTAATCATGGCTGTCCCCACCGAGCAGCCTATCGATACCCCTCCTCGGGCGCCCTCTCCCGTCCACAACTTCGGCACTCTCGCCGTCCACGCTGGCTCCCCTCATGACCCCGTCACCGGCGCCGTCATTGAGCCCATCTCGCTGTCCACGACCTTCGCCCAGACCAGCGTCGGCAATCCCGTAGGCGTCTACGAGTACTCGCGCTCTAGCAACCCCAACCGTGACAACTTCGAGCAGGCCGTGGCCGCCCTCGAGCACGCAAAGTACGCACTTGCCTTCTCCTCCGGCTCCGCCACCACCGCCGTCGTTCTCCAGTCCCTTGCCGCCGGCTCCCACGTTATCTCCGTCTCGGACGTCTACGGCGGCACCCACCGCTACTTCACTCAGGTCGCGAAGGCCCACGGCGTCAAGGTCACCTTCACCCCCGAGATCGAGGTCGACATCTCGGCTCACATCACGCCCGCGACCAAACTCGTCTGGATTGAGAGCCCCTCGAACCCTACCCTCCGCCTCGTCGACGTCCGCGCCGTCGTCACCCAGGCCCACCAGCACGGCATTCAGGTTGTCGTCGACAACACTTTCCTCTCCCCCTACGTCCAGAATCCCCTCGACTTTGGCGCCGACATCGTCGTCCACTCCGTCACAAAGTACATCAACGGCCACTCCGACGTTGTTATGGGCGTCGCCGCCTTCAACTCGGACGAGCTCAAGAAGCGCCTCGGCTTCCTCCAGAACGCCATCGGCGCCGTCCCCTCCCCCTTCGACTGCTGGCTCGCCCACCGCGGCATCAAGACCTTGCACCTCCGCGCCCGCGAGGCATCCCGTAACGCAACTGCCGTTGCCACCGCCCTTGAGGCTTCTGAGAACGTCATCGCTGTCAACTACCCTGGCCTTGACTCTCATCCCCACCGCGCCATCGCCAAGAAGCAGCACCGTGATGGCATGGGTGGTGGCATGCTCTCCTTCCGTATCAAGGGCGGCCACGCTGCCGCCGAACGTTTCTGCCAGCTCACCCGCATCTTCACCCTCGCCGAGTCTCTTGGCGGCGTCGAGTCCCTCGTCGAGCTCCCCAGCAGCATGACCCACGCCGGCATCCCCAAGGACCAGCGCGAGGCCGTTGGTGTCTTTGACGACCTCGTCCGCATCAGCTGCGGTGTTGAGGATGCCGAGGACCTGCGCCGTGATGTGCTTCAGGCCCTTGACAAGGCTGTCGCCGAGCAGAAGAATGGCACCAACGGTCACTAGAGGAATCAGCCAAAGAAGAAGGCACTTCTTGATTTCAGGTGTTTAGGGTTATCGATTTTTGAAGAGCTATCGCCGCAAGCGAGCGTAGAGCGACGCCGCCGATATACTTCCGGCTGGCTTAATGCGTTTCCACTGTTTACCTTCCTCTTTTTGCCCCCTCTTCTTTCCTTTAAACTAGGGTCGGATGAAAGCTCCGTCGACATCATCATCATACAAGGGTGCCCAGAAAAAAGGAGAGCGTAGGTATATGAAGCAAATGAAATTTCTAGAATATGGAATGGGTATTACCAATCACCTCGTAACAAACTCCAATGACACTCATGATATCCTGGCATATGACGCCATTGAGAAAGAAAAAGAATAACATTCCTACCGTATAACGCCTGCCACAACTGGGATCGTGGCTTCAGTCCTTCCATCTCGTAAGTGGTACAAAGCAGCAATCGTGTAACGGTTCGACAGCGTGCTTCGTCGGGAGTCCTCCTCCAAAGCTCTGTCATCTACAGAGCTTGCTCATTCCTCTGCAAAGTTCATATTCAGAAGGTTTTCTGCCAGATTCCCGCCGCCCCCGTTGGCACCATGACCGGCCTCACCACCACCGTCACCCCCGTCACCCCCGTCCCCTTGGCCCATATGCTCGTTACGCTGCCGCTGGATCTCGTTCATGCCCTGACACGCGGTCTCGGCGATGTAGTGAAGTTCCTCGAGCGTGCCGCTATTACAATTCGGAAATATGCCATCGATGCTGCGCTGCCAACTGCTGGTGCCGTTCCGTACGGCACTCTGGTATGCGTTTGCGTCGAACTCGGTGACCCGCAACGCACGGGTGTGGGGCCGCATCTGGGTGAGGAGATAATCGTTCGATTCCAGGACTGGGAGATAATATAAGGGGCTGCCGTACAGCTGTGGCGGTTGGTGATAACCAAGAGCGACTTCGACAAAGCGTTGCGCCATCGAGCGGCCCAGTCCGCAGGGATCACTGAAATCGAAGTCCGGAGACGATGGGGCGGGCGAAGACGGCAAGTCGTCGCGGGTGTAGAGGTCATAGCCCAGGAAGGAGGCTCGGCATATCTCGAGTTTTGGACACGATTCGCGGACAATCATAGCCATCCAGTCGTCATGAAGGCCAGGACGCTGATTCGGTAGGCCGACCCAAAGAATCTGCTTCAAGTCTTCATTGAGGTTTTGCCCTTGCTCGACCTTGAGATAGACCTCGTTTAGGTACAGTTCGCGCAAGGTCACGCCAAAATTGCGAGCAGCGCAGCGCAGGAAAAACGGTGTGATCTCGACGCGCTTCAGTTCAAGAGCCGTTAGGAAGGTCAGCGTAACTGGTGGAGGAGGAAGCGCGCGGGCCCGCCACTCATCCAGTGTCATGTTCCACGCCTTTGTTTGCTTGAAGACTTGCGGTGGACGGTCATCGTCGGTACCAGATAGACATAGTGTTTTCAGGACATCCGCATTGTGTATGAGATCCCACAGACACGTGCCGTAGAAGGATACGCGGGGTGGATCGACCTCGTGGCGGCGAAAGGAGATCACCATGTGTTCGAGGTGACGGATAGCGCGCATGATGGCGAGGACGTCAGAGGGGTTGGTCCAAAGATCCACAATGGCCTGGTCCGAGACGTTTTCGAGAACGAGCGTCTTGAGATATAGGGAATCTTCCGGGCGGCGGGAGAAGGCGGAAAAGGTATTCGCGAGGATCATTGTTGCGGCATTGCAGCGGTGGCCCACGAGCTGGAAAGGCAGGTTGAGGCGAAGAGAAGAGACAAATTGGCAGTTGAATAGTATCGTTTCGAGCATATGTCGATATTCCAGCGTGGTGAAGGAGGCCGGAGACATACAGTATTCGCGCTGTAAAGTTTGGACGAACTGCTTCATGGAAGGTATTCGGTCGAATATGGTGGACAGAAACTCAACTTCCACTGGCGAGGGTCAGTACGAAATTGCAGGTCTTTGATAGCCGTCTCCTGCTTACGTTCATCGCGAAGGACCATCAAGTCAATGTACATGGACTTGCAATGGTACCCAATCGTCTGGAGGGAGTCGACATCGGGTTGGCGGCGGCGGCTGTTCTTGCTTAGACGGCTGAACTCGAGAGCTATGGTCCGGCACGCGTAGGGTTTGAGAAAGCGATCGAAGGCCCTGCAAACTAGTCGAAGGTCCAAAACGTTATTCCGCGGGCCCAAGGCGACGCATTGCTGGAGGATGGCATCGATCAACTCGCGAGGAAGCGACTCCATGGCGGAATCGTAGGGGAAGGGGAGCTCCGAAGGATCTGGCGGTGCTGCTCGGCAGCTCGGAGAATTGGAGATGGGACTGGAGCTCTGCTACGGGCACTTGAGCTGCTTGATGGCGATTTTGTGATGGAGCAACCGCTTCAAGTTTCGGCGTGAGGATCGATTGCTCGGATTGGTTGCAGAATGCCAATGGAGGGGGGTGGGAGGGAGATTGGGGTTGGCAAGGAGAGAGAGTGTGTGGTGATGGGGCTAGCGGTCGGAAGCAAAACGGGGACCTGTCTGGAACGAGAAGGTGCACCTAACTGTGATAGGGAGCTTTGATCACCTGGAGGGTCATTACGGCTTGAGGTACCGTACAACGTGAGCTAAGAGGGAGGCAGGGGTCCGCCCGTTAGGGACCCGCGACGACGCCCACATAACGCTCACTTTATATAGCCTTTCCAGCTGCGTCTTGTAGCGACATCTCTCGGATTCGAGCGAGCTGGATTGGTATCTACAAGGTGCTAGCCCAATCGGATTCAATATCGATCTATAGATTGATGAATACGCCAAATGTAATATCTCATGGGTATCGGCCGGGCCAGCTTTGCCGGGCGCGATCTTACACGCAAGCCTAGCTACTAGCTGCTGCAGACTTTTGGACCCATGACACTGGCATGTGGTGTTGTCTGAGCATGTCGGCTGCATAGGCTCTGTGTTAGTCGTTCCAACCATTCCGCCGGGCAAACCACTTGATGAAATAGACCAGTCCAAGGAGTACCGGAACCTCAATGAGCGGCCCGACGGTCGTTGCAAGCGCCTCATCCGAGTCAGGTCCGTATGTCGCGACGGCAATCGCAATGGCCAGTTCAAAGTTGTTGCTAGCCGCCGTGAATGCCTGCGTGCAAGCGAGGCCGTAGCGGAAACCCAGCTTGCGGGCCACGAGTAGTGTCGCCGAGAAGATTACGGAGAAGTAGACCACCAGCGGCGCCGCCACCCGCACCACGGAGACGATTTGGTGGACGACCTGTGACCCCTGGGATGCGAAGAGGACGACGATGGTGTAAAGAAGGCCGACCAGCGACCACGGCGCCAAGAAGGGTATCACTTTGGCAGTGTACGCCTTGTTGCCCACGGTGTATATCAACGATAGGCGGGTGATGATGGCCGCGCCAAGGGGGATGCCGAGGAAAACGCCCACTGCAGATGCGACTGTCGAGTACGAGATGGAGGAGATGCTGCTGTCTTGGCCGATAACCCTAATGAAGAGCAGCGCGACGGGGGCGAAGAGGACAATCTGCAGAAACGAATTGACCGCCACAAGGATAGCGCAATAATCTCCGTCCCCCCTAGCCTGTCGGACCTGTCAGCGTGCAGCGATACATGTGGTAGCGAGAGGTTACTGACCAAACTCGTCCAGATCAGCACCATGGCAATGCATCTCGCGATTCCAACTAGAATTAAACCATTCCTCAGACCTGGTTTGTCCGGCAGGAACGCCCATGATAAGGCAAGCTACGCTCCCGCTGTCAGTTGGATTCCAAGACGAAGCTGAGAGATATCCCACACTGACCATAAAGAGAGGTGCAACGACCCAGTTGACGATTGCGCTGAAGACGAGTTGTATCCAGACCTCCCGCGTGCGGAAAACATTGTGCAGCTTCTCGTACTGAACCTTGCACAGGATAGGATACATCATAACCAACAGGCCGATGGCTGGATAAAGTCAGAGGTATTCCCGCAGGTATTCGGATAAGAAACTTGCCTATTGGCACAGACACCCCGACAAATTTACCCTGTTGGAGCGCTGGCCCGGCGTTGGGAACAAAGTTTCCCAGGAGAATGCCTATCAGCATGGCGAGAAAGATCCAGAGGGCCAGGAGTCTGTCAAGGATACCAAGAGACTTGAAAATCGAAGAGACTTGGGCTTCGTCGGTCTCAGGGTTCTGCTGCTGCTGCTCAACATCCTGGTTAACACCGCCGCCGGCCAGCTTCTCAGCTGGGGCTTTATCCTTGTTCGATTCAGACCCGCGCACGACATCGAAGGAAACACTCGACGACATTGCGACAGAAGTGCCAGTAATTGTGAATTAGAATTAAGTGTGACAGATGGCGGTTGTGCTGAAATGGTTTCCCGTTACTTTTGTTATTCGACTGTACCCGTAGATGGTTGGGAAGCAACCGAAGGCGAGGGCGGGTTTTTTTCCCGCGGGCTTTCAGTTCTGTCCAATCAGAGCAAAGGGGTGACATTTCCATTCAAGCGTGCTGCTGCACCGGCTCTGGCCCCCCACCAAAAGAGGCCTCGCGTCTGGAATCTCATGACCACTTGCTACTCTTCTTGTTGCTGAAGTTATATAGTCCGAAACCACCTACTCAAGGTTTCGATTCTGGGTTCTGGCTGCCACCCGTTGCTCCGAAACCTAACGGTATGTCCTGGTTTCATCCTGGTTCTCCCTAACGTTCTGGAAAGCAGCCCAAGAGCCACCGGTTCTGGATTTTCTCTTAGTGCACGTAAAGAAAGACACGGTTGAAGCGAGTACATAATTGGTGTTACTAGGTATGTTGTCTGATGCTGTGTAAGTGATGGCAAGGGCGTTCGCTTCCCAAATTCTTACCAGATTGTTCCTGGTTGGTAGGAGCTCAGCTCCAGCCTCATTAATGCGCCCTCCGAACCCTGAACTACGTGGGCAGGTACATAGTCACATAGTTCACCTACAACTACCCAGACCCGATCATCGGAAACCACTGC
Source organism: Colletotrichum graminicola M1.001 (assembly GCF_000149035.1). Taxonomy (NCBI): domain Eukaryota; kingdom Fungi; phylum Ascomycota; class Sordariomycetes; order Glomerellales; family Glomerellaceae; genus Colletotrichum; species Colletotrichum graminicola. The sequence continues at coordinate 820,898 of NW_007361016.1, read as the reverse complement.
TTGGAACCCTTGGTGGGTAGGGGGATTATATAAGAACCTTACCGTCAAGGAGCTCCCTACAAACTGGGAAAGGCTGAAGAACCAGCATTATCACAAGCGGTCCTCTCCTCCCAATAGCCAAGAGGGATTGAAGTGTCCCGGGGCAAAGCAAGACGCAATCGTCCATGCGAGATGAACAGTTGCCAGAATGGTACATGTTTTAATATCGACCGGCACTCTTGTGAAGGAACACAAATATAGCACATTTGTGGAGGTGCCCTTGAGTCTTTTGCGTTTATGCAAAGGTTGCCTTTGTCATCCCATCAAGGGAAGACCATCGTGGTCGTTCTTCTATACACCACTCATCTATTTCATTCCGTCTGAGTCTTGACATTTCAACTTCCCCCGCACCGCTTGCTCATGCATCATGTCTAGATCGGGAACAGCGACGGAGAGTCTGGGAGATCCCAGCTGGGGCGGCGCAAGGTGCGCCGGCCAACGCCGTCGATGTGACTGTGGCTCGTGCACCGACGGGTCTACTAGGTATGTATAGGTAGTAACTGGATACCTTAGGTATTAATAATAAAAGTGTTATCAATGACTGAACTCCTTGGGTCTCTCGGGCCGAGACACCACCGAGCCTGCAACTGTGAGCTCCCAATCAATTCTGCCTTTCTGATAAAAAATTCTTCAGGCGGTAGACTGTCTGCTCTTTTCCTCTTTCCTTCACCCCAACCAACACCTTCACCCAAACTGGAAGCTGACGTTGTGGCCACAGCCGCAATCCGCATCAGCATACGTCGTGTCAGCAGTGTTGATTGTTCATTCGACATTATGACGCTGGTGTGTGGAACTCAGTCTCGCCTGCAACGCTGTCGTTCTCACACCAACGCTGCGGCCGCCTTGATAGGATTACAATAGCCCTCATCTCCATATGATGATGAGCAATCTTGTTCCTCCTCTCTCGGCTCTGCGGACGTGGATTGCCACTGAGCCAAGCGTTGCCTTCTTGGCCTTCCGCAAGTGCTGGGCGCCTTTGCTGAGCGACGGGATTCTCGACGGACGCGGTTCTTTGGTCCCCTTCGATGGACGTGCTGGCCATACCCATCAGCCCTTTGACGTGATACTGTCCTTTTCGGACAACGGCATTTGTGTGTACAGCAATCGGCTTCTCTCTGTGCCATTCTTGCTGAAGGAAAATTTCAACGTGCCAAGATCAAACCCTGCCCTCTCATTACCAAACACCTACGTTGCTCTATACTCTATAGCTCTGGTGCATGAAGAAACGGCAACACTTCAATCCATGCTTCTTCAACATGTCAACCGCTACACCGCCCGTGGACTACTCCGGCGGGGGCTGACGACGTTGTGCTGCCTGCATAAACATTCCAGCCGGCCGGGGTTTCCCCATGCCAACATTGTTTCTTTTTGCCACGGGGACGACATGGAACTGGTTCGTATGGGAGCCTCATCTCATGAGGAAGGCCAATGTCAACTCCACACCAATCTGCCCCTACCCCGTTCTGCTCTCCGGACTGTCCGGCTCACCGCCAACATGCTGCGGAGGCGAAGAGAGGTTCTTCCGCGTATCGGCCGTGAAGTCAGATCCATCAGCTTCCCTGGCAAATGATCTGATGACGATGGTGCCAGTGGAACCGAGCCTTCAGGAGAACACCTCGCTAAAATGGCTTGGCTTCCAATCAGCTTCAATGACACCTGGGCAAGACAAAAGAAGGCCACTTAATTGTGAAAAGCACTTTTATCTTTTCTTCTTAAGAGTATAGGTAGTGATCGTTCCAGCGCCACCCGGTCCGTGAGCCTTGCCCTACGGACATTGTCAATCTCCAAGTCGCCGGATTCGTCCCAATTTCTTATTTGCTTTTCCCGATAAAGAGTACTACCACCTGCTTCGCTCGTGGGATACCTAAAATGTATGGAGCATACAGGAAGAGGCCGGGCGCACAGCGAAAGCCCGTGAGCCCCATCCATTTTAGAGACAACATTATGACTGGCATGTCTTCTTTCGTGGCCCCCACTCCTGGTAACCCTGAACCTTGTGCCCATTCTCAAGTTATGATGGCATAAGCCGTCTTGGGACAACGAGGGGGAGGTCATTAACTTGTCAACATTCCCACTTGCGGGCAAGGGGGAAGAGGGGCAATACATCAAACATGGTATTTCAAGCAAGCCCGGGATTTCGATGCGCGAATCGTAATAGGTGACGGGCAAATTGAGTCTATTTACATACTATGTAGGTAAACTTTAACTACTATGGTAGGTAGGACACTGCCCTGCCTGGGCATAATCACATCTAACCCGCAGTACTGATCTATCGGATATCGAACAAGGCAGAGACAGAGGCAGGCCTTACCACCATTGACCGAGACATTCAATCATTGTGGCCTGAAAAGGTTCTCCTTCATCGATATCACTCTCTCCCCGAGGCAGCCCTCCCCTGAATTTCAGCCGCTGCGAAGACAAGGCCTGTCCAGCTGGAGGACAATACTGGCGCATTGACGACGCGCCCGACTAGATAGTTAGAGGCCAAACACATCCCAAGGCGGGAATTTGTGGCGTTTTGTGCAGAACGCATACCACTTCTTCAAACTTTTGTTACCGCGCCGTTTCCCAGGCACGCTAATAACACCAGTCAATGTACTCCGTACGGATACGTGCAAATGAAATCGCCGGACACGGGAACCATAGCCCAGGCCGAATCAGACCTATGGCCAGAGCCTAGTGGGAGAGAGGGCACCCCGTCGTGGTGCAGCATCTGCCCATGGAACATTGCCGAGTACCGAACGGCGGGCGGGTCAGTAACGGAGTAACAGCCAACTCGTTTGATCTCCCTCAGGAACCATCCCGTACCTCCTTCGCCTTGCCTTGCCTTGCCTTACACGCCCGCTGGGCCAGGACAGGGTCAGCCAAGACACTCCAAACGATTCGATGCAGCGACGGGGGCACGGAGTATCAAGGCCTAGCTGAGCGTTCGGACTTTCGTTACCTAGTAGAGTTCAGTGCGTTCCCGACTGATTGCATCGATCAGGGGAAAGGGGTCGGACGAGGGGGGGAAGGGGTAGAAGGGCTCAATTCCCCAGTTGGACAGACAGCTTAGCAGGCTGAGCCTAGGAACGAAGCCGCACCGCCTGACGACACTAGCGGGTTTGCTGGACGAATCCCCTTGGGATCGGCGAGACACGCTGGGGCCGATGGCTGATGCTTCATGGTCTTAGCCAGGGGATCCGCGGTGGAAAGAGGCAGTTGAAGACAAGCCAACCGCCGACGGGTAGATCCCCAAAAGCTGACTGACGTGGCTGGGAGTGCGAGCGTTGCCGGTCTCAGACCCGGGTCCCTCGAGCTCGTCGGTACACTAGAGACGGAGGACGGACGGATGTGTGCCTGGCCTAACATGTCCAGGGTCTTTCAGTTGACGGGGACCGAGTTCGAAGCCGCCTTCATCTGTCATGTCACGCGAAGCCTGGTTTAAAGGCGCGTGCTGGGAGGAATGCCAATGTGCACTGAATAGGGCGCCGAGGATTATTGGCGTTCTGTGTTGCGCGCTGGGTGAAATGCAGGTGAGACTTGCTGGATAACTGGAGGACATACAGCCGAGAGAACCTCTCCCCTCTTCTCTCAGGCACCCATCCCTCTTTCGGTCTGCATGCAGGGTCTGCCCGGGGCCAAGGCAGGTTTCTATCTCCGTTCGTGTGCCGGCACTGGCACAAAGGAGAGAAAAAAGGCGGACCCTCGTTCGTATTGATCCACGCTGGCGCTGGGCGCGATCAACCCCCCCCCCCCCCCCCCCCCCCCCCCGGGTCAACTCGTCCAACGCGCCAACGAGTCGGCGTTAGCTTGGATTTGTACACTGCAGCATGGGAAGCAGGCTAAGCCGTTCTGTTGCGTACTCCGTCCAGACTACCTACCGCACATGAGGAAACGAGATTGCTTCTCTTACGCGTCTGATTTGGCTAGCCTGGCAGCTGTGGCAGCTGTGGCAGCGCCTCGGGCGTCGCTCCCAGTCGTGCAACTCACACACGTACTGCACGGCGTATGCGTCCCAACTCTGCATACGCCCTCTCCCATCTTTTCAGATAAGACCAGACGGAGGCGAACGTTTATTGAGGTAGTTGGCGCTTCTGGAACAGCACGGTTTCTGTGTGCTGGCGCGGCAGCTGACGCCTGATCGTGTCTTACTCTGGTTTATGGGGCGGACCAATCTGACGATGACTGATCAAAGTCGAGTATGACGGCGTCCGCACAGCCTTTTTTTTGGGTTCACGGCCAAGAGGCGGTGATCTTGTTCGTCTTTCTGTGTGAAGTGGACGGAGGGGAGGGGGGGGGGGGGGGCCAAGGCTGATGCCCGGGCCAAGATCAAGTGCAAAAGAGGCCAGGAACATGGCACTTTATCAGGAGCATGTATGGTAGTACCGGTAGGCGTGATATTACTACCCCTAGCTGTTAATACTGAGAATCCCACTGACGTAGATTGTATTATGTGAACTCTTGGTTTCTATTATTACAGCCACCCACCGCGTCTGCAGATACCCCTGTCCCTTCTCCCCCCCCTTGCGCCTCCTCCCCTCCTGTCCCGCCTCCCGATTGTTCGATCGTCTCTTTTGTTGTGTATGTGTGAGTGGTGCCTCCGTCCCTCTTTGCTTCGACGAGTTTTCCGTAGCTGTTCTGCTCCACCAGGAGGTTTCTGTCCCTCCTAGCCCTTCGTCGACTCGCATCCATCCTGGTCAAGGCAACGAACGACCTGACTCTCGCTACCAAGCCAACTCCTCTCCCGTCGTTTGTTTCCTTCTCTTTCCCGCGCCTGAGACAAGGTGATCGAGTCTTGGACGGGTACAAGTACGGAGTTCAGAGTACAGAGGACGGATCAAGTACAGAAATGCAGAGCATAATTCCCGTCTACACCACAGCAAATCCTTCTTGTATCTGCTGACGACCAGCGACATTGACTTGACATCATCCGCCGTCGTGTCGCAATATACGGCGCGCGTTCCTCAACCCCCAAATTCCAGAAAGAAGGAAGAAGAAGGGGGAAAAAAAAGGTGGAGGTCGCTATAATATTTCCCAAGCTCCGCTATTCTGTCGCTCTTTCACTTGAAACGCTCCAGCTCCAGTCTTGGACAGGGAACCCTTTCCCCCGACCGTCACGTCCCGCTGCACCTCTTCAAATTCCTGTCTCTCTTCTCACTGCCCAAGCCTTCGACTCTTCTACCTCGCGCCTCCTCTTTTGTCCATTTTCCTCGACATACAATCCCCGTCCAAGCGGCTCCAGGACTGGACCTTGTAGCAGACCGGCCAAATCCAAGAGAAATATCCCAGACAAACCACTCCACCACCTGCAACCAAACACAGATCCTTCAGCCCCCCAGTCCCAGACCCGAAGAAGGGACAGAGCAACAGCTGGTCGACTTGCCACGCCTCACCTCGCCTCATCCGCCAGTCATTCGTTCATCCTTTTCTGTCCATTGTACGCTGCCACCAGACGCCAGTGCTCTGTCTCCGTCTCTACGTGTACCTGACGAACGATTACGACTTCGTGGTATTCATATCCACACCCGCCGCCCACCGAACGGTCTTCTTCTTCTTCCGGCTTTTGCATCTGTTTCCTCTGCCGGCTCAGAGACACCGGCCGCCGACGGACCAACAAACCAAACCGCGCATTTTGCCAACAGTACACACCTTGGCTCCAGGTTTTCTCTTTGTCAAGTCTGATATTAGGCGCGGATTCCAGGACCTGCTTACATCACCTCACTACGCTTCGCACCTCACCTTGCATACCTCGGCTGGGGGACAGCAGACGCCGTACCACAGTGACACCGAGCATTCCGACCGGCCCTCCCTTACCCTACCCAATCAATCCCGTATTCCCAGTTGAAAGCACATGTTCTAGGTCGCAGTTGCCGGCGCAATCGCAAACAACAGCCCACCAAGCTCGAGCCGGGCAGCAACATCCACCACAGCTGCAGCTCCTGCAGTGACCGGGGAGACCTAATCCCTCTAATTGTGTGGTGGAATCTGCCATGAGATGAAAGGCCCGACGCTGACGATGGCTCCGGCTGTTGTCGATTCAGCAAACGGTCCCTACCTCCACCGATCACACCCATCCGATGACCGCCCAGACACAGCACCGGTAGGAGCGACATCGACAACAACCACACGGCAAAGAGGCCCTGGCGTACAGGACCGAGCTGCATTCGACCTGCCGTCCTTCAATACAATCCCCGAGTTCGACACGACCCTCTATCTCGATGGCAAGGGGTCCGAGGAAGCTGCTGCAAAGGAGAAACTGCCACCGGTACTGTCTGTTACGCCAGCACAATCTGACCAGGTGAAGCTGGCTGTACCTTCCAGAGACGATGATAAGGAAAACACGAGAGAAGGGAAGCAGAAGGAAAAGGACGACGAGAAGCTGCAGAAAAGAGGCAGACGGGCGTCGTTGATGGAGCGGCGGAAGTCATGGCTGCCATCGTCGAGGTCGCCGTCAAAGGTAAAGGAGCCGCCGATGCCCGAGAGACCCGCTATGTCCGAGCGGCCTAGCACTCACGCCGGAGAACACGTGGGCCCTGCTGTGCCATCTGCCGCCCCGGTAGCACCGGCGCGACCGGTCGAACCAGAACGCCCCAGGACAGTGTCGGAGACTTTCGCTACCTTTGCGAAGAAATCATGGATGTCCACCTCTCGCTCCCCCTCTCCGAAGAGAAACCTACAACCGCCCGCTGCACCGCCCCCTCGTCCTTCTCGTAGTAGGGCCTCGAGCAGCGATTCCGTCAAGGGTGCCGAAGCGCCGCGCAAGAGGCCCCTCTCTATGCTTATCTACCAAGAATCTGCCGCTGCGAAGAGCGCCGAGTCATTAAAACCGGCACGTGCTCTCAACCGGACGAGTACGTTCTTGACCAAGATCAAGCAGCGACCGAAAAGCATGCTCATCACCTTTGGATCGAGCCTCGATTCGGACGCCAACAGTGTCCCCGCGTCCACAAACGTCTTGCCGCCACCCAGCGCCGCTCCGGAACATGGTCAGCGTGGTAGGAAAGACGCAGACAGCACCGTCCACACCAACAAGAAGTCCGAGTCGAAACCGGCATCTGTTACCGAATCTCACACCACGGCAACAGACGAGTCGTGGAGCGAAATGTCGGTCATTAAGGATACAATCTGGTCCGCCTTCAAGACGCTTGATACCGAGTACGGAGGCTTCCATTCAAAGACCATGGCCCAACGAATGCACCTGGTACGCGCAACCTTGCTGCCATTCTTGCGGACCTATATGAACCACCCCACCAACAAGGGACTCAACCTTGAGGACGTTGAGCGGAGGGCGATTGTGCTGAATAAGTGGTGGACTGGCTTACTGGAGATGCTTGACTCGCAAACCCAACAACTGGCGGGCGTTGACCGACCGGTTTTGCTTGAAGCTTTGACGATACTGATGATGCGACCGGAATGGCGACAGACAACGACATATTTCATGTCTTTGGCGGATCGCTCACCGAACGAATGTGTTCGGCCTCGATCGGGAACCCAGTCAACAACGGACTCCTCGCAAGCATCCAGCCAAGCCTTCCTTGCCGAATCGGCCGAGCACAACGTCCGGACCATGTTTGTGGGTAACCTCATGAAGCAGATGCAGATTGTAGTGGACAAGATGTCACTCCGGCATGCGCCTTTGAGCTTGGTCAATTGGTGCGGTAAGGCCTGCGCATACGGCTTCTTCTTTTGCCCGTCCGTTGCTGAGATCCTCGTCCGTTTGTGGGATCTGCGGCCGGAACTCATCAGGCGGACAGCCGAGGAGTTCGGCCTGCCCAAGAAGAACGGCGGTGAAAGCGAGGATATCATGGCGCTTTTCCCACCCAATATTGGAGTGCTTGGCTGGCAATCGCAGAAGTTCATCAGCGCCCGCTTCAAGGAGAGGGTCAAGCTTTCGGTCATGGCGGCGAGGATCCCTTGGTTCAGTCCTTGGGTAACTAGGTGGCGCGGCGGTGATACTGACCTGTTCTTCATTTTTTGCAAGTATTATCACATTCTGTCCGAGGAGTTCATGCCAGAGGGGCTGCCGCTTCTTGAAAAGGCGCGTTCGCCGGGCTTCGTGCTGGTTCAAGCGCAGATCCTCGCCTGCATCGAGTCTACCATCCATCGACAAGCCGAGGTGGACGCGATGATGAACCCGCTACCGCCCGCCGACTCATTTTACGGTGCCGACGCTGCCGCGACCTCGATGACAGTTCCGGCAAACCTGCTGAAGAATATGGCTGAGAATCGGCTCATTGTACTGCTGAAGGATATTCTCGGCGAATCACTACCCGTCATTGCTCCCGCAAGACGAACTTTTGCGGAAGCTTTCCTGGCTGTAACCCGCGCTGCAACCCGTCGGGTGTCTGCTTTCGACCACAGCGCTGTTTTCACGCTGTGCGACTTCTTGGAGGAGGCGTTGGTGGCCTACGACCAATTGGACGATCTCGAAAACCCGAATATCGCCCAGAGCATGAATTGGCCCTTCTGGCTCGACGTGTGTAGAAAAATGCTCGTCTCCGATAACGCCATGACGGAAGTCCGACTCCTCTCCTTCATCTTCTCGACTTGGGAGGCAGTCACTGCTAACCCGGAGAGGAAGAAGGCCTTGTGCTTGGATTGGTTGCTTTCTGAAGAGACATTTGACGCCTACTTCAATCACTGGTGCCCAATGGTGCGTGCCTACTACATGCGCCTGCTCTGCTGGCGGATTTGCCGAGACGCCGGCAGCGCAAATGAGGTTGATGCGTAAGTACCCCCCTTCTTTTTTTTCACGAGAAGTCATGCTCAGGCGCTAACTGGTCAGCCAAATCTTCCTCGTCGCTGCGGCCCGGCTCAAGACAGGTTGGGCTCACTATCTTTACCTCCGCAACGCTGCAAATGCGGCTGGGAAGCTCCCCCCCTCCACCTCACCTTGTCTCCCTACCCCGGGTAAGAAGTTCATGATTATTCGCACGGAAATCAACCTTCCTCAGCCTGGATACTTCAATCAGCCCTTCGACTCGTTCTCTAAGATCATCAACGGCGAAGGGGTCATGGCGGCCTCGACGCCGCCGCCCGAGACGAAGGAGGTTGTTACTGCCAAGGCAGACAACAGCAAGAAGCGCTGGTCTCTGATCGGAAAGGTTCTGTCTTTGGGAGGCAACAGCTCAGACAGCGAGGACAACAGCGAGGTATCACGAAAGGAAGCGCCGCTTAAGCCATCCGCACTCTCGAAGCGTCGTCAAGGAGGCCCGCCTCTGCCGCCCAAGATCTCTACTTCCACCGCCTCCGCCGCTACCACATCCTCTGATGGCAGCTCTCCCGGCGCGTCGCCTATATTCATGGAGCAGAAGTTCGTCTTCAAGTTTACACTGACCTGGCAGCCCCCTGCCGTCACCCAGCCGCGTGACCGCCTCCTCACCCGTCCGCGTCTTCCCGCACCGGCGCAAGCTTGGGTCAGTGCTCGGTCCCGAAGCGGCAGTTCACCTCCTCCACTGCCCGCTGGCCTCCCGGACCCCACACGGCGTGTCTCTGGTTCCAAAAAGAAGGGTCTCGTTGATGGCGCCAAGAACGCCAGCCCGCTTACCTCCCCCACTCTCGAACGCAAGTCATCCGTCACCGCTGTGTCCTCGTCCTCGCTTGCGCGCAGGCTGAGCAACAAGTTCGACTTCGAGAACAACCCCAATGTGGAGCTGATGACCTTCGACTTCGAAGGGGCGGAGAAGTCATCAGCATCGTCGATGTCGTCCGCCTCATCAACAGCTTCATCGCCTGCCGAGAAGAAGGCCGAGGATGAGCAGCTGCAGCCGCAATCATCATCTCCTCAGGTCCAGCTTCAAGCCCAGCCCCAGGCCCTAGAGCAGCAGCAGCAACAACAGCACCAACAGAAACCTGAAGGTCGCCGAAACGGGCCTGAGCCCTTGACGCAACCACTTCGCCCGACAGGCATGTACGCAAAGCGTGCCGTTTACACCGGCCGCGCCCTTGCAGAGTGGAGTTTGATCGTCGCAGAGTGCAACGGCTTCGTCGACCGAAGACGGGACGAAGGCGTCCTTGGCCTCAGCGAGGTGGAGGTGCCGATGTTGACGGTCGAAGGCTTCCGGAAGATTGGCTAGACAAAATGTTGCCTGTGAGAACACGCCGTGCACTCGGGGTCACATACTCGCAGCACTAGCGCAATCCTCTCGACAAACGATTTTATTACGACAGGTCTGGATAGAAATGTCGGGCTACTTTCATCCTGCATGACACAGCAATAGCGATTCAAAAAGTACGGCGTCACGTTCATCCTTTGCCACCTGGTTTTAAAGCGGCGGCTCGTTATTCTTCCCACGTTGATTGGAAATCAGCATCGCCATTGCCTTAGACTATCTCGTCCGAAGAGACGGGCTTTCTATGAAGCTCTCGAATGAGTCCCTATCTTTCGTTATTCATCTCGGGGATCTTGCTCCAGTTTCCTGCCCCGAGCGGTTCTATTTCCTAAGCTCCGGTGGCTTTTTAGACTTTTTTTTTTTTTTTTCCTTTTCTCATTGTCAGTATTGCTCAACCCGACATCATCGACGTAATGATAGTTTCCACATCCTCTTATGTATGTTTTTTTCCCCCTCCTACAATGGCGTTCGGGGAGGAAGGGAAACAGTGGATCAACAATCCATGGGGTCCGGGTGTGTTAAGTATGTGTAGTTGGGAAGCAATCAATGCAAGAATTGTATTTCTCGCAAATTCCCTTTGGATGCAACTTTTTTTTTCTCCTTCATGTTCGCAGCCCAGGGAACACGGGGTAGGGGTTTTGTATTTACCAAATCGCATTACAGACGCACACAAAGATATATGTCGGTGTATTGTTGAGTTTCATTCGAATTCTCGAAGGGAGAGGGGAAGGGAGGGGAGAGCGCGTTGAAGGATATATCCAAGCAAACTATCCGTAACCAAAGTCGAAGTGAGAGACAACTTCCCAATCAAACCGCGCTGCCTACGGTGTCATGTGCTTGTGTATGTGGGTGTCGGCGAGAAATGTGATGTGGATGAGACGCCGAGCAGGAAGATGCGAGAAAGGGGCAAGTAGGCCGTGGTCCGATGGGCGCGCATGCCGGTTCGGGAAGGGAAGGGGCAAGACAGCTTGCTGTGGGCAACGGGAGATGCAAGCAAGCAGTTTCACCGGGGCGGAATTGTTGTTTTTCTGTAGTGTCAAGGATGGCAGTGGGCCGACTGAATATATGCTGATATGGCCAGAACTTCAGAACGGCCCGTCGAAGTCATGTAATATGCCAGGCGAAACAGTGGCGGAGCAAGCACAACGGTCCTTTCCGGCTTGCCGAAGAAGCATTGTGCGATTTCATCACAAGCAACACTTTATTCCGGCGTACCAAACATGACAACTCGGAGCAGCGAATCTACTGTAGCCTGCAGCTGACAGGGATAGGCTTGGTGAGAGGCTTCGCAGATGCAATGCCGAGGCTGGTAGCTCATGAAGTGGCAGGAAAACGCGAAATATATACATGATTATTGTTGACAGATCGGAACCCGAGTAGAATACCCCTCCCTTCAAGATCATACCCGCTTATACATCCAAGCCGTTCTCTTCCCTCCATTTTTTAACGCGAACAATTAGTTTATCCCGACGAACCAACGCCTCGGGGCTCCAAACGCCCTCCTTTGACGGATAGAAGCCGTCGAAGCGAGGCTTGCCATCATTGGCAATCTCGAGAAATGGCTGTTTGCTGCGCGTGAAGATGTAGGCATCCGGACCACCCAGCAGAGCTGATGAGTCGAGGGTCCCGACGCGGATGAACTTCATCAAGGGGCCAGTCCCGTCATAGTTGCTCCACACAGGTGTAAGACAAAGTGGGCAACGAGCAATGTGTTGCGGAGCGCCTGATTCGGCTGGAACGGGTAGCATGACAGGTGAGGAGATACCTGCCCTGCTCTGCTCCCCGGTAGAGCCGCCTGACTTGTTGATCTCGTGGTTTCCGTCGGGTCCAGACAGCTTGTGAGTCCAGTCGTCGCGGATGGAGTTCGGGAAAGATGCCAGCGGTTGGATCGGCGAGGCGGAAGGATTGCTCGGGAGGAGAGTCACCTCGTCCCCCTCGACCACGGCGTTAAGGGCGAATGCGGTGCCGGTTTCGCGCTGACAGCATGTGCAGTAGCAGCAGTGGACGACCAGGGGCGAGGCATTGAGAGAGTACCTGATGTTGCCGCAGGCGCAGCCGCCCTCAAGAGGGAAGATGGAAGAGGGATCCCCATTGACGTGGTGAGACATGGCCATTGTCTGCTTCTCGACGGTTGTGGCTCGTTGTGTTTGATGCGTAGGTGGAGAGACAGTGTATCGTCTGGCCCGAGGGATCTGCTGACAATAGCGTGGATGCAGAAAGACAACTGACGTTTCGTAAGGTCTCGGTGGTGGCCTTTCTTGAAAATTCCTGACGGTGGTGGGTGAGGAGGCCGGCGCGCTGGATCGGCAAAAATTGTGTAAGTGGAATGTCTGGCAGAGGTTGGGTAAGGGGAAAGGGAGGGGGTTCTTCATCACAGTAACTAGAGAAGGATGTCTCAGAAGGACCCTGAGTCTGAAGGACCTTGGTCTAGATGCGAGGCTCTGGCATCTGTAGAATGATGAAGGAGCAAGGAGGAGAGAAAACAGAAGAGAAAGAGGAGGGCAGGGAGGGGAAAGTGAATGGCTTATCGACGGGGGAGCTGGGGGAATTTGAAGGTGCCCAGTCAGAATCAAGGTGATGACCTGAATAGGCAAGTTGGTTATCTTATCACAACCAAAGCGCCCTTTCCTCGTTCTATCTAGGCAGACACGCTGGCCAGTTCCTCTACTTGTCATATTGCTGTCACGCCTTTCTGTCTGTGCGAGAGCTTGTCGTTTGCTTGCCGGAAGTAAGAAAGCCAGCCGGTTGGTGTGAATGTTTCGACGGTGCTTACTCTTTGAGCATTTCCTGGGCGGCCATCTGCTTCGCTTCATCCAGGGCCAACCGAACGTGGAGCAGGGAACGTCAAGGCCGAATGAAACTTGGAGGGCTCTGGACACTTTGGCTAGCTAGGCCACTCATGATAGTTGAGGCGCTATGGAGCAAGGGGTTGGCTGGTTGATTAAGACAGAGGACCCTTGGAGTCTGACTAGATGCTTGGGTGCCATCACAGGGTCTTAATCGCACCGGCTGTGCAGCTGGACTGCATTCCAGTCGAAGGCTGGTTCCCGTTTTCTTCATGTTGGTGCGATTGTATCGGCCTTCGGTGCCGTTGGATGTGACGTTGTAGTGTGTTTGGGCAGCATCATATGTCTAAGAAGTGAAAGGTTTCTAGAAAGCCGTTGAGACTGATTATAAACCCCTCGCCCTCCAGCTCGTCATAGACTCCTCGAGCCATTTCGACACTGAGAATTCCAACAAGTCCAAGGACAATTCAGAAACAAGATAATAACGACCGCTTCTCGAACTTTCAAGCCTATAACAACACCTTCACCGACATGCAGCCCATTGCCTACCTTGGACTGTTAATGCTCCTCACGGCACAAGCACAAACCGCACCATCGTCGCTTCACTCTCATCTCCAACGCCACAGAGAACGTGTCGCCACGCACGCCCACTCGAGTCACCAGCACTCGCAACTAGTCGAGCGAATCGGAGCGGCCCCGATGAAGTTATTGCGGGATATGGAGCCGGCGGTCCACCATATGGTCACGGAAAAGCCATCAGCACCTTCACCATACGATCGGTCGGCATTGGCATCGACGGAGTACAGAGATGACCGCCCGAAAATAGCGAACGCAGAAACAACAGCATCTTCAAGGCGAGAAACGGATGCAATGATAGCCCTTGGGCAGTCAGGACCCGGTCAATTCAACCCCGCAACGGCACGCGGCGGCAGTGGATTTGACCCGGACGCGGATAGTGCCAACAGTCTGCATCTCGACGCGGCGATGCGACTGCTGCGTGCCCACGCAATCGTCAAGCACCATAAATTTCAACGGGAGGTATGAGATGGACTGGCTTACGAGTTGTGGATGGGTTATTGTTATCGTACTTGTTTAATGAGCGACCGTTGACACGGTGGATGGTGAAGATGATGGAATGCCGTATGAGATTCGCTGCGGGATCAGCGAAAGAAACTAATGAGGTTAATCGAGGACAAGACGGTATGGTATGTATGACTGGAGATGTTTTTGGCCATCGAGAAATACCATGCTCTTTCACACATTTTGTAATGTGATGTACAACCGTAGAAACACTCTCTTCATGCTGAAAAAGTTCTCCGTTGTGGGCTGTCTGTTGGCGAAACCCTGTCAAGTGGCAAGAACTTCGGCAAGTCTCTCGGCAACAACGTCTGTCTCGTTGTAGGCAGCTTGCCATACGAGGACGGGAATATTCTCTCCTCCTGTGTTCGGGATTGGGTAAGGACCATATCGGATTTCTTTCCTGATGTGTTGTGTGGAGATTTATTCGGAGAGTTGGAGTATCTTAATTTGTGAGGCCGGGGTGGGTTTCGTCCTTTCTTCCCGTCCTGGTTCGAATCGAGTCAAGTTGTCCCATGTCGTTTCGTCCCGTGTCGCTTCGTTTGCGCACGGGACGGTCAACTATTTACGGAGTATACCGTGGATTTCCATCATTGGCGCCGTAGGCGGCTGATGCCAACCACGACATCCAGAGTAGGGTTATTGACTTGGCTAGTATGGGTTGGGATTTGGGTCAGGGTTCACACGGGATAAGCTCGCGTCAGGAGTATATTATATTATCGGTCAGGGGATACACGACATCATTAATAATAGTATTACGGTATCAATCAAGAGGACTCGTTGACGATGTGTCGGAGCGACGATCTTTGTAGCCGTGTCAATGTAACAGCCATGCCGGCCTCTTTTTTGGTGGTTTGTACGCATGCTAAGTAGGGATACAGTACCACAAGTTAGGGTGGGCGGCAACACAATACGCGTCAAACCCACCGGTTGGTGTGCATGAAATCGGTGCTCCACCAAAGCTGTCTCTGAGTCAAGGTGCTGTACCTAATCCTGGCACGGTCTTAGGGGTTTCCCGCTGCCCGTCTTTGTACAGTGAGGTGCCACAAGTCTCCTGACATATACACAATATACACCTAAAGCACGACTTTATAATAAGTAATACTAAGCTAACTAGATATCTTAGAATTAAGAAAGAATACTTCCTCAATAGCCTTACTAAATTCCTATATATTTTATATTTAAGTACTTATTTTACTCACTTATAAGAGTAAAAAAAGAGAAAAGAAAGTATAGTGTTCTTTACTTTCTAGAGATAGTAAGCTTATAGGGGATATATATAGTATATATACTGTATTTTCTTAAAGTAAAAAGTAAAAAACTTAAACCTATTTATCTATAATTATATAAGTAGTATACTTTTAAAAATAGTGTAATATACAGGGTGACAGGGGTAAGCAAAATACCCCTATGGTGTTACCCCCTATAACCAACATCATGATAGAGGGGGAATTGTCAAATCGTAGGGATTGTAATAGTTGATTAATTGTGTTATGTGTAACTATTCATGGTGAAATCCCGTGGGAACAGGGAAATCCCCCTATTTCTTAGTTAGGAAATCCTAGGCCAATCCTAGCGATATTATTAGTGAAATCACCATCAAAGTGGGGCAATTTCACCGCCTATTCCCCAGCGATTCGCCATAAGGCAACCGTGCATTCGCCGGTGAATTCACGTGTAATTCCGCCACATTTGACAGGAATATTCACCAAATGTAAAGTTCTGCAGTAGGGGGGTAGACGTTAGTTATCTAACCAGGGTATTTAACTTCGGCCTGGTACCATTGTAATTTATATACCTAAGTAACTATATATAGCTCTTATAGTTTACTTTTATACCTAATATATCGTGTATTATGAGGTGTCAGGAGACTTGTGGCACCCTACTGTACCTACACGTAGTGCTACCCTAGGTATCTAGGTAGAGGGAGGTACTATCGACCAGCTGTCCATACTCCGGTACCGCTCATCTCTGTGTACTGTGTACCTTGCGTCGGCAGGTATCTGTAGCCCAACGTACACTTGTCCAGCGATGCAGCAGCAACAAGAATGGCTAGTCACGGGAGCCAGAATTGCCCATCTCACTCCCCAGCTTCTCCAACCCTCCCTCCAGCCTTGGCTGCTGCCATCCCTTTCTGTCCACTTTTGCCTCTCGACACTTCTCGACACGACGATAGTGCGCATGCGACTGCGACAACGTGCCCTTCTTTACGCCAAACTCGATACCCGCGGCCACCACAGCCACGTCCTCCTCGCGACCCCTCTGGGCACCATCGACGCTTGATCCTTCTTACGCCATATGTTAGCACATTGTCCATCAGGTCGAAACACTCAAAGCGCCCGATTGCTGGGGAAGCTCCGAAACGCTGGGGCTTCTACTTGACCAACGGCACGTTCAAATCTGAAGGGTGGTCGCATAGTCCCCAAGGCAAACCCTTGTCTCGGCATTGCTTGTTGACAGCTTCGCTACTGTGGCATCTACCAGACAGCCAGCCTTCTTCGACTGCCTCGCTTCTTGCCATCAAGTAGCTCGCGGCAATCGCAACATCTAACAGTCGTCAGCCTCGAGGGACTTCAATTGCTTCTGCACACCGCTTGCTTCCCATACCAGCCACCGGCCGATCAACCGCCTCGCCTTCTGCGAAACGCGGCGAGATGCCTTCCCAAAGGCAACTGCGCACCCTCCTCGTGGGTGTGCTCATCGGCGTTGTCTTCGTCCTCTTCTACACGTCGGCGCTACGAGCGGACGAAGTCAAGGACGAGCGCACGATTCAAGACTTCTACCACAAAACGGTCAACGGTCTAAAACACAAACAACCACCGAATCAGGCCGTGTTGGATCGGAATAAGCCCAAGGTAGTCGGCTACGTGCCTGTCGACAAGGACGCCGACGGCGATGTAGACGCAGACGACGAGAAGCTGGCAAAGGACATGGCAGGCCGGTTGAAAGCCGCCGAGGAGAAGGCCAAGGAGCTTGCGAACAAGAAGTCACCGCTGAAGCCCGATGCGCCAAGCGAAGTGGTCGGGAAGGGCAATTCGGCCGCTGGACAAGACAAGAAGAAGGAAAAGACGGCCGCTGGAAAGTATGGCGCAAAGGACAGCGCAGACGTTGAGAAGAAGACGGAGAGTGACGAGGATCACGCCGTCGAGGTTGAGCTCAACTTGATCCTAAAAAAGTCACCAGGTAGGGCTTGCCTTGCCTTCGACCTCCACGTGTCGCTACATACTGACCAACCCTGCATAGTCATCATCTTCTCCAAGTCCTATTGCCCATACTCCAAGAAGGCCAAGGCCCTACTGCTCGAAAAGTACTCAATCGACCCTGCGCCGTTTGTGGTCGAACTCGACGAACATCCTCTCGGCCCCCAACTGCAAGCTTTCCTGGGCCAGAAGACCGGCCGAAAGACAGTCCCCAACATATTGGTCAATAGCGTGAGCATTGGCGGAGGCGACGACATCGCCGAACTGGACAATCACAAGAAGCTTGTTTCCAAAATAGTCGACCTTGGACACAAGAAGGTGGAGATGAAGGAGCGTTCTACCAACAGCCAGAAGAACAATTAGCTCACTTGAGCCCTTTCACTTTTGTCTTTTCTACATCGGCTTGATGTTTTCAACCGGCATCTTTGCTGTGGGGGCAAGCACTAAGGTACAGCGGGGAGGGGGGGCCTTAAAACGGGCGGCGTATGAACCCTAGTCAAGGACATTGCATATTTCGGAGTTTTGGTATCAGTTTGAATTGCCCCCCCCCCCCCCCTTTTATTTTTATTTTATACGGCAGGAGCTTTGAGCCGAGACTTGGGCTCTACTATGGGGCTCGACTGCGGAAAGATGGTATCAAGAGACGGCTGGACAAGTCTTGTGTAATGCGAAGGAACGTGTGCGACTGATTACTTTGGTGTGGTCTGCTCAGAGATGTCATGGCGACACAGTGTCAGGACCGCCATGATGACTTGGTCGTTGTATCGTTTCGTGTACACATGGTTCACTCAGACTGCTGCGATCGCCTCTACACCTACCTCGGTATCGGTGTGGCAGACCTCGAGACGTGTTCTTGTGCCCATTTCATGTATAGCTCGATACCCATGTTCAAAGAAGAGCTCAGGCATGCGGCAGCGGCGCATATAGCAGCAGGTCAGATGTGGCTTTACCCAAGTTAACCCACCGCAATCGACTTCAGCGATGGAATGGGGAGAAACGAGCGGCAAAGAGTGATGCAGGCCCCTTGGTGGACCTTGATGGCTGCTCAAGGATAATAACTGTCAGGAGGGGGTTGTTCGTTGTTGGCTGCCTTTTCCCAAGATAACCCACTCTCCTTGGCAGGCCGGCCTCGCGATTCCTGTTCGACTGTTGCGATGCGCCCTCAACCCCTCTTCTCGCGCCAAACAGGTGCGAGAAGCAGTATCTATAACAGGGCCCATGACTCAAATAGCACATCCTTGACGTTCTTCTTTGGCCATCTTCGATACCCGGATTTTTATTTATCTGGGCAATTCTGGGGCGGACGACATCAGATTCGTCGTCGGTTGAGAACCCGGATGGCCGGTCGCGACATCATTCAAAGGCAGTCGGTTCCGCACCGCGCTTGCATCCATCCCACTCTGTCCGGCTCAGTCTTCTTTCTGTTCATCCCAACTGGAAACCTCACGCGGCTCGCAGCAACCTCCAGTGAATCACTACTTCTGAGCGGCACTTGACACCTCGTCTCATATTCTTTTATCCGAGGAACTGGCCGACGGCCCCATCACCGAATCACTTACACTCCCCCACTAAGCGTATAAGAAGAAACAAACCATTCACCATCTATATTGTTGCCATTTACTACAGCTGGTGGTCTATCACTTGTTCTGCCCATCCTCCACGCCTATTCCTGAAGCACTTAAACCAAAGTAATCGCTGGACGTCGGACGAGAGGTCCTACAAGAACGAGTACCGCCCCCGACCAGCTCCTCGTACAACTACACACCTCTCGGAAGGATAATTGGCCTCTCAGTCAAACGGGAACCGGCATCCTTCCTATTTACATACCTTCGGATTCCCGTATCCTCCCTATCTGGGCATTCTGTGTGAACCGCCCTCTAAAAAGCGACAACCTAGACACACCCACCGACTCAGCCATCTGCATATTGGATAAGATGTCGCTTTTACCTGCACACCTTCTCCTTCTAGTCGCGGAGCACGCGGAGTTCGCCGGGATTCAGGCTCTCCGCGCGACATGCAAGAGTAACCGCAGTATCCTGGATCGTTACGAGCGCGCTGTAACCAGACTTAACGCCGCCCGCTACCCATGCGCACCTTGTAACCACATCCTTGCCTCCGACACGCGCGAGCGAGAAGTGCTTCCCAAATACACGTTCGAGACCCTCCGGGAACTCGAGAACAGGCAACGAAATATTGAAAAGATCGTCCACGGCGCATACCTCGCATTCTGGGAAGAACACGACCTCCGAGACGCGTCAAAAGCAGATACCATCCGCGCAAACCTCAAGCGCGCCCTGTGGCAGTGCTCGGCGATCGCCGACCTAGAGACACATTCGATCATTTACAGAGACGACGTCGTCCCTCGGCGCGACCCTTGCGTCAAGTCCCTGATCAACCAAAACATCATGCTGCGCGATGCTCCGCCGCCCGACGGCTGGCACCTGGCCCTCAAGGAGGTCCACGAGTCCAACCGCCAGGACGTGCGGTTCCGTCAGATTGCACACGTCCGCAACCTCCCCGCCCAGGAGTTGGCGGGCATAGTGGTCCTTGCCCATCTGACAAGCCAGGGGTACATGCGGTCCAGGGCGCCGAGGAGCGGGGCCTCAAGGCCCGAGATCGTCGAGATGGGCGTCTGCATGGCGGAGAACACGATCCGGCACGGCGTCTTTTTCCTGCACTCCAAGCTGCGCGGGGACGGGGATGCCAACCACCACGCCAAGCTGCTGCTCGACGATACGTACGACGAGATGCGGCACTGGGAGGCCGGCGACCGGAGCGTGCTGCCGGGTCTGACGATGAACGTTGTGGTAACGCTGTGCGAGAAGATCGGATGCGAGCAGCGGGACATGTTAAGCGCGGCATGTACGCTTGTCAGGGGGGACTTGTGGCGGCCGGCGGATGCGGAGGAAGCCGAGCCCGAGGTGGAGCGAGAGAAGCCGGTCGGAGGGGTTCTGCAGGATGTCTCGGAGGGGGCCGAGGAGCACACTACGTGAGACTATACTGAGTAGATGGCTCAGAAGATTTATGCATTATGACCCTACATGATTTGGTTACTTGATTTTGTCGTCTTCGTCTACTTGTGCCAAAGAGAGGGAATTAACCTCTGTTTTGCCGGATTTGACAATCCAATTCCTATCCTACTGACTCGATCTGCAAATACACACACTCTGGTTTCTTGGTGCTAAAACATCACATCTGATTCGAGAAGCCTCTCTTACACCGAGTTGTCTCCCAGGAACAGGGCAGGGCTCTCTCTTCGGGCTCAATTAGGACGTTATACACAGCCACTGGATTCGACATTGAACCCGCCGCGACAACGTAGACCCTTGTGGCTGCATTGCAGCCCGGATCCAAAGCAATTTCTTTTGATTGCTCCCACCTGAGGACACTTCCGGGCCCGGAAAGGCCGTGACGGCCCAGGGCAAGGTTGGCTGGAGCCTGGGTAGCGCATGATGGAGGTCTAGCCCAGCGGTGCAGGCAACGGCCCGCTTGCTTTGCTCTATTCACTTCCGGGAACCGAGCCGGGAGGGAGGGGTTTGGCTGGTACCTGGAGGATCCATAATGGAAGCCGCGTTCAGGCCACGACGGACGAACGAACCCTATAATCTAGTGCTTACATTGATTGCATTGCACTGGCCCGCTTGTCGTCACGGATACCCTGGTGATTGATCATCCTCGGGGGGGGGGGGGGGGGGCCCTGTGGTGATCCAGGACTTTGTACTCCGTAAACACGCAACCACGCGCAAGTCAGAGGTCCTGGTTTTGGGCAAAAGAAGAAGTTTTTTTCCCTTCTCGGCCGAGTGACTCAGGGTTTAATTACCGGTTCCTGACTTTTCTTCTTTTCTTCTTCTTCCCCCTGCCCGCACCCAGCAACTGCCGGGTGACGAAGTCCTAGATCCTACGCTAAGGAAGCGGCTGTCGTTGGTTTGTACCTATGTAGCTTGAACGCGCGTCAGCAGGAAATCTCTTGGACGTACCTCAAGCCCAGTTCCCGCTTTTTAGCTGTGCCGAGAACCGAATTGTCAGCATCGGACGTCGAATCGTCCGCTTGAATGAGCCCCCGGCCGCCGTTGTTGTCACCACTGAACCCTACGGAACGGCTCCGGAAAGGGGGAGATGGAGATGGCTCGTTTCCAAGGGGGGCCGAGATCCATGTCGCAAGGCAATTGCGTGTCTCCGCGTTGCATTGTCAGCTTAGGATGACTCTGACCGATGACCCAGTGGATGCGTCTGATGTGGGCGACCTAGTGGGATGCGGGTTTTCCCAAAGAGAGGAAAATACAAGAAAGTACTGGTGACCGATTGAATGAATTAGAGCGCCTCAATGGCCTGGGAAACATAGTGCGTCTCGGTGGCTTTTGGGGGGGGGGGGCTATGTTTGTCCTTGTCAAGGGACCAACGATAGAGGGACAGCGACCGTCAGAAAGGAACAGTAACCTCCTCCTACGGCATGTTGAAGGTTAGCGTAGTACATCATACTTGCGGGACCAGAGCGGTTGTTTTACGAGTGCATTCCAAGGCTACCACCTGGTTTCCGTCTCTCTGCAGAGGGATGAACCCCGGCCAGTCGGTGACTCAATGCTGGGTGCACTGCCTTACCTAAGGTAGTTTTGCTTGTGTACCAGCACACCACACAGGTCAGGCAAAAGCAGGTAGGTAGGTACCTAGAGAAGGGAATAAGCTCAAGCTCACAAGCTTTGGCAAGCCTCCGTCGTTGGCCTTGTACTAACATGCTAGGACCTAGCCAAAGACTTGCGTCACATTACGCCATCTGGTTGGACGGTTGGGGAAACATGGTGGTGGGAAGAGGGGGATGGGATGTGTGGATCGATCGAAGCCACGGGGGCTTGGGAGAGGAAGATAGCGTGTTGTGCGCCCGTTTGACAGAACCGCTCCATTCAAATGTGGTGTGGCAGCGAGGGGGATACATACAAGATACATACAGGATATACTGACATTGCATGCCATGGCGTCGACGGGGCGGTGCATTGCTCGTTGGGCATTGTTATAAAGAGGACGACTTAGGACACCGGCTGATAGCAATGGTCCTTCTTGGCTTGCATCAGTAGTCAATCACCCTTTCAATTGCTCAATCAATCTATCCAGCTTCGCCACCTACAAGCAGCCGCCGCCAGGTTTCATATCGGACATCATCCTCATCATCATCACCACTGCTACTACCTCTACCAAAATAGCTACCCTAAGAAACACACCCACCCCATCATAGCCAACAACGCCAGAACCACGAACATGGCCAAACCTTCGTACGCCCCTTCTACTTTCTCCGAGACTTCGACCGTCTGCTCCTTCGAGAAGGACCCTGAGGTCGTCCACGAAGTAGTCGCCGCAGCACCGAAAGAACGCCGCTCCATGAGGCAACGAGTCAAGAGGGCGCTCCGCGACGTCGGTCACCCACCCACCTACCGCTACGACCTCGAGCACGGCATCGAGACTAAGAGGACGACGGTACCCGCCGGCCCCATGGGCTGCAACGTCCTCAACACGCCGTCGCGCATGTAGGCCTCTCAGCATTTCGCGCATGCGAACCGGAACGAGTTTGTTTTGTTTTCCCGTTGCGAGAAGTCAGAGCATTATCAGCAGCGCAGCGTTTTTCTGTTTCGAAGGTCGGGACCAAGGATTCCCTCACGGGGACCTTGATTGGTCCAATTTTTTCTTATTTTTTCTTATTATCAATACCTCTCGGGATATCTGCTACCATGAGACATACCCAACGAAGAAGACGGAGGAGGAGGAGGAAGACGAAGAGGAGGGGAAAAGCAAAACGGTTCTGTCTCTTGTTTTGTCCCATCACCACTGAGCGATGCGGTGTCGGCGGCGACAGCCCATACCAAGGATTGTGCCGACGCGGCGCTCGATTGCGGGAGTCTACCGGAATCGTTTCGACAGTGATCAAACGTTAGATTTAGCCCTAGACAGATGGACTAATATGTCCAAAACTTATACCCCAATTCACCACGTGTTTGGTTCATTCTCCTCCCTTCATCATTGCCTCCCAGCGAACCATACTTCTTCCCTTTTGTTCACAACGGAGATTCGACCGTATTTCAATCTAGCCACCTCGTCCGTTCAAGTGATACTTTGCAGGAGCCCATCGCTAAAACTTGTCGAGGATTTTCAGCTCTTGTTTTGCTCACTACTGTGAATAGGGCCTTGAGGACCAGGTCGGGGCAGGCTCCGGAGGGTTCATGTTTACCGGCCGCGCTGCGGGTCCCGGATCCGGTGGGACTGTCGGGCCCGCGAGTTGCTGCCGGAAGGTCCATCGCCGCCCTTGTGGCAGATGTCCACAGGCTGTGCGTGGACTGCAGGCACTCGCCCAATGCTACGACCCGTATCCCGTGAGAGCTCCGAAGCGTGGCCAGTTGGCAAACATAAACATCATTGATAGTGTTGCAGACATAATATCCCTGCTTTCTCCACTGGCGTTAAATTTACGCATATGCCTGGCGTCACCCAGAGAACCAGCACGAAGCTTCGCGGTGACTACACAATGACGTAACATGTAGACATGGCATCCGATGTTCCTTTCCTTTACATCTCATCAGCCAATTGAGAAGGGCTGAAAAGGCTTGTTTCTAAGGGTCGTCGTATCTGAGTGGTGAAGCAAATCGGACGAATTTGGATCCACATCTTGCGTCCCGTCGTTCGGCTTAGAAATCACGACGCTCCCGGCACCGGCGCCGAGCTTGCGGTCAGAATTATTCAGCAGACCCACCGCCGCGTTGCGGCTTCATGCCGTTCACACATTTTGGAAGTACCATCGTCGAGAGATTGCAAGTTGGCAGTGTTTTGGGGCCAAATATAAAAACATTCCCGGCTCCCCCTCCTTCGCTGAGGGGCGCGATCGGTATCGTGCAAGCCAGGTCATCTCTTCAACTGCGTAGAAACCAGCCATGGTCAACATCCCAAAGAATCACAAGGCCGTAGCCACGCCCGCCAAGCGCGCGCCCCTCATCCTCGTCGACCGCGAGACCAGGCTGCCCGGCGAGGGCGAGGTCCTCATCCAAAACCAGTGGACCGCCTCTAGCCCGCTGGATCTCCACCGCGCCGACGGCGGCCTCCTCTGCAACTACCCGGAGGTCATGGGTGGCGGCGCGGCGGGCGCCGTTGTCGCCGTCGGGCCGGGTGTGGAGCGCCTCCGTGTCGGCGACCGGGTCCTCACCTTTGCGTTCCGCGACTTCGACGAGCGCGCCCACCAGGACTTCGCCACCGTGCCTGAGTACCTGGTCTCCAAGCTGCCGTCCAACGTCACGCCACAGGAGGCCGTGACGGTGCCGACGAACCTCATCACCGTGTTCCACGCCGTGACGGCTGACCTGGGGCTGGAGCTGCCGTGGCCGAAGCCGGCGGGCTGGGAGCCCAAGGAGAAGGACGACGGGTTGCTGGTCTGGGGGGCGGCGAGCAGCGTGGGCTTGTACGCATTGCAGGTGCTGCGGCATTGGGGTTACCGGAACGTGCTGGCCGTGGCGAGCGAGAAGCACCACGCCTATCTCAAGGATCTCGGTGCCAAGGAAACGTTCAGTTATCGCGATGCCGACGTCGTGGACAAGGTGCTGGGTTTCGTCGGCGAGAAGGGCGTGCCGTTCGTGCTGGACTGCATCGGTTCCGTCGAGGGCACGCTGAGGCCGTTGACGAAGATTGCGCGTAGGGGGACAAAGGTCGCCATCATGCTCCCGGTCATCATCCGGGACGCGACTGAGGACGTCGAGCCCGAGTACGAGATGGACGTGAGCCGGGTCCTCGTCGGCGAGTGGGCCGAGGGCGTCGAGCTGCGCGGGGTTAGGACGCATAATTACCTGGCGGTAAGTCGGGCCCGAACATGGATGGACGGCCCGGGGAGAGAGGATGCTAATTTGGCAACAGAACGAGTTCTTCAAGGAGAAGATGCAGAGGGAGATTGTGCCCACGCTCCTGGAGCAAGGCATCATCAAGCCGAACAAGCAAAAGATCGTCGAGGGTGCCACGATGCTGGAGAGGGCGCAGAAGGCGATCGAGTTGTTACGGAAAAAGGAGCTCAGCGGCGAGCGTCTGGTGTGGAGGGTGTCGGATCTCGAGCTGTAGGGTGGAGGGCCATCGGTAACACTGGAAATACATCATCATCCGAGTGCCCCTGGCCAACATGGATATCCAAACGTCATGAATAAATAATGTGTTTAACTGCTTTTGACTCTGTTCCTGCTTTTGTAATCTGCCGACCATCTGCTGAAAGAAGCTCAAAACTCCGACCGTGGGGATGCCTCCTGACCAAAAACAAGAACGCCGATGAGTGGTCCTCCGCTTCGTCTCCTCCCACCCGGATATGTATATCAAAGTCCACGGCACATATAGACACGACCAACCGAGCTCAGTCGCCAAGGACCGTTGCCACCACCGTTTTATTCCTTGCGGCCCTTCTTGGGCTTCTCCTCAACGTCGCCTTTTTCACCCTCATCCTCGCTCGCGACGTCCCTGCTGCGCTTCAGGCCCTTCATCTTGCGCGTCTGCAGCTCGCTGAGGTCCTGGCGGCCGACGTGCACGCGGCCCATCTTGTCACCCATGCCGTCCGTCGTAATGTTCTTCTTGGTACGTTCCTCGGTGCCGCGGGGCTTCTTCATAGCCTCCTTGAGCATGGCCTCATCGGGCTCGCGCATGCGTCCGACGCGGAAGTCCATCCGAGGGCCGATCTCGTTGACCTCGACGCGGGGCACCTTTGAGCCGCTGCGCTTGGTGCTGATGGTGTAGGCACGAAGGCGGATGGTGGGCTTGGCGCCGGCGACGTCACCCTCGCCGGCAGCCGTGGGCTCGTCGGCGGTGATGGAAACGATCCACTGCAGGCCCTCGACGTCGATCTTGTCCATCTGCTCGCCGCGGAAGAAGTCGGTGAAGAAGCTGCGGGCGTGAGTGTACTCATTGGCAATGGGGCTGTCCCAGGCGGTGCCGGCGAAGACGAGCATAGGCCTGAGGCCGATGGGCACCTTCTTGCCCTTGAACTGTGCGAGAGTGCGGAAGGAGTCCGGGTCTAGGTAGAGCTCGAGCATGTCGAGAATCTTGTGGCCAAAGGTGCGGATGAAGGTGATGGCGTTGGGGCGCTTCTTGGAGGTGTGACCGAAGACGAGGATAGAGGCATCGTTCTTTTCCGAGAAGAACTCGAGTGAGTCGGCTTTGTCAAAGGGGTGGACGTCGTTCTTCTTGACGAAGCGCTTGGCCAGCGGCTGGCGCATCTGGTAGAGCTCATTGAGGGCATCTTGTGTCACTTGCGAGCACGATGTGCCGCGGAGGAAGAGCGCCATCTTGGGGTTTTCTCTGCAGACGGGGCCGGATTAGTTTGCGATAATCTCCGGGCAGGACAGTTCACTTGTCAGGATGTCGAGAGGACGTACTGGACCTTGGGCTCGCGCTTCTCGAGGGCACGCTTGGAGCGCGCATTACGGGGTTTTCTGTGAAACACATGTTAGCGTACTGCTTTCAATTCGCGCACAGTGTAGATTGGGCGCGTCTCACATTTGACGAAGCATTGTGACGGTGGTCGATCTGTCTGTCGTCCGTCGGATTTGGTGTGGTTGGCTGGGATTCGAACTGAACTGAACTGAACTGCGTCGGGAGTAGAGAATGCCTGTTCAAAAAAATTGCTTATCGTTATCGGAGCGGCAAGTCGAGTCTTGTCAGTGCCCCGCGGCGCACCGAGAGAAGACAGCTGCTGACAGATGTCAGAAGCTGCCACTACCGTCTGGGACATACAGATACCTGAAAGCTATTGAATGTCATCAACACAACGGGCCCCGGAACCCGACAGACTCACGTTCCGACATGGAGGTTTTGTTTTGTTATAATAAGATAGTTGAAAAGAACCTTGGCCAACTTCTGGCTACCTAGTCAGCTTCACTGATTGCAGCCTCAGCTCAATCTCTATATCCATCATGGGCTTCATATTGCAAACCAGCGTCATCTTCGCCGTCATCTTTGGCGTGGCCTTGCAGCTTGTGCTCAAGGACCCTATCTGGCTGGCCTTCGGCATCGGCAAGACTATCCAGCCTCTGTCCGACTTCCCCTACTCATGCCGCCGCATCGAGGATCCGCGGCTGCAGGCATGCGAGGACATGTGGCTATCCGAGGCGACGCGCCAGCTGTTCCTAGCTTGCTCCGACCCTCTGGCCCGCCAACAATGGATGCCCAAGTACGTATTCCGTCGAACCCCAACGTCCCTTCTCCATCCTCACTCCGGTCCGGCGCCGAGCTTAACCGATTCACAGCGCCGCCCATTTTAACGCCTCGGGCCGCTCCACCCGGGATGCCATCGTTGTCCTAGACATTGACAGCCCCAAGGACGATGCATTTGAGATCCGTACTCTGTCCGACCCCGGATTTTCTGGCACTGCAGGCGACGGCCTGCTTCAACTCGTGGGCTTGACGGGAATTGATTCGTCGAAGGGCGACAAGATTCAGCTTTTTTTGGTCAACAACCGCCCTTCTGTCGATCCTGTCACCGGCGAACTCCTCGATCAGGCGAGCGTGGGTGCCAACTCCACGATTGAGGTATTCGAGACCGGTCCTCAAGCAGTGGGAATGAAGCACATACGCACCTTTGCCAGTGATAACATTTCTACCCCCAACAATATTGCGGCACTGTCTAGCGATGCTATCTACTTTACGAATGATAAAGGCGCCAGCAAAGTTGGCTTGGTAAGGCTTCTTTCGGCAACTCTCGGACCAGCTTGCCATGTCACTGACACACGACAGAGAGCCCACGCGAGCCCCTTGCTAGGCCAAGGAGATGTGTCATTCTGCTCCGTCTCGTCGGGATGCAAACGCGTCTCCGAGCGCCACCGATATCCCAATGGCCTCGTTCGTGGCCGCGACGGCCTCATCTATGTTCCGAGCGCTATGGCAGGAGGCATTCAGGTGTACAGAGTCGTCCCCGAAGACGACGGGCTGCAAAGGGTAGCGGATATCCCCGTGCCATACTCCATTGACAACCTATCAGTGGACGGCAAGGGCGACATCTATGCGGCTGTGTTCCCGCGTGGTATTGAGATGTTGCAGGCGATCGAGGACCCGCTCAACGCAAAGCCCAAAAGTGCCGCTGTGCGCATCAGCAAAGAGGGCGAGGGCGTCTACGTGTGGGAAAAGGTCATTGAGGATGGAGCAAGTGAGGTGTTGCCGGGGTCTACTGTGGTTGTCCACGATGCGAAGACGGGAAGACTGTTCTTTGCTGGTAAGTGTGCTCCCCCCCTCCCCCCCCAATCTGATTACGCACGGCTAACTTTTCTTCTTCTTTTTCTTTTCTTTCTTGTAGGCATAGTATCGACATTTATCGCAGTCTGCGAGCCAAGGAACTGAGATGTAGTTAGGTGCATTCCAACCATATGATGTTGAGTACCTGGTAGCACCGGATGCGACCACTACTGTTCCGTGTGGATCTCGCTGCGATAGTCGAGTATGCAGTCGGCTGTCGGTGGCGCAGACAGATGTCTTGGAGGATAGAGATTTTGGCGCTGAATGAAGAGGACCAAAACAAAAGGTCAATTTTGCTAGGTGTTAATGATGATGCAGAAGGGAAAACACCCCCTCAGTGCTAACTATCAGGTCTTGATTTTATGACCTATTGGTACGTACCCGTACCTTCCAGATAGGGATCCATGTGTGTACACGTGTAGGCCATAACGAGCGCCACATTGAGGCTAATCGCCGATAATGTAGATTCCAAATCCCAGATCCCAGATTCCTGGTCCACAGCGGTGACGAGGATCTGGAACTGAGGGAAGAAAGCCCCGAGGGCTGGGAAATGCGCTTATAAATCAAGCCGAACAGTCTGCCCACCGCCGGCGGGCTTGTTCTTACGTACAGAGTACAGAGACCCGCAAAGGTGGTACCGTCCGGCCGCCTACATACCTGCAGTACAGTATTTTCAAGCCATTTCCCGACGGCATTATTCCTGTTCGATGCGACTGTCCAAGAGGACTTTGAGTTGGAGGCTTGCGGGCCTCGATCTTTCATATTCAACGTCGTTCTCGGCAACTACAAGACACGCACGCTACTAGTGTACAAATCGTGCGGCAGAGGCTCATGGCCCTGCCTCTTGGCCCAGCTGCTTCCGGCGAAAACCGAGCCATCAGACAAGCTGATAATGCCCCCCCCCCCTGACAACCCGAGAGTACCGTGCACGATAACCGATAAGGGCCTGTGCACAGTTAAGCTGACAATAGATACAGTTATAGCCAATAGATAAGGGTATAGATAGAGGGAAAAAGTAGAAATAAAGGCAAAAAAACAGAGGGAAAAAAGGGATAGTCTTGGCCCATCCTGACCTGGAGCGCAGCAGAGGAAGCAGGGTAGGATAGACTATTCCAACCCTCCCTTATCAGCTTGTCTGTAGACTCGCGAAAACCCGGGTTCGGTACGACGACAGCAAGGAAAGAGTGGAGACTCCGTCCCTTGGAACTGAATCGCCGGGGGCCGTTACCGAGGCCTTGTGGCGTTTCTCAGTACCTACACTACATCAGAAACTTTCCTCCGATTTTAGAGTTGCCATCCCTGGGCCCGCCACCATCGGCACTTCGAAACTCAATGGGAGGGTTAGGGGCAAAATGCACTTCTTCATTTCGGAATTTAATCCTATAAGCACATATCCAAACCTGGATTTCAAAACGAAACCTGTCCTTGAGGGGGATCGTTTCGTAGTCGATAAATTAATGCTGGCGCATTTAATACCTACGAGATGGAGATGGGGAAGGGAACTCTATAGGAACTGACGCACGTCGATATGATAGGCCGCATAGACTGCTGGCCCAAGATGTCCATCCACGGCACGGCCATAAATGCCAGCTGGGCGATGGGGCTCCTATCGACTAACCCCCCGCATTAGGATATCACTGTCTGAGACGTGACGCACCCTTCACCCTTGTCAACTGTGAACAGCCGGCCAGAGTTATCGAGCGCACTCCATTTCACTTGGTTGACTTCTGCCTAGGCACAAATGGGAATCTTGTTTCATCTACCTAGGTTCAAGTTGATGTCAGTCTAAGGCATCCACCCAGCCCCTTTTCTTGTTTGCCGTAACTCCAGGCGCCAATAACGATGCAGTACCCTTCAAGAGCACTCCGCACACCTCTCATCGTGGCTTAAACGAGCAACACACCGTTCACGCAACCATCGTTCTCGGCTGAAGTAAATTAGCAAAAGAGTTCTTTGTAAGTTATCGATGGGGCTTTTCGTACGGTTGTTTGTGATTTGACAGTAGCGTCCCCATACCACCTTTCCAGTGGTTGTCGTGAGACCCAACTCACTGACATTGACCTCGATAATAGTACCCTTGGTCTGTCGTAAAACATGTTAGAAAAAAGACTCTGAATACCCGTGTTACTGTTTCAACGTACCAAAACTCCCAAATTGGTATACAGTGGGTTCTGGGGGTTCTTCTTCACGCCAATAATAGGCAGCTTAACTGTGACTCCAAGCTCGGGATGTGTGACGTGGGCATGCTTGTATCTCAGTCCCATAGGGCGAATAAAGCTAAATTGAGAAAGAAGTATCATCAGAACCGCGCACAAGCATCAGAAGAGAGAATAACATACCGCTCGTGTTTCGGGTCTCTTCTTGTGAAATTAGGCCCGACGAAAGTGGGCTTCGTGATCTGGACTCAATGTCAATAAAAACTCCACACATTCTGCAAACAATTCGTAGTCGTACCATGCGCTTCCACGACTTCTTGTGTGTCTTCTTGCCGGTGGAGATGACCTTGAACATCTCCTCCTCACTGATACCTTTAACCTTGGGTAGAGGCACCGCGAACTACAACACTGTCAGCCGTTGCCCGAAAGCCGTAAGCAAATCGTAGAGTCCCTTACTCTTGCCGCCTTCTCGGCACGCTTGTTCTTGATCTGTGACGAGATCGCCTTGGCGTTGTTCGGGTTGCTTCTATCCAGAAGATAGGCGGGCATGGGCTCGCTGGGCTCCTTCTCGTTGTTTGTCTTGATGTTGCGCTCCTCGTGGGCCTTGATCTGCTTGCGCATCTGGATCTTCTCATTGTGACGCTTCTTGGCGTGGAGCTTGGCCCGAAGGCCGCGAAGGTTCTGCGCATCCTTGGAGGCTTTGTGGCCCTCACGCGCTTCCTTCTTGCGAGCTCTCTCCTCGTGGTCCAAACGTCTTCCGTGGAGCTTCCTCCATCTCTCCATATACTCGTTCTGGGGCTGTAGAGGCTGTCAGATATCATGTCGTTCGAAAAGAAGGCGCATTTGGCGCAATCAAAAGCTAGGCGGGCGTACCATCTTGGCTAATTGGCGCTCGCAGCGGCTCTGCGGATTTTAAGTGTTGTCGTAGTAGATACCAGTGATGGAAAAACTCCAAGCGGTTTATAAAGTCTTATTCCGTTGGTGGCAACTAACTTGCTGAGACTCGTCAAAGGTAGTTGTTGTCGACGAAGCTACAGTATAAAGAGGTTCGTCGAAAGTGGCGGGTCAGAAAAAGTTCCCATTGCTATCGATACCGTCAAAAGTGGAGTGAAGGGACCCTCCAAAAATTCCCTGCACGCGTTGCCTCTGCACAGCCGATATGGAAGAAAGGTTAGTCCGCTACCGCTCTGGGAATGGGCTGTAGTCTATCCGAACTTTTTTGTAGCTTCACAGTTCCGCCTCGGCTGCTTGTTCGCGCAGAAACCCGGAGGAAAAGCCAATTTCGACGAACGAGGAGGAAATCAATTGTCCTGAGGCCACGCAACGAAAACTTCGGGTTCAGTTGTGATCTCTGCATTGCAAGCATTGCGAGCGATAAACCACCAACCTCTGACGATGAGTCGATCGATGCTGCGCTCTGTCCTGGAGCTCAGGACACCACTCACCCGCCTTCCGCCGACGTTCCTTCTCCCGATCCACACCCGGCGGTTTAACTCCACGGCACCTATTATCGAGCCCTCCGCCCTCGATGCGCCCCCGGTCGAACAGTCAGACGCGGCGGCAAAGCCCTCAATAGCACAGCAGGCCCAGGCCGCTGCTGTGAAGACCGCGACACCATCCACGACGACTACGCCGATCTCCGACTCGGTACAGGCTGTCCTCCCTTTCTTGGCCGCACAGCCCAATCACTACATCACCTTCCACATCCACGGACGACCCTACCTCGTACAGCCTGGGGACAGCGTACGCCTACCCTTCAAGATGCCTGGTATTGTGCCCGGTGATGTCCTCCGGCTCAACCGCGCCTCAGTCATCGGCAGCAGAGACTACACTCTCAAGGGCGCGCCCTTCATCGACGAGCGTGTGTTTGAGTGCCGCGCAGTTGTGACTGGCACCGAGAGCGAGCCCATGCGGCTCAAGACGAAGACAAAGAGGAGGCAGAGGAGGGTGAAGACGGTCAAGAGCAAGCACCGCTTCACAACATTGACCATCAGCGAACTGAAGATCAACGCACCCGAGGAGATTGAGGCCTGAGTCGATCATGCTGTGAAGAGGCATTAAGAATTGTTCGAGTATGAAAGAGGTGCATGTACAAAGTCATGGAACGAGACGATCCCTTGTACCAGTGTCGTATCCCAGTCGGGGCTGTATCAATAGGCAAACACAAAAATACTTTGAAGCTGCGCAAGATTTCAGGCGTGGTACAGTCGCTGAAAACGTTTGAAGCTCAACGGCTCAAGCTCAGATTGATTTGGACGCCGCGTCTATGCGAGTGTTTCCAAAAAAACACGTCCGCAATGCCCGAAGCCTCAGGAAGGTATGAAATACATACAGAAGAGAAGAGGAAAGGGAAAGGAAAAATAAAGACGCAAGATAAAAAGCTGTACCGAACAGCAGAACAAGAATCTAGACCAACCCGCCCCTGCCAAAAGAAACTCCAAGCTATGAATATTGCCCATGATCATTAAACCAAGGTGAAGTTGCCAGACGCCATTTTCTTGCAGGTCTCCAACATTGACGCCAGTTTTCATCATCTATTCGAATTCGTTGCTTTCTTTACACTCGACCAGTAGGCTGATGGCCAGACCGACATGGCCTCAGTCTCAGTCGGCATGCGCTCCCGACATCTTGTGACGACGCTTTGGATGATTCTACCAAGGAGCTCTTCGTCGACCGGGAGTGCCTTTTCACTCATCTCATTAGGATAGAGGAAAGGATCCGTCTCGTGCAAGAGCTCCTCGCATGTCGGCCGCATGTGTACTTCGCGGTTCAAGCACCGCCTCATGGTTCGCACTAGAGACGGGGGCACTGGGACACCACCCATGCCTCTTGAAGGAAATTCAATGTTGTGATCCCAGTTGATAATGGCTTGACATCGGGCCATCGGGTTTGCGATGTGGCCGAAAGGAGGAATGCCGTATACGAGTTGATAGAGAATACACCCGAGGGACCACACATCACTTGGTTTTCCCAGTTTCATCAACTTGGGTCTGCCGGGAACGCGACCGCCCCGGGGTGCGTTGGAGTCCATGAGGGATTCGGGAGACATATAGTTCGGTGTGCCAATTTGCGTTTCGCGGTGAACGTTCACTGTCTCGTCCGTTTGAATGGCGTTGGCGATGCCGAAATCGATGAGTTTCAAGCGACCTTTGACAAGGACGAAATTGGCTGGCTTAAGATCGGAGTGGACAATCTCACACTGGTGGACGGACTGAAGGCACTCGAGCATTTCTTTCCAATAGAAACGGACAAAGACAGAGTCAAACTTGGCTGCTTCAGGGTTTTGTCGGCTCCTGAGAAGAGTGTTAAGATCCAGCTCGCCCATCTCCATGAGCTAGAGAGAAATTAGCTGCGTCCCGAGTTCTACCGACAGGTGACTTACCAAAGTCAGCATCTTCTTTTCGTTATTCAGCTCGTAGTCGAAGAGGTTGATGACTCGGTCGTTGCCTGTCAGCTTGCTCAGCAGGTCAATTTCACCGCGGAACCCCCTGACGGTCGATTCGTCGGCGTGCTCCAGGGACACCCTCTTCAAGGCAAACATCGCTCCGTTTTCGGCAAGGACGCGGTAGACCTTGGCGCTACCACCTCGGCCCAGACAGTCAAGCCTGGTATAAGACTTTCCATTGACACGAAGGATATTTCGCCTCTGCTTCCCTTGAGATGTCGTGGCTGCTCCGGCCGAGGTGGTGGCAGCATCAAGAACCGACATTTTCGGCGGGGGAGGTGGCGCAGCGCGGCGTGGAGTGTTGTTCGCCAAGGAAGACAATGGCCTCCGTTCGGGAGATGCAGCAGGTCTGTGGCGTGCGGCATCGACGTTGGTAGGGCGCTTTGAAACTTTTTCAATGTCCTTTTCAGGGGGAATGGTGATGGCGGACTTGGAGCTTCTGAGGACAGAGTTGATCTCGTTTTCCTGGTCATGCGAAGATGGGATCTGCGGGCGTGGTGCAGGCAGCTTGTAGTGAATCTCCTCTGGCTCCTCCATCTCCTTGGGAGATAGGTCTGTGGCACGTGGTGCAGGGTCAGCATCGTATGCTGCCCTTCGATGACTTGCTCTTGAAGAATCGCCCATGGCTACCGGACTGCCCGAGGACATTTGCCTGCCATTGCCATTGCCATAGAAAGACGATGCGAGATCGTTTTCCATATCTTGGCCATGGCCATCATGATACTGACTTGAGATTAGCCCTTCGCCATCGCCATTAGCCTCCGCTTCTTCCTCGCTCTGTCTTCGGCGGCCACGTCGAGCAGGCCCACTAAGGAAGCTTCCAGGAATTTTGCCAACTCGCTTGACGCGCATGGAGCCTTGTAAAGCAAGGTTGTCCTCGGGCTTGACATTCCTTCCGACATTGGTGTGGCGGGATACGCTGCCGGGATTGATGCCCGAAACATGGCGTGCTGCAGTCACCGGTTCTTCAGGGTAGTCCTGGTCCAAGTGGGATCCTGAGCGTCTAGAATGGCTCGATGAACTGGTGAGACGACTTCTGTTGCCGGATGAGCCTGCGGCAATGCGGACAACGCGAACTCCCTGTGCGGGTGTATTAACGTCTTGAGTTGGTTCTTGCTTCTCATCCGAGGATTGGTCTCGGCTCTCCGGTCGACTTCTGGACAAAGGACGTTGGTTGGTCGATCGCGACAACGAGGTAGATCTTCTCTTTGTGGGACGCATCTGGCTGAGACTTTTGGGCGTGTTGCTCAGTCTGACAACTCGTTTTCGCACAGGGCTATTCTCCCTGCTCTTCAATGGCGACGTGAGCTTCGAGAGCTTGGTGTCATATGCTTGCACACTCCCAGAACGGAGAGACCTTCTCTCTTCAGTCGCGGAAGTCGTGGACGCGGCGAGGTTGCTGGCGCGACGTCGTGTTCGCGGCGGCGAAGGAGCGCGCTCCGGTTCGGGTGCACCTCCATCATTGAGCAATGCCTTGGTGAGAGCGCTGAGCTTCATAGGCACGGGGATCTCGTCGTCAGAGCTGTCGTGCATTGCGTACTGCTGCGAGTCTGATTTCTTTGAAAGCGTAGGCGCGACGGCGGTCGCGTGGACAGGGTTGGAGTCGCTTCGGTTGAGATGGGGGCGCGACGGCAGCCGTCGGAGGCCTTGTCTCTGGGAGGGCCTTCGCGAGAGGCCGGTTCTTGCGGTACCCAAAGGCGTGGGCGAGGCAGTCGACATGTCGATTTCGAGTGGTCGTTGGTGATTGTTTTTTGCAATTGTGAGCAACGGAATAAATGGGGCTGAACGACGCCACCCTCCACGTCTTGGCGACTGCACACCTTGCGCCGGAAAAAGCGATTGTTATGGTCAGCTAAACACTGATTTACGTGTCGATAGTGCCCATGATCCGGAATATTGCGAATGGAGAAGAGATTAGATTATGCGGCGCGTTACTAGCATCTTGTATGTTGGAGGGGATGCGTCGATTCCTTGTCAAGTTCGGGACGTTCCCATTATTTGGGGCTAGCAGGGGTCGGCCAATCAAAGGACACGACGAGGGGAATTGGTTGTCGGAGCAACGAAAGACTGGACGGGAAGAAAGCAAAGAGGCACATTCCTCGTCAGATGAAATTTGGGCTCTGCATCTTCACACATGCCTGAGGCCCAAGCGGTACAGTGTTTCCCACGCGTCTCTCCTTTTGAGTGGCCAAACCTTCTTACCGAGCGAAGCATCTTCCACATTATCCCTTTCAGACAGGGGTATAATTACGTGCCCTCGCTCACTCAATGCGTCGCAAACTACCTACCTAAGACGTTGCCCCGCATAAATCCGAGGATGCAGGCTGCGTAGTGGGTGAGAGCAATGCCATATACCTGAATCACAAAATCAAGTACCATGAACCTCTAAGCAGGACACCGATAACATCACGAATAATGCGACACACAGCGCATTCAAAGAACCAGCGAGCTTTTTATTTGACCGAACCTAGCAGGTGTTCCTACACAAACGTGTGCCGAAGCCCAACCCAAGAGAGATTTCCCCATGCGAATGACATGCGAAAACGTCGGTCGATTGCTGCATAACTTCTTCGATGAGACGGGGGCGCGGGGCCTATCATCAGGGACGTGAGAATGGCGCTTAGTCGAAGAGACCGAATCCCATGTCGTCGTCGGACTCCTCCTTCTCTGTAAATAGGTCAGCAAGGCTGTCAAACAAGCATTTTCAGACACGAGATCGTTCTTACCCTCCTCCTTGGCCTCCTCAGCGGGGGCATCGGCAGAGGCAGCGGCAGCACCGCCAGCAGCGGGAGCAGCACCACCAGCGCCACCGGAGGGAACGGAGGCGAGCTTGCCAGAGCCCTCAGAGATGAGCTGCGCAATTAGTTAGCATGCGTGGTCCTCCGCCATGTCGCAACCTATATTGATAAACGAACCTCGTTAATGTCCTTGCCCTCAAGCTCGGAGATGAGCTTGTTCAGGCGCTCGTCATCGGCCTCAATGCCGACGGACTCAAGGACAGCCTTGACATCGCTGGCAGAGGGAGAGGTGTTGCCACCAAGGCCGAGGAGAAGGTAAGCGGCGAGGTGCTTCATCTTGAATATGGTTTTTCTGTGGCGGAGGGGTATTAGATAAGGGCTTCGACAATTTTCGCGACGGCGGCGGCAATGCAACGAATGGTCGACAATGCTGATCGTCGTCGAAGATTGGATGTGCAGAGACAGACTCACAGTTTGTCGTAGAGAACACGAGAGGTCAATCAATTTAACCGCGAAGTTGGGCGGAGACTGAATCTTCGAGTCCTGGAGGATATTTCGCGTGGTTGTTGCGATTCGGAAAGTTTGCGAAAATCGAACTTTTCCCCCGTTTTGTGAGCGGAGGGCTTAGGGCGGGGACTGGCGGTGGCTAGGGACCTCCAGTAAGTGTCCTATCCCGTGTGACCTTCCTCCTGAGGGCCGCACCAGCCACAATGATACCTGTTCGCCATTTCATCGCTAGTGCAGCTGGTGCACCCAAGCCACACATCGATTCACGCGACTACGGTCCTGAAGGCTTAGTAGATACCTTAAGCCCGGAACCGGAGCCAAGCAGCTTCCGAAGAGGCTAACAGGCTGGATGCTCGGCTTTGGTGGACAGCGCTGGAAGTACCAGTGATTCCACCCCCCCAGTCCAATAGATATAAACTTGCCGATGCCAACGCCACTTCTTTTTGTTTCCCCGACACCCATCTTTCGATTTTTACGCCTGCTGGTTGTCTAACCCGTGCGCGTCGCGCCCGCCTTTTCATTTTTCGCAGAATTTCTCCTCATTTTTTTCGACTTCCCGTTACCCTCCGGTCCTAGACGGTTTTCTGCCCGCGTGTCCAGTCCTTTTCAGAGAGGCGGCCTGAATCGCAGAAACTCAAGTTCCCATACCTCCCATTATTGATGACTCAAGCGTCCGCCTGATGCATCCTGACGGCCACTGCAAGCAACCTAGACACTTGCTTGACGATACTTGGCTCTAATAGTCTGTCACTATGCCTGTAAGCATCAGATGCCTGGGGTGTCCGATCTTTGTGAATATTATGACGCGCTGACACTCGCGCCTATACAGATCGGAGATCTCCTCGCCCAGATCAGTGGCGACAAGTCACAGAGCACATCGCCAGCTCCATCCAGACCATCCATCCCCCCTCCGAAACGGAAAGCGGATGACGACCTCCGCAATACCGTCTCAAATAAGATACCGCGAACGAGCGCAAACGGCATCGCCTCTTCTGCCCCTTCGAAGCTGGCAGATACCCAGAGATCCGCACGACCTACAGAAAAGACAGCGACGACTACTACAGGCTATCGAGGCAGTGCCGGCCGACCCTCCGACCGATCAGCATCTGCGCCTAAGCTTGTCGGTAATGGCAGCACAGCAGCGAAGCCTAGCTCTTCCGGGGCTAGACCGCTGAATGGCTCTAGCACGTCGAAGGTCACCTCGACCCTGCCGAGTCGACCATCGCCATCCGCTCCAAGCGCGGCACCCAAGTCGGGAGCTCCTCCGAAGAAGGGGTCTTTCGCAGAGATCATGGCGCGGGCCCAACAAGCCCAGACCAAGATGGGCCAAGTCGGCAAAATCCAGCATAAGCCTGTGGAAAAGGTCTTCACCAAGAAGGAGCGGGAGGAGATGAAGAAGGATGCCAAGAAGGACCCAAAGGCTGCTGCAAGGCAACCCTCTAAGTTCCAGGGGAACGCAAGACCATCGGCAGCAGCCGCCCCGCCACGCAATGGAACAGGTGCCAGCCGAAATGGGCCGGTCGACAGAGCAAAGGATCCCCGAGCTGTTTCGAAGGCACGCGCTGCGGTTGCCGAGGAGGAGAACCAGAAGAAGCTCAAAAAGGCCGCCATCGCAACGACTGGGTACACGGGCACCGCCCGTCCAAAACCCGGAGCAGCGTCGGCCAAGAAGAAGCCGGCTCCCGGAGGCGCGCTACTCAACGCACGTCCCGCCCCACGCTATGGAGGCTCCGCGAAACGGTCCCGCTACGACGAGGAGGAAGACGAGGAACTCGACGACTTTATTGAATACGACGAGGACGAGGAGGAAGCTGGCCCTCGCTACACGTACGACTCGGATGGCTCTTCAGACATGGAGGCTGGCATGGACGATGTGTGGGAGGAGGAAGCTAGGGCAGAACGTGTGGCGCGCCTCGAGGATATCGAACAGGAGAAGCTCGAGAAGAGGCTGAAGGCTGAGAAAGAGGAGCGCAAGCGCAGGTTTTTCGAGCAGCAGAGAGCGCGACGCTAAGGCTATCTCGCCGTCGAGAGGGGCATCTGGTACACCAGATTGGGGGTTAGAGGCATTTCTATTGGCAAAGGCGTGGTAGCATCAACATTAGCGACGGCGTTCATTTTTGTATTTTTGCTATTACTGGAACCGGAGAGACTGCTCTGCATTATCGTACGACTGGCCGGGTTCTCCCATTTTCTTCTCCTTTTCTTCCCAAGTATTCCGTCACTTGGGAAACAGGCATGCACGTGCAGCAACGCAATGATACCTTGGAGGCTAGCCAAATGGTGACCCAATGTCATTATGTCTGTGTATCCAGTATCTGGCCGATGCAGCAAGCAAGCTCTTTCAAGGCCAATGTCAATTTCTGACCAAGGCTGGACGAATCTGCGACATGCACCTTATGAGGACATGGCCACGTAAGACGTCCACCCTTCTGCTAGGAATGATTACCTTTACATAGTAATAAACTGGACGGCATCTTTCTGCACTGATTGACGAGGAAACCGTGTTCGCAATCCATTCTATATCATTTCGAACGCTAATCCCTCCTTGGGTATCGATCGCAGCCATGCCAGACTGCAGTCCGCCCCAAACTCCTTCAACGATACCAGAAATGCGACAAGGGTTGAAGATGTATTTGCATGGAGCTACTAAGCCCCCTTTCCTCCTCGACCGAGAACTCTGGTGAGTGTGCTACTTGGGTGGCTGGTGAAAGAAGTCACACAAGGCCTTTACTCGCGGTGGCCCTGCCACTTTTTGTTGGTGTTGTTACACGCGATCTGGGATCGCAACTTTGCAGGTGAAGCTCTGGATGCTTTTGACTTGAACGAGGAAACCCAGAACATGGCCCGCCTGTCCGTTTCATTTTGAGCATAATGGAAGTGAAAGAAAAGAGGCCGGCCAAAAGAACTACTGCCGCCTTTTCGACTGCCTCCGTCTCCCCGAATTCTCTTGAGGTTGAGTTATAATCAAATACAAAATACAAACATTGCCGCGAGTACGAACTTGTGCATCAGGATGACTTCTCCGCCGAAGCGAGAGACCCTTTGCAGCACTGGAAACCGCCATACTCAGACGGAAGAGGCGTAAGACCTCGACGTGCGGGGTCTGGGTGTACAAAGCTCGAGCGTTCGTAGGGTTTCCAAGGTCTTTGTCTGGGCGATGCCAGCATACTATGGGAGATCTTCCGACTTGAGACCCGAGTTCCCATATCCGCTCAGATTCCAGCCTTTGTATCTAACAGTAGATCCGCCACTGCCTGTTGACAATGCAGAGGGAGGTGGCTTGTGTGGAGGAAGCCCATTATGATGCTTCAGTGGCGGTGCTGGAAGCGAAGCAGGCGCGGCAGGGAGATTGCTGGACTTTTGGCGCGAGTCAGACTGGGAGGCATGTGAGCCACCTGCATGATGCCCCTTGGAACCGTCAGGCTTTTCTTCAGGCTTCATTAGGCCTTTCTCTCTCAAGTATTGAATCGATTGCAGAACAGTGAGATCTTCCTGGTCCTTGTCGTTGAGAATCAAACGCTGCTGGATAGTGAGATGGCCGTTGTTCGCTTCTCTGTCTTTCATTGCTGCCTCTCTGACAGCAGGATCGTGGACGAAGCGGCACTTGCCCTTCTTGCCGCAAGTACCTCCCGTAGAGTAGTACTTGCAATGCTTTGAAATGTCTGCCTTCTTCGCCGGAGGGGGTGGAGGGGGAGGTGGCTGAACACGACTTGACGCCACTTCCGGCTCGTCATCTTCAGACTTGATATCAATGGAAGGGCTGTCTCTCATTTCATCGCCCTCGTCTTGCTGCTCACGCTTGCGCTTGATAGACGACTCAACCTTCTCCAGCTGCCTTCGCAGCTTACTGGCAAGATTCTCCTCTTTCTCCAAATCAGATGAAATCTTATTGCCATTGCCCTGCGTGGTCTCGGCAGACTTCTTGGCCTTGACTCGCGCGGCAGTAGGGAAGCGCTTCTTCCGCTCAGCAATGTAAGCATCAATATCGTTCACCCTGCGAAACTCGGTCAGCTACTATGATGTCGTAACTTTGCATTCGACTTACTGTAAGGCATCTGCTCCGATGAGTTTGCGAAGGGTCTCCT
This sequence comes from Colletotrichum graminicola M1.001, assembly GCF_000149035.1. Classification (NCBI taxonomy): domain Eukaryota; kingdom Fungi; phylum Ascomycota; class Sordariomycetes; order Glomerellales; family Glomerellaceae; genus Colletotrichum; species Colletotrichum graminicola. Next base: position 779,542 of record NW_007361016.1, on the reverse strand, counting down.
CCTCCATCTCGTCGTCTTCCGACTCCGAGTCTTGACCTGGAGTCAGACCAAGGGTGTTGGTCTTGCGCTTCTTCTTCTTGCCTGATGCCGCATTGTCATGCTTATGATGGGAACCTCCGCCATCTTGGCGATGATTGTGACTCCCCTGTGAACGATGACGACCTCTGTCGTTGGTGTTAAATGAGCCCCGACCTCGAGGGTTGCCACCACGATGACCACCACGACCGCGACCTGCTTGTCCATCATGTTTGTAAAACGGTTCACGGGGAGGGACCGACGCGTGAGGTGCAGGAGGGGGCGCGTGGTAAGGATATTGTGCCGGGGGCTGATATGGCACTGGTGGAGCGCGAGGATCGACATACGGCTGGCCGTATGCACCATTCGCTTGATGGTGTCCTCCATCACTACCGTAAGCTACTGGCGCAGGTGTGCTCATATTATGAGCTCCTCGAGAACCGCCTCGGTCGTTTCCATAGCCGCCTCGGCCACGGCCCGCACCATACTGGCTTGGAGCGTGAGGGTCATGACCTGCCCATGGTTGGGGAGCGCTGTATGGTGCGGGCGGGGCATAAGGCTGGCTGTAGGGCTGCTGCTGTGGCTGCTGAGGCCCATAACCTGGCTGATGGGGCGGCGGCTGAGGCTGCTGCGGGTGCGCATAGATCTGAGGGGCATAGTTCGGATGATAGTTGGTAGTCGACAGCGGCGCAGGAGCATGAGCGCCATGCTGAGGAGCATTGTGCTGAGGCGTACCATGTGCATGATCTTGGTGCCACTGCTGCTGGTGAGGGTAGTTGCTGGCAGCAAGCGGCTGGGCGGGATAGCCAGGACTGTGCTGAAGATACTGCTGCTGTTGCTGCCGTCCATACTCGTACTGGGGTTGAGGGGCAGGGGGGTATTCGGGACGGCCGTTCGACGGGTAACCGCCACGCCCGCCCCGAGAGGCATGGGTAGCGCCGCCCCTAGGATGTTGTTGATAAGGGGTGTTGTGATGGCCGTATCCAGCATGGCTAGCCTGTGCTGCTGGAGGGGGCGGCGGCGGCGGACCGTAATTGTAACCTGACATATTGTCTTGAGGACGTCGGCGTGACCTTGTTATTTTCGCGTTCGAGTCGCAGGCAAGCGCTGAGTCGAAGAGTATAGCGTCAGGCAATGACGAGGCGTGTTCTACTTGGAACGGGTCTCGAAGAATTCGTACTACGAGGTACTGTTTGGATAGCGATGGGGATGGAGTTGGAGGAAGGGAGGTAAAAGTCGTGTTCACACCTAGCGTCGACAAAACAAAGACATCAAACGTCTGGGAGACGCAAAACTCGAGCAACTTTCAACGGGCCAAAAGAAAGGGATGTGAAGGGATGGAACCAACAGCTTGACGCAGGTAGGATCCTGGACGCGGAAGCTGAAGTAGGTGGTGGAGCCAAATAGCTTTCTACGGCAAGGTTGGTCGCGATTTCGGTTTCCGCATTAACAGTTCCAGCGGCTCGCGACGGCATGCTTAGGCCAAGATGGGTAGGCGTGGCGGGTCACATCTAGCGCACCGCAGCCTCCGAAGTGGGCAAGTGCTAAAACTTGATTTAGCGGGCGGTAAGACTCAGACTCGCTGCCTCGGACCAGGCGCCCCGCGATTTTGCCTTATGCGACTTGGCTGCGCCAAACCAGGACGAATCGTGACACTCTCCGAAATATCCATTCATGCCGGTGCAGAGAGGCGTTGAGGGGAACCAACGATGCTCTTGGAGCCCTAGAGAATTCTTCAACACTGGGATCTTTTGACTTGCCAAAGTGCACCTACCCGAAGGACGAAAACGGCTCAGCATGTTCATCCTGGTAGGTACTCCAAACTCACAAAATTTCACTGTAATTGTCACTAACACGGTCCCAATTAAAAAAAAAGACCAAGATCGCCGACCTTGTCGAGATCGCGCCAGAGGACTTTCGCAAGAAGAGCGTTACCGCCATTGAGGATAACATCAATGCAAAGTACGCGAATAAAGTTATCCAGAAGATTGGTCTCTGTATCTGCCTGTACGACCTCCTCTGGACCTCCGAAGGTCTCATCGGCCATGGCACGGGTCTGGTCAATGTCAATGGTTTGTCATTACCATTCTCATATAGTTGGACTTTCTCTGTACTGACTGCGATCAGTTGAGTTCAGGCTCATTGTCTTTAGACCTTTCAAGGGTGAGGTTATGTTTGGCAGGATCAGAAGTTCAACGCCAGCCGGCATCAATCTGAGAACCGATTTTTTCGATGACATCTTCATTCCATTTGATGAGCTTCCCGAGGGTGCTGAGTTGTACGTCCAGCATGCTCCACCAACTCATTGAGAAAGCAGCTAACACGCCGTCAGTAACCACTCGGAACAGCTTTGGATTTGGAACATCGAGGGTGATAGACTTTTCTACGATAACCATGAGATGGTCAGGTTCCAGGTCATCGACGAGGAGTGGCACGACCAGACGCCTGTAGGCCCAAGTCAGGGAGAGGAAGCTGCACCACCTAAACCACCCTACAAAGTGAAGGGCACCATGGCTATGGAGGGTCTCGGCGTTTGCCTCTGGTGGGATGGACAAGGCAGCGAGTAGGACTCGGGAGGCCCTTGGCCTGTCACCAAATATTTCATCATCGACGACAGTGTGGACTTGAAAGGATGAGGCGTATGGATGGCGCGGATTCTACATGATTCTACAATACTATGATTTGATCCCCGCGAGCAGTCTCTGCTCCACGTCATCCAGAACAGAGTAGTGCTCAACAACGGCAATGTTCTCGGCCTCGCCCTTGAATTGCTTGTCCGGATCGACGCCAGGACCGAACATCTGGGGGGCTCCCTGAGCACCTCCCATCTGTCCCATTTGCTGAGCCATCTGGCTGGCAGCTTAAAAGGGGTTAGCACTCCGAAGGACAGAACCGGGGTAAATCTTAACTTACCATTGTCACTGCCCAGGATGAAGTTGAAGACGGACTGCAGACCAAAAATGCAAAGGAAGTACCAACTGATGCTAGACATCCAGCGGGGATCCATGTCCTTAGTAGCAACACCCGCCTGCAACATGCTCTTGAACTTGATGGTGATGGGGAACGGCAATTTCACTAAATTTGTCAGCGTCAAATCTGCCATCTTCACCAAACTCCCCAAGACATACTGATGACATATCCGCTGAAAAAGGCGTTGATCCAACTCATAATAAGCGTATTGGGAATGATCATAGCCATGTTGTTCTTCATCATGCCCATCATGCCGTCCATCGCGCCGGGGTCGGTGAGCGGGTTCGCGGGGGGTTGGCCCTTGCGGTCGGGGTCCTTGAGATACGCGCCGGACTCGTAGGCTGCGACGAGCGCATCGCGGCGCGCCTCGAACGACTTCTTAGACAGGACGTGATGGTTGGTGCGCACCGTAACACCGTGCATCATGGCGCGCTGCTCCTTCAGCGCCGGCTTGTCGAGCTTCTTGGGCGGCGTGGCGAGAAGAACAGTGACATAGTGTCGAAGGATGCCGGTGAGAATCATGACCACCGTGATCGGAAAGAGGATCCAATAGCTGTTCAACATTTAATTAGCACGCGGAACTAGATGATGACGGCGGAACCGGGTTGGTATACAGGAGCTGTGGATCCCGGTAAATCGTCTGCACCGGAACTTGAGCCATGATGGGCTTATTTGACGAACAGTGCCGGGTATCGGGGGAAAGGAGAGGATTGTGATGGCGTTCGTCGATGCGATACTGCCAGGTGGTTGTGTGCTCTCCCGTTGCATCCAGCCAATCTGGTAGTGTTGGTATGGGACCTTGACAGTGGGTGGAAGCTCCTCCGGCGGTTTGTTTCGCCGTGCCTCCGAAAGACCACCTTCCACTTTCACTACACGGATTCACACAAGGGTCCAAGCTGTCCTAGCTCTGAAAGCCAGGCTGGAGGTTACAAGAAACCATCGCACTCAACGCCCGTCGAACCCCTGCATAGCTGTCAATTCTACAAAAGACTTCCCGCGAAATCACCAGGCACGATGTCTTCTTCCGAGAGAATAACGGTTTACAACTTGGCGGGTAAGCATCTCATTCCTCCGACTCAGACATGTCGTCGCATCGCACTAACACGAAGCTCCAAAGACCTCAAGAACACCTCGGACGACGCGCTTCCCAACTACCTTAACTCCCTCAAGTTTACCCAAACCCACACCCTAACTGATGTTCGCCTCGCGCTCGGCTACTCTGCCTTCCTGATCGCCGGCGCATGTTTTCTGTGGGACTATAAGCTTGGCTTCGAAAGCACCAAGTACTACACTGCGGCCGCCGTGGCCCTCTACTCGCTCCTTAACGGTGCTCTGACGCTATGGATCTGGCTCAAGGAGGCGGGTACTATATATGAGGGCACATCTCCCTCGGGCGAGAAGGTGAGAACCGGCCTACCTCGTCCTTCTTACTGACGATCAATTCCCTACGCTTGCCGACCCATGACTTACAACCGACACCAGATCAATATTGCAACCTCGACCAGGAAGAACGACCCAACCTATCATATGAAGATCACCATCACTTCCAAAAATGGTGAAAAGAAGTCGCTTGATCTCTCGAAACCTTTCGCCGAATGGTTCGACTCCCAAGGCCACTTCGTCGCCGTCCCCTTCCAAGAGGTCCTTGCCACAAACATCTCTACCATCGGCAAGCTTGACCCAAAACGCGTCAAGTCTGCATCTCAGACGTACTCAACTGACGTACTCGATGCGCTGTATGCGGAAAGCACGGCGACGGGCAGCGTCGCCGAGGCAAACAAGGGCGTAAGCAAGCGACGCAAGGCATAAAACGAATAAATTTACAAAAAGGGATTTGTGCAATGAAACGATACGTTCATAGTTATGTATGCTATGGAAAATCAGGGTGTTTCAAAAGCACGGAGTTTACGTTTCGTAGCGCATACCCATTTAAACATGTAGGACGCCTTGGTGAACCGTCTCTGCGTATGCAGTGCCCAGTGACCTTTGGTGCAACGAGTATTCTCTCGTAGACTACCCGTCCTAGCTCTCATTAGCTCAGCAGCCACACCAAGGAAGCCTTGAATCTCAGAGTTAATCAGAGCTAGAGGTTTGAGGATGATGCATAGATGGAGGAGCCTATTTCAACTAGGGCATCGGTCACAACCACAGCACTCATAATCAATTTCTTCAAACCTGTTTCAACTTCTGGTTTATTAGAGTAAACTCTCTCCTCTTCTCAATGCGCACTATGGAACCTCCAAACGCCTTGCCATGCCGACATTCCTACCACTATGCCGCCTTCCCAATCCCTCACCAACTTTGGGTAGTCCAACACGTACCACTCAACTAGCGTCCCTTCTCCATGTTCCATCACGCCCGGAAATGAAAACACGAATTCCCATTCATCTTACCAAGCATCGACGCCTTCAGTTGACTTCATCCCACTTAGCGCGGGCTGTCAGAGCAGCCTCGCGAACGTTACGCACCCTGTCACCTGAAGCCTGCGCCAACAAACGCTTAGCCTGCGACGCCGAGTCAAGCAGATGACGGTGCTCGAATTGAACGGGGAGGAGGCCAATGATGCGAACGACCTGGCAGCGACACTGCGATCTCCAGAGTCCAGAGTGATCGAACGGTATGTAGCCCGCCGGCATCCATGCGCCGTCTTCGCCAGACTGCGTTCCATTTCTGTTAAAGACGGACATGCAAGCCTCGATGACGCTCTTCAAGAAGGGCTGGACCCGCTTGGGCGAGTTCTCCGTGACGTTCTGTAGGACACTGAGAGCGGCCGCCACGTCCTTGGTCGCTGGCAAGTATCGGATCGCACAGAGGATCAGTCTGATCAGGTCTTCCGTGTCATCTTCATAGACCGGGTATTGCATGTACTTGACAGCTGCGAGGACAGCAATACTGTAATTCGCAGCAGTGAGCATGTCGTCTCTGCTGTTCGAGCCAGCAGGCCAGGCCTTGGCCAGCATGGGCTTGATCATCTCGAAGTAAGCTCTCTGAACCCAGAGAGGGCGGATTTGTCCGTAGTACTCTTTCTTGAGAATGTCGAGACCGCCGAAGATGAACTCAAGGTTACGGCTTAGCATGTGGCCGATCTTCTTGTTGTTGGGTCCTTGTTGGATAGTTGCCAGGAGCTGCCGGAGCGAGCTGCCGCTGTAGCGTCTTATAATGCCCGCAATAATGGCATACACGGGTCTCGCCAGCTCCGCCCTGATCTCATCAGGTCGTCCGCCAGGTACCATGTTGGCTTCGTGCTCAAGGAAGCCCGTAATTTGCTCTAACTCGTCGGACTGTCTCTCTTCACTTACAACAAAGTTCATCTGCAGCTGCAGCATTGTGACAATCTCGTCCAGCTTTTCGACGGGGTATTTGTTGGAGATGATCGTCAGGATGGCCGAAACAACATGACGGCATCTGGGCGAGGCTGAGTGGTCTCTTGCAAGGAGACCAGCGATGAGAATCTGGTGTGCGGTTCCTCTTTCGACCTATGAAACGATTAGATTTGGAATTTCAGCAATTGGCTTGGGTTCATTCTTACCAGGCGCTGAATTGCTGTTGGGTGGAAGGGCTGGAGAATACCGAGAGAGAGGATGACAGTACGCCCCTGACTGAAGCCGCTTATGGGAAACTTGGGAGGGTTTGTCATACTGTACGAAGCCTGAGGAGCCCAGGTTCTCAGCATAGCGTCCCGCAGCTCGGAATTGTGCCAAGGATGTCCGGCTTGAGGGTCGGGATGATGATACTCGTCATCTCCACGGAAGAGGGTTACAACCTCCTCATTCAGAAGCAACCTGGTCTGCTCGAGCTCAGTCATCTGCTGAATGACAAATGTAGCAATTTCTGAGAGAACATGCAAGTAGTTGTCTTCGATCTTCCTGTCGTCTGGGTCCTTGCAATGGAAATCATCACTCAGCGCGAGGGAGAGTTCAGTATCGTTGGCGTAACTGATGATCTTGGTGGCACGTCTGTAAAGTTGCCGTACCACGAATAGGCTGGACAAAATAAATTCTCCGTGTAACTGATCGCCGCCGTAACTCACGTTCTTTGACTGATCATCGACATCCATCGCGTCCTCGCCATGATTGGAAACGATGTTATCGTCAAACCGCGGAAGGTCAGGGTATCGATTGGCGACATGGCTGAACCAATCGAGCGAGAACCGCTTATCATCGAAATCATTCGTTTTGGAGCGCGGGTGCAATGCTTCGACCGCCCTCTGGCAGAGTCTCATTGCCAAATGTATTCCAGAAGCGAGTATCCACCAAAGTCTAGGGTGTGCTTTGGAATCGAGCATCGAGTGTAGAATTACGAGAACCGCGTTGAGGTACGAGATGTATCCGCTGAGCGCGTTGCCTTGGCGAGGAATCTCGTAGCAGCAAATGAAAGCCAGTCTGTGGATCCTTTCCTGTAGAATCGGAGCCATCGTTGGAAGAGTTTCCGGCTCAGGGGAAGCGATGTACATCTCGCATAGTCTGAGGCAGTCTTTGATAGCCTCTGCCCGACCTTGCGGATAAGCCATCAGAGCCTTCTGTAGAGCGAGAACAGCATCGTTCTCTAGTTCGGAGCGGGCTTCGGCCATCGTAGGCTGTTCGGAATCCTTGAAGATGACGCTTGCCAAACCGTTGCAGATTTCGGAGAGTGTTGAATCGGGAAGCATAGGTTGGGTGGATTCTCCTGTCTGGGCTGCTCGCTGGCAAACCATCAACCCAAGACCTTTAATCGCCTGTTGGCCTATTGCAATATCCTCCTTCTGAGCTGTATCCTCGAGAGCTTTCTGGAAAAGAGGCAGGTACGTCTGGTTGTGAAGCGGGCAAAGCATTTGTTCTGTTGCCTTGAAAGCCTGGGCATCCTCTACGTTCAATTGCACACCTCCTCCAATAAGGGCTTGCCGAAGCTCGAGCAGGGAGTTTAGCAATATCAAGAGATTCTTGGTATGCTCAGGTGACTTCGTGTGACGAAGGTTCTCTTTGACATGAGTAACTGAAGGAGCAACCATGAGCGCAAAAGCAGCAGGTTTTGCGCTGTGAACAGAGATAAGAAGCTTCCCAGAAGCTGCCGTGTAGATAGGGTTTGACAAGTCCTCCAAGCAGTCACGCTGGACAGCGAGGGCAAAGTCTCTAAGTTCAGCTCCTGTGAGTCGTTTGGCAATGGTTCGGATGACCTCCAACGTGGCGTTGATTGTGTCCTCGATTTCTCCGTTGCGGACTTCGTACTTGAGGCTGCTCCAAATCTTATCCGCAAAGGGCGCAACTCCTTGCTGGACATGCTCGTAGTTGCCCAAGCATGCAGTCAGGGTCTTGAGAATATCGACCTTTCACAGTATCAGTGCAGGTCTTTGGATTGCAAAGAGGAAGTTGAACAAACCTTGACGTTAACAGTCACACTGTCCGGTTGGTCCAACCTACTGAGAAGGTACGGGATGGCCTTGCCAGCTACACGGTGATGTGCTGAAAAACAAGCCCTCAAAGCAAGCTTCAGATCATCTGCTGTGATTCCTGATGGGTGTTGGGACGTTCTTAAAGAAATGGGGAAATATGCAGAGAAGATGCTGAAGATCTCATCGACAACCTCTGGCCCAGGAGAATACTCTGAGAGGAACACTTTCAAGATCTTGAACCATATCATCAGGCATCGAGGGTCTCTCTCGTTACGGCATAGTTGCAAGAGGTCTGTGATGAAGCCAGCGGTTGTACCGTGTTGGTATTGCAGGTCATTGTTGACATCTAGGTTAGTGACAAGGTAGTCAAGGAGCTCATACACAGCTGCACGCGTGTCTGCTACCTGGGCCTTAAAGTCGTCCCGGAGACTGCAAACACTATTGATAATGTCGTTTCCTTTCTCAGGCTGAAAAGCCTTCATGCTGGCAGTTCTTTTGAGTGCCTTGGCAGCTGGTAGTATGCCAGCTTTGTGGTCAACCTTGAACATGCTGCCAAAGAAGGTCACAAGCAGATTGACTGAAAGGTTAGTATTAGCAGATTTGCGGCAAATACGAAGGATGGCTCTACTCACCTTGATCCGGCTTGAGAAACTCGGGGTCCAAATGATCCAACGTGCCAGCCAAGAAGCTCAATGCTAGAGGAAACGGAACGAGTCAACATCGACAGGTGATCATTCTGGTTGTATTCTTCGCCTACCTTTGGATCTGGCAATGACGTCACCACTTGTTTCTCCATCTTCACCCTCTTCCATTTGGTCGTCATTGGCACTCGGCATCCAAGGTCTGATGGACTCAACCCATCTTGCGACTGGGTTGCTTGGTCTGGGTGCTGATTGGATGGCTGTGTCACAGTCAGTATTCTGTCTGGGCTGTTGAATCTGATAGGAACAGGTTATGAGGTGGCGTGCATACCTGAAGCTGCCTCCCGTACTATTGTTGCCTGTCTTTCGATATCGTCACTGAGGACGAACTCGAGTGCCAGTTTCCGGAAGTCTGCCATGATTGCACAGGTAGCTTGTTCGTACTCAAGCGTGGCCTGTTGCAGTAGGGGTACTTGCAGTTTGGCTTGCTAGGGTGATCGATTTGCTGCAGAAACAAATTGCGATCTAAGCTCTTGAGGTCGAAAAACTGCAAAAGCGAGCTGCGGTCTGCCTTATTGTGTGCGGTCGGTCTCAGGAGTTGGATGCAATGAAAACCTCTCGATGTTGGTATCAGGCTAGAACTGTCTTGAGCGGGATCGTAAGGGCCGTATATTTCTATAGTCGGCAAGCTTCTGGTGGCAGTAGCAACCGTGAGTTCTCACTGTTGCTCCCAAGCCTCAGTCGCTCAAGTACCCAAAGAACTATCTTTTGGTAGTTGATGGGCCACAAAGTGTAGCCGCGAAGGTGAAGACTTGTTGCTGGTTTGGAATAGTGGATGTGTCTCTCTTGTTCGAGCTCCAAGTTGACAGTTGAGATGTGATGCCAAGGAAGTGGCCGTGTGAAATATCGTCATAAGTCGAGTTGCCTAACCTCACTTCGTACTGAATCTGACCCCGCGCCTTTGGATGCAAACCGGAGCAGCGACCTAGTTGCTGTGCTCGTAGCGTTTGTTATCTGGACTGATATGACGGTTTGAAATCCGAAGCAAAAAATGCGCCGGAGTCGAGGCTTAGGCCAAAAAAAACTATATGAAATTGTCTGGCGTCTGGCTCCTCGGGGTTTTGTCAAAGGCGTTCCTGGCTTCATGCCACCGAAAATCGGTGGTGGGTTGTGAGATAATTACTCAGACTTGCTGGGTTAGTAGTAGTGGGGGAAGGTCCGATAGGGAAAGCGGTATATGTCTTATCGACCTTATCGCGGTCTGGAGGAACCAACCCTCCGACAGCGCGGCATCTCCCAAGGCTTAGCGCAGCCGATGAGCTCCTTCAACCTGAGTGCCGCCAAACTGCAAGGCCCTGGTTGGAAACATTTGAACAATAAAAGAGCTACTTTTGAATCGCTTCAACAGGATATTTCGTCGATATCAGCTTGATATTTGTTGTTGTTCGCAGCCCCGAAAGGAATTTTGATGAACGAACGCAGACACCCCTAGTCCTATTCGGGTAAGAGGGCATGGAGGGGTAGCACAGGCCGCGCAGGGGCCGCGGGGTCCTGTACCAACGACGAAAAAAATTTAGAGTGTCCAAGTCGGAGGTTGCCCCTCCAAAAGACCCGGACGGAACCATTTACTCGTTGGAATCATAATTTTTCTCACTTCTGCCGCCTCAACCTACCCTTAAAAGCTCGAAACAACCAAAGGACCGGCTGCACCATCTTCTGCTATACATCTGTCCTTCTAAAGCAGTTAGTGTCTTCTTTAATCCCACCCGAAATGCCACTATAACGCAATGTCGCGGGGTCGGAAGTGGTGGGGCATCTCATAAGTACTAATTTGGAGGTTAGACGCCGAAGGGCAACTCACTCCAGCCCAGACCATCGTGAGTATTCACAAGTGTTTAAGGGACTCCGGCTAATATGGAAAAAAGAATACTTGAATCGGTCCTGGAGCTTTGATTGCAAACATGGCCTCCAACGAAGTAGTTCCCAAGACCTGCAAGGTCATTTTGGCCGACACCATCGCCAAGCGCCTCCTGGCCGAGGTCCACGACACCCTCGCAAAGGTGCAGGGCAGCGGCATCTTCAAGCCCACACTGGTGGCATTTCTGGCCAACGACGACCCGGCTGCACTGCAGTATGCTGAGTGGTCTCAGAAGACCTGCGTCGAGAAGTAGGCCGACCCCGCCGTCACGCAGACTTAACGGTTTGCGTTCGTGGAGCAAAGTGAATAAATAAGTGTAGAGGTACTGACATACGCCTTCTTTTTTCTCTCACAGCGGTTTCAACTTTGACTTGCGCCGGGTCGACAAGGAGCAGCTCGAGGACAAGATCACCGAGGCCAACGAGGATGACAAGGTTGATGGCATCATCGTCTACTACCCAATCTTCCCGGGCAACCCGACCCATGACAAGTACATCCAGGAGACCGTCTCCTTGGCAAAGGATGTCGAGGGCCTCTGCCACAAGCACATCTTCAACATGTACCACAACGTCCGCTTCCTAGACCCGCCCCAGAACCTGAGAAAGTCCATCCTACCCTGTACGCCCCTTGCCGTTGTCAAGATTCTGGAGCACCTCCAGATCTACAACCCTATCCTTGCCTACGGCAACCGCCTCTTTGGTAAGACCATCACCGTCATCAACAGATCCGAGGTCAACGGCCGTCCTCTGGCGGCCTTGCTGGCCAACGACGGCGCCACGGTGTACTCGGTCGACATCACGGGCGTTCAGCTGTTCACCCGCGGTAAGGGCATCAAGCAGATCCGCCACCAGGTAGAGGACAAGGAGGGCTGGGGTCTAGAGCAGGTTTTGCCCATCAGCGATGTCATCATCGGCGGGGTCCCCAGCGAGAAGTACAAGATCTCGACCGATCTCATCCGCGAGGGTGCTGTCTGCATCAACTTCTCCTCGTTCCGTAACTTCGACGCCCCTACGGTCAAGGAGAAGGCCGCCATCTATGTCCCGTCGGTCGGCAAGGTCACCATTGCGTGCTTATTGAGAAACTTGGTGGTAAGTTTAACCCCTTCATCTGTAAGGCTTTGTCGGAGAAGAAGGTATTGATTGCTTCCTAGCGTCTCATCGCCAACCGTCCTACGACTAAGGACAATGGCAACGAGGACGCCTCCACTGCGCAGGCCAGAAGCGAGGCTTTCGCCGAGGGTTAAGCGTACACATGGAATTGTTAGGGCACATTTGGGTTGGCTGAAAAAGTAGACAAAGGCATTAGAGAATTACTTATACCTGATCAGCCGTACGGGAAGGATCACTTGAAATTTACATGGACGGGATGGCAGGGAAAAAAAGAATAAGACATAGATAGACTACACGGGGATATCCATGATATTTCGACATAGAAAGAAAACGCGCATTTGCCCGTTTCACAATCCGCCCCAGCGGGACGATGTTGAATTTGAAAGCGTTACTCAGTGGTCGAATCTGAGGTGATGATCTTTGGCATGAGGATAGAGGCCTTGACGTTCGCGACGACACTGTTGTCGTTAGCCGTATTGCTGGACGGCATCTGAGATAGAGAAGGAGTAGATCCGGTCTCTGGACATTCCTTCACGCATGGCGGGGATATGCAACGGACAATGTGTATACTGGGACGGTTCATGGTCGAAGGAATGTCTCGGGCGATGCGACTGTTGGCTTCCTGGTGAGGAGTCTTCAACTTAGATGAAGATCAACACCAAGATCGAACGAGATAGGCGACGAGATCCGGGCGCGGCGCCTCATCGCCGGCGCAATTATCCGGCTGCATGGGGAAATGTGTAAATCATCCAACTCATTCGCACCCACTCTCGCTTGAAAGAGACTTTGGCGTCAGTCGGTCAGCCACCAACCAGTCATGGGTAGAGCCTCTTCTGGCTAGTCTGCAACCATAGTGATGGGACCGAGTGGAATGTTCCTCACGACTCGGGCCAGATTCGCTCCCCAAGTTCTCGGGACACCTGTCTCATCTACGCCAGACATCGTCCACCGGGCTGAGCGTTGCAGGGATTTCGTCGGTCTGGAGCGAGGATCACTGGATCCGTCTAAGATGAGAGCGCTGTTGAAGATTGGTTCGGCGCCGAGGTATCAATGCGACAGGAGACAAGACTGCCAGGCTGATAAAAGGGGGAAGGATATAGCCAACGGCCAATAAGCACGCATTGGTCATGGGTCTGCATGAGTTTAATCAGACATATATGCCCAAGAAGATGAAAGCCATGGAATGGAAACGGCTAAGTTGCCATACAGATCTAGTGGTGGACCTTGGTGAGGGTTTCCCCCGGGCTCTCCCAGTGCAACACAGTGCATCCGAAATGCGAGCTGAGAATAGACAGTAGCACCCGCCAGTGAAAAGGCTGATGCATTCGTACAGTACCATCCATGTGGTACCAGGAAACCCCAAAAGACTCGGTTGCTCATGCCACCCACATCAACTCGGATTCCAAATCGCCCTAATAGACCAGAAAGCACTGGGGGAAGATGTACGCTCTTGGTACAACACATTGACGGCCCACATCCGCAGTGGGAAGGGACTTCAAGAGTGCCGAACGGTCGAGATCCACCCCCCACATGTCACCAGTGAGGTTGTGTTGAAGCTACCATTGCTGCCCCAATTGAGAGTCCACTTGGGGGTCGGACGGGTTCGTCTCAAAAAAAAAAAAAAAAGAAACCAAGAAAAAGCTATGGGAAAAGGCCGAGTGGCAAGCGGGGACGCACGGGAGAAACTGACCCAGGAGAGCCAGGAGACGTCAGGGTTCTTTCTGCATGCAAAAAGCAAGCTGATCGATCAGTTGGCGAAATTCAAGGTTCCAGCACACTCTCAAGACCCCACTGTGCAAGAGAAGAAATGGCTGGCTGTACAGGTACAGCTCCAGATTCCAATTCCGGAACGTGGGACGGCCAGGACCAGGACAGAGGCAGCACCGATAAAGTGGCTGCTCCCTCGTTACAATTTTCTTTTCTTTCTTCCAATGAGAGCCCGAATTGGGGGGGTTTTTGATCACGGTCCACATGAGCTCCGCGCGCAAAGGAATGAAAGAGCAGGACGGGGGAAGGAGCGTTTCGTTTGTTCATCGGGTCCATTCATCCTACATCTTGATCACGGCGTTTCAACTCTGCATACATACTCCCTGGGCACCGCGGGGCAGAGGCTGCAGAAAGCAAGCAACAAGCGGCAGCGAACAAGGTGAGGAACGGCGCTTGCCCAAGATGGGCTACGAGGCGGCGTGGGTAACAAAATTGCCATGCATTGATGCGTCGTGTATCCGTACGGATACATTAGGTAGGTAGGTATCCGTAGTGTACGTAGTGTCGCAGCAAGGGGGGAAGCCAAGTGCGAGCCAGGCTTGGCCCCCTTCTCTGCATGGGCGCGAGATTGAGATTGGGAAATTTTACCATGTACATTGTACGAACAGAAGCATTGTTGCTGGGACATGGGGAATGCCTGTTCCCTGTTCTCTGGAGTGGCTTCGGGTCCTGCCCTGGTCTTGCGAATGAACAGGTAGACTGTGCCTGAAGCGAGACATTAGGGGACAGGACCGACCGGGGGAGAGGGAGCCAGGGAAGCCAGGGGAGCCAGGAGAGCCAGACCACGACACACGCCTGGTCTCGACATCGTCAGTCAGTACCGGATAATGCCACGCGGCAGGCCTTCCTTGACAAGAGGAATCCCTTTAGTGCCAGATGAGACGCTTCCTTCGATCGTCAGTCTGGAGGTAGCAGCACCCAATAATAAAACAACCATTCCTCGTTTACACCATCCACTCGTCGATCGACGTGCCAAGAGTCTTGTTCGCCAGTCAGTTACTCTGCTACTCTTGGGTACTACGGATGCTGCAAGCACAAACGCAATAACCTTCCGTCCGACCTGGTTGAGGCTTGCCCGCTCACCTCGCCCAAAACCCATCCACCTATTCGTACACTCGCCCGCCTCACAACTTCCTACCAGCCGAAACCGATACCTCACCCGCCTTGCACTGGCTGGACCATCGACTCTCGAGCCATCTTGCCCAGATAACCCCTCCCCACGAACCCCGAATCGCCCCGTCTCCCGCAGCCTCCCTCCAAGTGTCTTATCTCGCTGGCCTGGCCAACGCAGATTGGTCAAGGAGAAACACGACGTTCTGCTGCTGCTGCTGCTGCTGCTGCTGCACCTCAGCGAGAGACAGGCTAGGCACTAGAGAACACCCACTGTCTGTCTCACACCTACGCGCCCAACCTCATTGGTTAAACTTTCTTAATCCTCCATTTCAAACCACCTTTCCACGCATAGTACCTACCACCATATGCAGCCCCTTAAACCTCGCGACGAAGCCGTAATTACCTCGACAGTCAACGTTATTGCAAGAGGAGGAAAAGAAGGGGGGAAGTAAGATCCCACAGAATATTATCGGCAGCCGTTTGTTCTCGAACGCAATTCTTTCCCTACATCAAACAACAATCCGGCAATCCGAGCCACTTTGTCCCAGCCATCTTCCCGGACGCGGCAATCCGTTTGCTTGGGCTGCGCTTGCATACAACAAATCTCAATTGCCGCAAACGGCCGTCTCGCTGCTGCCACGCCTTTCCCGTCCAGCGTCCAACAAAGCCACGACACAACCATCACTTATCTACGGCCAAGCCCTGGATGAACTGGCCTCAGTTGACGTTACTACCAATCTACTTACCTAGTGTTCAATCTTGACCGTGGCATCAACCGCACCCGGTTTCTCGCTGCGTGTTTGTAGCGCGTCAGAATTCATCTGATCCAATTGCAGACCGATTCACAACGCTCGGCCCCGGATCCCAACCTTGATCCGTACAAGCCCACGAACGGACGGACGACAGGCCGGACTAAAGTTTGGGGTACCGGTTTTCGCTCTGCCCAAAATTTGCTCAATGCCTTCGTCCCATCATCTGTTGCTTGACGAAAACGTAATCAACTGCTGAGGTTTCCGCGCCGCGAAAGGTTCGCAGCTATCAGCAGTCCCAAAAAGGCCCCATCCGCTCATTGGGGACCAGCTCGTATTGCGTCCCACGACCTCACGGCCGCTATAACGACACACTCAACGCCTGGAGCCAAGATAAACGTCCGCTCAAGCAGCTACACGGCCGACACCTGATCGTTTGCCAAATTTGCCTATCGACAATAATGGCGATGCAGACGGTACACGCCCACGCGGGCCACGCACATTCGAGCTCCACGTCCTCGTATCCTCCGCGGCCTGCGTCTCCTACGCTGACGAACCCCGACATGATTCTCCCCGACTACGATCGCTCGCCTTCTCCCGAACGATCTCATTCTCCGCTAACCATGTGGAAGAACGCGCATGCCGTCGATATGAACATGCAGTTCCAATTTCCACCCTCCGCATTTGTCGCTGGTCCTATCACCCCTACAACGCCAATCATCTATGGCAACGGAACCATGTTGTCTGACATTGGTGAGGTCACGGAGGCCGAGAGCACACCCGGCAGAGCTTCGCGCCCGACTTCCATCTTCTGGTCCCGACCCAACAACGCGGGCGCCGACGAACCGCGATATCCGTCGCCTACGAAAGTACTAGAGAGCCTCAAGCAACGAGCAGCGCGGGCGACGCGTGAACGGCGATCCTCTATTGATTCCACAAGCACGATCACCACAACACAAGACCAAAACGCCCTGTTCGCGGGATTTGACGATGCCATGAGCGTCGACGATAGCAACTTCCAGGGCGACGACGAGGAGAGTGTGGCGGAATCTTATATTGAGCAGGCGCCTATCCACCAAACACAGGATAAGTCGCAAACCATTAGGTCACCTCTCGATGGTCCCAAAACATACTCCACCTCTCTTATAAGTCGCCGGGCCGAGCAAATTCTAGCGAATGCTAAACGGAGGCTCACGGTATGCCTCCCATGGATTATTCTTCCACAAGACGGTTACTAACGCATACAGACAATGGAAGGCAATCTGTCAAGAGCGCGGAGTTCATTGAGCATCTCGACTCCCTCAATGTCCTCCTTCGACGGAAACCACTCAACTCCTTCTCCGACAAGGTCTGCCTCGTCCGTAACCTCTCCGATGTCTGCTCACGGGCATGCAAGGATGTTGAGTGATACGTCGCTCAACATTGACGCAAACACTATAGCCAATGTTCCCAAACGGTCCGCCAGTGCAATGGGAGCAGCAGGTGGATACCGACAACCGCTCCTTGTTCGTAAGACTTCTTACGACTCGGCATCGGATCGCCTCAACTCTGGAGGAGAGGGACACTCGCGCTACAAGATCGCTCAAGAAATTGGCCTGGAACCCCTTGGAGAAGAAGAGGTGACGCAGGAATTTCACTCAGGGAGCGACAGCGCCAACCGGGAGGGTCTCCTAAACCCAGCGTTCAGCCTGGCGAGTCGCAATAGGCCACTGACACGCTCTGCATCTGTTGCGCAAATGCGCGACATCAGAGATCAGGTGCAGGATCTGAAAGGAAAGATCTCATCTCTGAGAGAGCAGGCGCGTGCCGACAGCATGCGACGACGCAGCATGCAGAGCCTGCGAACCCCAAGTCCTTTTACTCACGCTCAGGTTGACCAGTGGTATGCCGAACCCCAGAAGCCACAATCGCCGGAGCCATTGACTGCTAGCTCGGAAAAGAGTCCGTGGAATGCGGACGCGGTGAGCGTTGACGGGCTGGTTCAGGAGCCAGAAGAAGGACCCAAGACGATACAACTATCGGTCGCAGATGACGGGTCGGCAGCTGAAGATTATGACACTGTGGAGGATGTCATTCGACAGGAAGAAAGGCAAAAGGCGCTCAATGCCATGCAGGCAAACCAGGATGTGGAGGATGATGAGGCCGTCGAAGACGACATCTCTGACATGCAAACCGAGGACGGTTTCGAAGACAGCGTGCAAGTCCAGGGCGGGGAAGGATATGACAGTGATAGCGGAGACTCACTCTACCATGATACTGTGCAGACTTTCATGTCTCACGAGGACCGCGAAGATGCCTTCGATTATGAGCATTTCTTCCTTCACAGCGCGATGGGCACCCTCAGCTCAAACCGCCGTGGTAGCGTCACTTCCGAGAGTTCTATCGAAACGACTCGTGGGCCCATCGTCACCAACGAGCCGGTGCAGCCGATCGCACACAACAGACGGGGCAGCGGGGACACGATTTCAACCATGGAGTCTTTCGCCACGGCACACGATGGCCGATCCAGTCGAGTAAGCGCCAGCGATCCTAGCGAGGAGCTGAGGCACGGTATCCTCACACCCCCAAGCATCAGCCCCATCAGCGAGCGCACCGAGAGCCCGCCGACGGCCAAGCGAGCGATCAACGGTAGCAACATGGGCGGCGAAGACGCTTTGGACAAACTACGAAGTCGAGCACGCGCCGGTTCGACGGTGTTCCGTCGGCCGATGACCACCCAGGCAACCATGGGCCACCGCCCGGGGAGTGCCTCATTTGACTCGACAGGCACCAACCGAAGCTTTCCGTTGGCGGGCAAGGCGCGTGTCAGCGTTGGCATCCTCACCCCTCAGGGCTCTCCCGATCTGGAACTCAGGACCATCTCGGATGCCTTGATGAGCGAGGCTGCGAGCATTTGCGACAAGGAAAGCATCCACACACCGGATCAACCTGCCCCCATGGAACAGCTGGCCAGAGAAGACCAGATCTTGATTGAGCGCACCGTAGCCAGCTTGGGACGCTGCGTGCTCGCAATGAGCGAGGCCGGCAAGGCCTCGTCAGAAAACCGGATGTACAGGAGGCGCATCGACATGGCACGCCGGATTCTGGAAGGCATTGGCGAAACTTCATAAAGGCCGTGTCGTTTTTTCTTTTTCTGTTATTTTTCTTCTTCTTACATTGTTTCTTCCATTTATACGATATATGTGAGGGGATTTCTGGCGCCAGCCCTTGACAAGGGCCCAGCTGCATGCTACCGTCAAGCCAGGGCATTGACGTCGGCGTCAATGAGTAACTGATAATGTCAAATGAACCGTAAGGAAAGTCGGTCTATAGGGGCCGGGAGGCTTTGCGCCTCAAGCAGGCCAAATGACGATTTCATTTCCTAGATTCGATTTCGATACCCTTCTTTTTTGTACCTTTTCCACTTTTCTTCTTTTTGTCTCTTTTTGTGGCTGGCATACCAACTCTTTTCTTTCCCTTCTTTTACCCAAATGCTGGGTATCACTGCGAGACCTGCTCAGCAACTTTTCCCTTTGTCAACAGGAAACAAGACTCAGTGTATAACCCGTCTTGAGCCAAGAGTGTGTATTATTAGTCTCGAAAGGACTCAGAAGTTAGTTGTCTTAGTATTTGTGCAATACAAGATGTCTTAGTACTTTTACCTCTAACCTGCGACTGTCACCTGTGCCTATTTCGTGAGCAAGATGATCAAGCATAGTCAAGGAGTAAGTAAGTAGATCTAGGGAGGGGTTATAGGGCGGTTCGGCTCGTCAATATCAATATCGGATTATAGACGAAGCCGGAATGAAATATGCTGTAAGACGACTTCGGTTTCTGACTTTGAGGCCTTGGGAGACATCTTCGTCCTTCGAGGTGACAAGTTATGCTGGTTTCATTGGCTGGGAGTTCACTACTGCGGTTGGGTTAAGAGTGAGTTTAACAAAGAATGAAAATAGTAGACCTTGGAACTAATCAAACACATAGATGCGTGTCTATGTAGTTCTGGATCTGGAGCAATTGACACAGACATCCTTTGACAGTCGGGGTTGTCAGTTACACAAGCATTGTTCTCTGGACCGAACCATGATGGCCCGGACCTCTCAGTTGATCTACTCCCACATGCTTGGAGAACAACCCGGCCGTTATTCTCCACTTAAAATAGCGCGAAAGGATTGGCGAACTGCACGCAGCGTTCCCCCTTTCGCACACCGCATTTGCCTGCCTGTGTGCTTGTACTCTGCTCTCCAAGGGTCCAATCCACCAAACTCCCCACCCCTCCTTCCTTTCTTCACAAGAGACAACAAGACCTCACCGCGACTTTGTTCAGTCCTTCTATCTTGCTGCGCGGTCTCTTCGAGAACAAGCAAGCCCTGCTGGCGGCGACGTCTTATCTGTGCCCTCTCTATTCCAACCGTGAACAGTGCCTACAACAGCCCACTCTTTCTACCTGCCTCCAACTCTTGCATGTACGCGCGCACGCGACACAACCAGCCAACGGCCCATCGAGCAAGCAAAAACCAACAGCCAGCCAAAGGAGAAAATACACCAAGGAGTCCTGTACCTCATCCCAGAACGAAGAAGGCCGACTAAAACGACTCAAAATTCATACACATAAACACACAAAACACACACACACGCATACACGCAGGAAAACAAGATGGCAGAGCCGTCCATCGCAAATTTCCTCCTCCGCTCCCTCCTGCCCCCCGATGCCGCCGACTTCATCCACCAAAACGCGCTGCACCCGTCGTCTCCACTCCAGCAGCTCCGCGCCCGGGCTCAGTCGGCGGCATCGCGCGCCCTCGACCAGCTTTACCCCTACCTCGCGCCCGCCGTCGACGCGACCCTCGAGTTCCTGCACTCGTCGCCTGAGTTGGTGAGCTTCGCTATCCTGCTGGCGCTGCTGGCCGCCACGGTGGTGGTGCTCAACTGGATCCGGCGCGTAGTGGCCTTCTGGACGGCACTGATCCTGCGGCTCGCGTTCTGGGCCAGCGTCGTCGTCGTCGTCGCCGCCGTGTGGCAGAGAGGCGTCTGGGAGACGGCGCGGGACGCCGTCGTCGTTGGCAGCAAGGTGGTTGGGTTCGCGGCGGCAGTCAAGGACGTCTGGGTCAGCGAGTACAACAGGTACGAGCAGGAGACCCAGGTGCAGGGGAGCAGGTACCGGTAAAGGTTGGCCGAGCCGCGGAGATGGGCAGCGGAAGACGGATGTTGGGAAAGAGGGGATCGACGGCAGGCGAATGGTGGGATATACCCCGAGGGAAAGACGCGTTTTGAGAGCCAGGATGTGCTGATATACGCAAAAGTGTTATGACACGCATTTGGAGATGGTTGGTTGGTGGGTGGACCGGGCCGCGGGGAAGCAACAGCACCGCCGTAGTGAGGCACGAGACTGGATAAACAAGACCACGGCTGGAATTGGGCAGAGTCTTCGCGGTGTTCAAGCTGGGTTGGGATGCGCATACGCGGTACGACATGCAGCAGCAGAGGGACCAACGTCGAGAACGTTCGCCGAACATGATTATGGACGGCTCAGTGGATATTAATCAATACCAACGCCAACGCTATGCAAGCAATCATAACCCTCTCTAATCTGATACTTTCCCCCTCTCGTGACACTCTTTTCTTCGCTCTGGTCTCTAGACTTTTTCTTTCTTTCTTTCTTTCTTTCTTTCTTCTTCAGAATGGTATCTCTTTCTTGTAATTGAAACACCCCAGAAATGCTGCCAGACGATCCATGCAGACCATACAACCGGCGTGGACTAGTCGTCGCTGGGCTCGTCAAACTCGTCGTCTTTGAGCTCCTTGGGCTCCTGCGCCTCATGGTACTGGATAATGTCGTCGATGTAGCTCAGCACCGCGCCAACGCTGTCCTCGTCTGTGTTGTCCAGCTTCAGATAGTTGACCATGCTGAAACTCTCGATTAGGCCCGCGACGGCCCTGTTCAGCCGCTGGAAGCTCCTGCCACGCATGACGAGGTCGCGGTCGTGGACTTCGCCGCGGCCGTCGTCCGGCTCGCCCCCCGCGGCCGCGGTGGCCACCGGATCGTCGTCCAGGAGGCCCGTGTCAGGCGTGAGGAAGCGCTTCATGTCCTTCTTGCGCACCTGGTCTTTGACGAGGTCCATCTTGGACAGGATGTTGATGTGGGGGATCTCGAGCATGATCATGGCGCTCATAGCGCTGAGCGTGCCGGCGAAGAACTTGGCGCGGTCGACGACGAAGGTCGCCTCGAGAAGGTAGGCGGCACAGAGGCGGATGTCGAGTGA
Source organism: Colletotrichum graminicola M1.001 (assembly GCF_000149035.1). NCBI lineage: Eukaryota > Fungi > Ascomycota > Sordariomycetes > Glomerellales > Glomerellaceae > Colletotrichum > Colletotrichum graminicola. The sequence goes on along the minus strand of NW_007361016.1, from coordinate 757,650 downwards.
GCCCGGCTGGGAGAGGAAGCGGGCGAGGGCCGGAAGGATGGGGATGTGGGTGTACAGCTCGATCTGGCCAGGCATGTCAAAGATGATGAGGTACTCCTCGGTTAAGCTGTCGAGGGCCGCGGTGAGGAAATCGAGGTTCTCCATGAGGAACTCGAAGCAGTAGATGAGACCGCCGTTAGGGCCGAGCCCGACCTCCTCCATGGCATCGTGTAGAGAGATAAGGTCCTTGATGTCCAGATCGGGGGCGTGCTCGAAGGATTCGGCGGCCGGGTCGAGGTTGACGTAGAAGGCGGAGCGGCGGTTAAGGTTTAGGTGGGTGATGAGGGAGGCACAAAATGTAGACTAAAGGGAGGGAGAAGAAGAAGAGGCGGTTAGCTTTCCGGTATTCGGGGTCGGCTTCGGGACGAAACGGTGGTGTATTTTCGGGTTTCATCAGGCGGCCCGGTCGGCCGGTCGTCGAGGCCGACACACGGGACAGAGCTTGCACGAGACATCCGATCGGGCTGCAGCCTGAAGAGCCGGCAACAGAGCCAGAAGAAGGGCAGGGTAGATAGGGATACACGAAGAGATGGATATTCACCTTGCCGGCCCCAGCAGGGCCCATGACCATGACGCCGTACTTGGACATGATGGCGTGGGTAGGGAGGAACGGAACCGGAGATTTGCTAGGGGCCGTATGGCAGTAATGTGAAGGGCAAGAGTCAGAAGGATTCGGAAGCTCGTGTACTATCTTCTGTCTTGGTTGGGTATTGTGCGGCGTGAGGTGATGGTGGTGGTCTTGGTTCAGGATCGGCAGAGTCACTTGTCGCAGAGTTTTGGAGGAGGAAGGAATGATGTTTCTTGCTATGGAAATTTACCCCGCCATGCAGGAACGGGTGCGCGTCTAGGGGTCGCTGGTGATCGGCCTCTTTCCCCTTTTTTTTTTTTTTGTGCCCCTTCTGGGTCCTTAGCCTGACTCTAAGGGCTAGAGTCTGATGCTTTGTGGCAAAGCGAAAAAAAGAAAAGAAAAAAAAGAAGAAGAAGGGTGGACGAGATATCACTTGCATCTCCTCCTGGTACGGAAGTAGATATGTATCTTTCATAACGGAGTACGGATAGCCTGTAATTACTCGCCTGCCGGCCCAGCGATAGCCCAAGGCAAACGTTACAAAATAAAAAAAAAGTTTTGCCTTTCGGTTGCGATTGCGGGCCCCAATGCGGCTGCGGTAGCTTGCGATAAGAGATAACAAGATTGTCCCCCAATAGGCGCAGCTTGCGGAAGGCTTACAGTGGAATTATGGGCCAATGCCGCCCGCACGTGCAAGGCACGGGAGGGGCATATTCTCACCGGCCTTTTCAGGGATATCCTACAATTTATCTCCCCGTTGGGCTTAGTTAGCTCTTGTTTCGGCAGGGATTTCTTACCGCCTGAAGATTCAACCATAACATTCCCAGAGAGGCATTCAGGGCGGAGGACGGGAAGCTTCGCGGTCGCGGCGTGCTTTAGGAATCCAAATTCTGTAAGAAGGGTGCGTCCGAGGCCACAAGTACAACGGCGGGCCTCCCTTGATACGAAGCGGATTAAGGTGGTCGATATGGTGGAATGTCGCCGGGCGGTCGGCGCGTCCCCCGTCGATAAGCCTTGCCGTAGATAGGCGGCGTCGAGTTGCGCGCGCCGTGGAATGCGCCGGTCAGTTGGAACAATGCATTGGTGAACAGCCCGACATATGCCTAGTGTCAGGGTTGACGAGAAAAAGGTACCGTTGAGAGTTTCGACCCCGTGATTGTCCATTGGAATTGCACAATGTATCTTCGGTCTGGCACAAGCACCTCCTCACATAGTTTACAATTGAAGTTAAGGTTCTTCGCGCTGCCGGTGGTGTACACTACCTTGGAGTCTTGGACGAAACAGCGGAAGCCTGAGCTCCCTCGGCGAGTCGATCACCGCTGCTCCCATTGGGTGTGTATCCTGGCGACTGTGGAAATCCGAAAACTTCCCTGGCTTGCCCTCTGTTGAACCACCAACCAAGCCGCCAGCGATGGGGCCACGGGTGCCGTTGGGTGGCCTCTGCATTGGGTATACTTTTACCGTCTGTGACCAATGTACCATTTACTCATGCATAGGTACGGATATTGACACAGAAATGTTGTATAGGCGGTCAAGGGAGGAAAGTCGTGAGGATGGCGCAATCTGGAGAATTTTGGGCCTTCCCCCTCGACAGGGTTGGTACATCAAAATGGAGGGGTCGGCCGGTGAATGTACCTCCTCCGCCACACTAACTACTATGGCCGCGTCGGTACCTACCGTTCCTTCCGGCCCTCGGCCAGTGTTTCCCACGACTAATGTGTCAAATCCGCTTGAGCTTTTCGGCCACAGAGAGAGGAGTGAGTGAGCGAGAATTTCTTCCCAACCATCCCATCCCCGAGCACCACCACTCTGGTCTCCCGTATTTCTTTTAAAACCCGAACGGCCGCATCCTCTCCTTTCACTCTTTCATTCGTTTTCTCCTCTACATCCACAAGCCTCGCCTTGCTCTGTGTCCCTCCCCATACTTCCAAAGGTACGTGATTGGCTTTACACTGAGCTTCCAGACCCCGCGCGCCAAACGTTTGGACCCCACCAGACCCAAATGCAGAGAGAGAGAGAGCACTGGCTGACCCATAGATGACAGAAGTAGCTTTTTTCCCCCTGTCCCGCTTGCTATCTCTATAGCCCCTCGAAGCCCCGCGTCGGTAGATTTAAACCCACCGAATCTTTCTCTACCTCAACCATCTTTTCCCTTCTTCACACACCCTTTTCTCACATCCCCCTCACCTCCTCCCCGTCCAAGATGTCTCCCAACGGTATCAACGGCAACGGCATTGCCAGCCGCAAACACTACAACGAGGGCAACTTCCTCTTCACCGTAAGAAATCCCTCTCCTCGCACTTGCTGTCGGCGGTGAAGCCACAAACCCCTGCTGATACTTCTCCGATATAGTCCGAGTCCGTCGGTGAGGGCCACCCCGACAAGATCGCCGATCAGGTCTCCGATGCCATTCTCGACGCCTGCCTGCGGGAGGACCCCCTCTCCAAGGTCGCTTGCGAGACTGCCACCAAGACCGGTATGATCATGGTCTTCGGTGAGATTACCACCAAGGCCAAGCTTGACTACCAGAAGGTCGTCCGTGACGCTGTCAAGGACATCGGTTACGATGATTCCGCCAAGGGCTTCGACTACAAGACCCTCAACCTGCTCGTCGCCATTGAGCAGCAGTCCCCCGATATTGCCCAGGGTCTCCACTACGACAAGGCTCTCGAGCAGCTCGGTGCCGGTGACCAGGGTATCATGTTCGGTTACGCCACCGATGAGACCCCCGAGCTCTTCCCCCTCACCCTCCTCTTTGCTCACAAGCTCAACGCTGCCATGTCCGCTGCCCGCCGTGACGGCACTCTCCCCTGGCTCCGCCCCGACACCAAGACCCAGGTCACTATTGAGTACAAGCACGACAACGGCGCCGTCGTCCCCCTGCGCGTTGACACCATCGTCGTCTCTGCGCAGCACTCCGAGGATATCACCACCGAGCAGCTCCGCAAGGAGATCAAGGAGAAGATCATCCAGAAGGTCATCCCTGAGAAGTACCTTGATGATAAGACCGTCTACCACGTGAGCCATTCTCCGCATACCAATAGCGCGACCCTGTTACTGACATTTCTGCCCAGATCCAACCCTCCGGCCTCTTCATCATCGGTGGCCCCCAGGGTGACGCCGGTCTGACCGGCCGCAAGATCATCGTCGACACCTACGGTGGATGGGGTGCCCACGGTGGCGGTGCTTTCTCCGGCAAGGACTTCTCCAAGGTCGACCGTTCCGCTGCTTACGTCGGCCGGTGGATCGCCAAGTCCCTCGTCAACGCCGGCCTCGCCCGCCGTGCCCTCGTTCAGCTCTCATACGCCATTGGCGTCGCCGAGCCCCTTTCCATCTACGTCGACACCTACGGCACCTCGGAGAAGACCTCTGACGAGCTCGTCGAGATCATCCGCAACAACTTTGACCTCCGCCCCGGTGTCATCGTCCGCGAGCTCAGCCTGGACCGTCCCATCTACCTCCAGACCGCGAAGAACGGCCACTTTGGTACCAACCAGTCCTTCACCTGGGAGCAGCCCAAGACTCTCAAGTTCTAAGCTAGCTCAGGCTGGACCGAGAGCAGGATTTCTTCAACAAGCTTCCTGCATTGCAACGACCTAGACGTTTATAATAATTTGATATTCATGCGGACAGGCACTCAATATTGGCGTACGGTTCTCAACGAATCCCGGTTTCATGCCTTTTCGGGGTAAAGGCAATACACAAGACACAGGGCGTGGTCTTCTGATAGGGTCATTTTTTGTCAAACGGTGTTAAAAACAATCGGAACAAGGGAGCGGTGGCGTCTTTCAACAAAGACACTGCAGGATTAGGATCATATCCTGCAACTTTTTTCTTTCTTTTTCAAAGTCACAAAAGAGCAATGCATCATGAGAAGATACCCTTCGCATTGTTCGAAAGGGGACACCAAACAAACAAAGCATCTACATTGGCGTTAACGGGGAAACAAAAGAATTTCAACATCTTTTCTTTCCTGGTTTTCTGGCCGACAATCTCTTGCGCAGTTAGGGGGAAGAAGGATGCGGCAGGACTGAGACAGGCCGAATAGCTGGGTCTCGGAAAGCTGCAGACGGTTAAACCATTTAGCTATCATCAATAGAGACAAGGATATCCAGGACTGTCGACTTTCGCCGTTTTACTACGATATTTGGATTGATCGTGACCTAAAGTGGTGTGTCTTGGTACTCATTATGAGTAACTTGCGCGGTACACTGTTTCCCGCGGAGTAAAACGAAGCAGAACTCTCAACACGCAACCACGCAATTTTGACAACGACTCTCGACGGCATAGCACGCAGAGCGACGGGCGGACAATCGGCTTATGAAGACTGATGTTGGTCCCGTGTCCCTTGATCAAGGAGGTACTTTCTGGAAAACCCCCGACCTTGGGGTGTATATGTATGTGTAATCCAACTCTGGTCAAAAGGCTCTTGTTCGCCCTGCAAGGAGGCGGGACGTTAGTATGGGAAAGAGGAAAGAGGCAACAGGAGGGGCATTGACGCCGTCCTGTCTGGTTGTCGGGATTAGCGGCATGCACTTTGACCTGTCGTTGGAGAGGGTGTGTGTGAGAGGTTGGTTCCTCTATGGGATGTTTCCAGTGCGGCTACAGCAAGTTCGTCCGATCCGGTGGAGCAATCCGTCGGACACCGGGCGAACGCAATATGGAAGGGTGGCCGAGTTGGTTATGGCGCCAGGTTAAGGTCAGCTTAACATCTGTTTCCTGGTGGGGCAACCCGCGCGAGTTCGAGTCTCGTCCCTTTCAAGATTCTCTTTTTACTGTTTCCCCTAATCCGTTTCGTGTGTCTTTTGTTGCTGTCTGCGTTCATGCGTTGATATTTTATTGTTATTGTTTCTTGGCATTCATCATGTTTAGTGGTGAAGCTGGTTGGTGACGGATGGAAGCAGGTACAGGAAGGTATAACGTAACAATTCAATGTCCTGCAGTCAGCTATTATAGACAGAGTTTTGCTGACTATCCTTCACAATATCCAATGCATGCCAATGTCTTCAGAGCACAGTAAACTCTAGGTGAGGGTTTGTTTAGGCGAGTGTTACACGCATCTTTCCGCAGATACGGGATAATCACTAATCGGTATGTCGGTGGTTGTGTTTGCTGCTCGGACTTCTTGACTTGTTTTCTTTTTCTAATATAGCATACGGTTGCACAGTCCTGGCATGTAGGGAGGCTAAGTCCGTTTGGCTGGCGAAAAGAGACGACACTCCTGAAAACTGCATTCACGAGTTTCATGGTAAAGCCCCTTGAGTGATTGTCAATGAAACCTAGTTTTAGTATAGCCACGGATGACCTCGGCTCACATGGTACTATTCCCAAGTTGATTGGGTGCCACCCTATTGCTAACACAGCTGGCGCGCGCAATGAGGTTTCAAGAAGAGATGAAAGGCAAGTTCACCTCAAGGGATGGTCAAACCAGCCAAACGGTAACCAATGAGACGAGTGAGGAATACTACCGTCTTATCTTGCTTGGGAGGCCGCTCTTTCCTATATCTTACAAGCAAATAACAGAGGGCAAATGCTTGTTTGCCTCAACACATACGAATTTATCATCAAAGAGTTTAGACACTTTCTACTCCATTATCTTTCTCTTCTGCAAAGAAAACTGTCAGAGCACTCTGCTACGAACAGTCAGATGCTCCGGTTTACTGTGCCTGTAGGAGTTGTCTTTGTCTTCACACAGTGCCTTACTTGCAATTGCTAACTTTTTCTGCCAAGCAAGGGGCACATGTGAAAATGAAGGTAGCTGCTTGTAACACAGGCTCAGGGTCCGCAAGGTCAATAATGTTCTGTGCTGCCAATCACTGCCGGGTACCTTTTAGTCTACAGAAATGTGCCTCTGATGTTCAAGGTCACATGCCAAAAAGCAGCACCAAGACATTTTCCCCAGACGGACATTCCCTGGAGGGATTAGCGGCGCGCTGGCCCTGCGTCATAGGGGGGCATGTGGGGGAACCCTGGGGCTGGGGGTTCAGAGTGTGCTGTGGTTGTGCTGCAGCGTGACTCGCCAGAAGCCGAAGACGTCCAAGAGCCTGGGACCGAGGTACCATTCATCACCTCACACATACACACACACGCGCTCTCTCTCTCTCTCTCTCTCTCTTCCCTTCCCCTTTCCTCCGGTCCAACATTCCCATTTACCTTTTGTGCATGCAACACCGCTGTCACTCTTTTCTGTGCCTTTCAAACCCGCTGCAATCCTCATGCGCTGAGCGGAAGCACGCCTACCAAGAGCGACTCCCACTGTCGCAACTGCCATCATCCACTTGGGAGCGACGTGCAATTGCCGAGGCTAGCCACAACTACAACAAACCACACCAACCCGCCGCCAAAATGTCGCTCGCCGCTCTCGATGGCCTCAAGGTAGGCCCGCTGCTGGTCAAATAGAGGTGTCAAAGAGTCCCTGAAAACTGACGCCGATCCAGGCTGCAATCGAGCGCATCATCCTCGACCCCAAGTACCATGACATCCTTGCCGTCGTCAAAGGCGCCCGCAATGGAGCAGTCTACGGTGCAAAAGTCCGCTTCCCTCATGCGCTTGTGTATGTATCGATAGCCACCCTTAAACCTATAGGTGCTTGCCATTGCTGACTCTCGGACCATTTCAGCATGATCTTCCTCTTCCGCTCGGGAACGTACGTCCCCCCCCGTACCCCAATCCCTGAAATGGGACAAGCTATTGCTATTGTCAGTTGCTAACCCATTCCCACCCAGATTCCGCCAGAAGGCCGGTCTCGTCTTTCGTGCGACCCGAACCCACGCCCGTAACCTCGCAAAGTTCGCGACGATATACAAATTCACAATGTACCTCCTCAAGAACTACGGTCCCACGCCAGGTAAGGAAGGACCCTATGACTCCTTTTTCGCTGGGCTATTGGGCGGCTACATCGTCTTCGGTGGCCGCTCCTCGAGAAGCGGCAAGATCTCCAGTGTCAACCAGCAGATCGTTGTCTACGTCTTTGCGCGCGTCGTTCTGGCCCTCGCCCGCCTCGCCGTCACCCCTGGCAAGGGTTTACCCCTCGTCAGCCGCGAGGACCTCTCGACTAAGATCAGCTACTATGCCTGGCCCGTCTTCGCCAGTACGAGCTGGGCTATGGTCATGTACCTCTTCCGCCATCACCCGTCCGATCTGCAACCCAGCTTGCGTAGCAGTATGACGTACATTTACCAGCAGAGCAGTGAGTGGGACTCGTTGCGCAACTTCATCTGGCATAACAAATAGACAACTTGCCGCGAGAGTTGGATTTTTTTTTCTTTTCTTCCGTTGGCAATATGTATCATCAGATGATCGGCGTTTGGTGCTTGGATACAGGGGTCGGCCAATTTGCTACGACACGACACAGTGAATGGACGAAGGCGGAACACATTTTGGGGGGGAGGGGTGTTGGTTTTATTCTTACGGCTTCATGACATGGCATTATAGACCAGTCTATCGACCATATACAACGACGAAATCGAGCCCAAGTATCTCCGAAATTTCGACATATACGAGCCATACGTATCACATATCTGTATTGCTTTCTTTACCGAGCTCGTTACCTAGTTGTCAATGGATTCACATATTGCTCTGCGGGTTTTGTAACAGCCCCTCAGAATGTATGCGCCACCTGTTTGATGAGCCCGTCATAATCCCAACTAGAGTTCATCCCGTAGCCTTAACTCGACCCGAGGCTATTCGTCGACCCTTAGAAATGGTTGTCCGGCAGGAGTAATGTGGTCCACAGGAGTGGAAAGGGGGTCTTGCGGGACGATGTTATGCCGAAAGGTTGAAGGACCGAGATGCTGGTTCATAATCGGACGCTGGGGCTGATCCGGCAGGAGTGGTCATAGTTGCGAGGCCCAAAGTTGTCGGACAATAGGGGAAATGGCCCCACCCACCACGGAGAACAATGGGTCACGGAAACCACAAGTCGGCACGCTGTTCCTCCCTTACTCCACGCCATCAGCAGTGCAGTTTTCCGGGGAGAACAATAGAGTAGACAAAGCCATTCAGCCACAAAAGGCCACGGTCCGTATTCTTCGCCGCGCTTTCGAGGTTTGGACCCGAGTGCTATGGTTGGCCGGCTAGGACATCGCCGAGCCCGTTTTACAGATATCATGCTGCTGACACAGAGCGGCCTGAGGCCCGTATACTTGTAGGTTTTGAAGATTTACTATGCTATCGGTAAAGAATGCAAGGCCCTATTACTTGGAATTGTCTTGACACTAAACTCTGCGTTCAAGGCAGAGGACAAGAATCTAGCTGCAAAGGTGTGATCTAATAAAGACACACGGGCTGGGCCAAATAGATGATTGGGATGACCGTCTTGGACTTGCCTGTTTGGTCAGCTCAGCCATGGGTAAGATGCCCAGTCACGGGTGTGCTGCGACATGCCACAGATACGTACATCGTATCTCAGCAGACAAGTGTACGTGAAGTATGACAACTGCAGTCGGGAGATTACGAATTGCTGATGAATGATTGCTACGAGCCGTTGCCACGTAGGGGCTTTATGTACTTCACCGGGTTTCTTTCCAAAATTTTTACTGTGTCATCCACCTGCTGAACATGTGATGCCGATACATCAATGTCGCTTTTTATTCAGGATGCATTCTTCCTCCATTACGGAATCCAGTTGTGCATCTGCAGTTCCCTTGTGTCTAGCAAACCTAAGATATATATTCAACTGCAAGCGCATCATACAAGTTTCGCCCGTTCAACTTCTCTTCACATTCCGAACTGCTATTAGCACTTGACATCATAGCCGTCAGAGCGACCAAGAGACCAAGAATAGCCGCCCCAAGTTTCTGCTCTATAGCCTATTTTATTCAACGAATCTAATACGATGACGACTGCGAATCAGGGAAACCAGTCACAGGGGCTCGCCATGCTGTCAGGACTCCATGCCCTGGACAGTTCTAACAGCAATGACTCTTGCCAACTAGAACAGCCACCGGCATACACGCCGTCGACCCGAACAAGAACCTTCGAAAACCTCACTTCATATTTCCCTGGTCAAGATTTCTCTCCAGAAAGTGGTGACTCTGAGGCATTCCAGCAGCTCGATTCTATCCCAGATGCTATCGTTGACGATGACCTTGAGAACCCATCGCCTATGTCTTTGAGAATTTCAACACGGATCAAAGTAGCTAGCGACGGAAACCTCATTGCTCTACCCTGCTCGCCAGCAGAACAGGCGACATCCATGGCAAGTGCGATTATCGAGGCCATTCAAGGTCGAGATTGGATGACAGGGTTGCCAATGATCGACGAAAATGGACGACCGAGGCCACTCATACTGGATATCGATGCGGGGATGACCCTTGAGGGATCTTCAAACATCGTCGGCACGGAGTCGGTCATTGCCCAGTTTCTACGACGCGGCATGCATACACCGAACAAGTCACCCGATGGCCCATCCGGAAGAGATACTTCATCGTCAAAAAGAAGAAGACGGGAATCAAAAGACAGTGCAACTGAGGAGACTGTCCTCAAACGATCTCGAAACGAGTAATGGGGCTCGTATAGAGTGGTTCTTCGTCCGACGCTCTACCCACCTTCGAAGCTGTCATCCATTGGGATGTAGTTGTTGCCAAAACGGGCAAGCAATGCCCTAGATTATGAAACGTAGTATTAATGCTGTGGTAACTTGGACGGCATACAGAGAAGACAAAGTTCCTACGGACGTAAGAAGCGTTCATTCTTTTGTAATCATCTTGAATGTATGTAACTGGTGTGGCAGCATCTCAGAGTTGTACAGCATATTTGAGTTGTTCCAAACAACTATGACAAGAAGAAATGTGTGAATTTGAGGTCTGTATTCTTTTGGCTAGACAGGTATAATGAACAAAGCAACTGTTTTGGATTATCGATGCCCGAGGAACGAACGACTTTTGGCTCGTACTGAAGCTTTTCGAGAGCCAGAAACACCACTGAGTTTGTCGACGAAGCCCCTGAGATTCAGGAAGCTCCGGGTTTCATTTACTCTTTTATATAAGAAGACGTACTTCAGATACACTTTAATCATTTGACATTATTCTGCTCTTTGGACTTCTTTCTGCTGCCATTACACCACAACTCCAGTTTCACAACATCAAGTCCTCGGACGATTATGTTAGTTGACAAACGCCTAGCATCATCATTCCCTTTGCCTGGACCTTTCCTTTCGTCGGCTATTTTCTCCTATTGTTCCTCCTTGATCTTAGCCAGACTAGTTTCGAGCAGAGGATATCCGTGCCGACAAAGGGGCTTCGGCATATCTGCACTACTCAAGGGACATAAATGGATGAATGAGACTGCGGATGTTAAATGTTGACTGGAAAGTGTGTCTATAAAGCAACCAAATGTTCTGCATATGTCGCTGAAGAAAATCGTCCGTACTTCCTCTTCCTTGCTAGTGTAGCCTACTAAGCTTGCTCGGCGTGACCTTAAGTGACCATGAATACCATTCGGAGACATAGAAAGGCAAGCCCGAGCCTTATTTTCGACAGTACGCTGTGAGCGAACAGACAAGTCTGAATATCTGCTGACGGGAACGGTGGATCTTTTGAGCATATCTTGCGAATGAGGCATGGCATCAGGCTTTGTGTCCTGATTCTGAGTTACCATGTTAAGCTTTTCTGCAAATATAGCAAGCTCATGACGTACTAAATTTGCTTTATATTGCTAGAACAGTATGGTCTAATGATCAATTGACAAGAGTACAGCTAACTGAAGCCTGCATCGACCAGAGGGAGTCGTACAAGCTCAGCAATCCAAAATATACAGAAAAAAGGGGAACACGTAGAATGATGTTGAAACTTGGGTATTCGGTTTTACTCGGATATACAGTGTGTCTTTGAGCTGCCGCCAGTTTGTTCCCTGTTTTCTGCATCATATGTGGGCAGAAACCAGCGAAGAATATGCGCAGCTCCGTCCAAGGATTTAGTCTATAAACTGGTAACCCGGCAAAGAACTTTTCAGACCTTCAACCTGTTCCTATGGAGTGGATATTGCCATCTACCTCCCCGGATGGTACTCTTCCCTCATGTCCGAGCCGTAACCGGCGGGATGGCGAATTTTGGCTTGCGTTCCACCTCCGTCCATTCCAAGCAGAACGTCTTGCCCGCTTAGGTTCAGGTGGACATGGCGAGGTTTTATTCGGGTAAAATATCTCATCACCAACCCAGACGGTCAGATCTCGTTGATGGTAGCCTTTGTTGCGCCATCCTTCGCAGTCGTTACGTCGAGGAAGAGAGCATCGGCCCATGAGCGGCTCGGCATGAGGACCAGCCAGAGACACGAAAGTGAAATGGCCTCGAGCACCACATAGACGGCCTTTTGTCGTCGATCTGCCGTAATTAATGCCGTTGACAGTATAGTTGATGATGTAATCTCCCGAGAACTAGATGTATAAGCCGGCATAAGGAGGGTCGACCCTGTTGAAGAGGATGGAGAATCTGGTCGCGCCCCCCGGTGAGATCGTAGGTGACGCAGAGGCCGTCACGTCGCCGTTAATTTGGTCGTACCAGCCACCATAGTTATGTTGGGGCCAGGTATTGAACTCTTGGGATGTCGCCGAGGCGATGAGAACAGTGGCGATGGCAATGGAGGTGAGGCAAACCATTTTCAGCAGAGACAGACCCGAGACTTGCAAAAGAAAGATTTGAGGTGAGTAGCAAGCGCCAAATCACCAACCGGCAGTCAGTGATTACGACTTAAGTACCCATTCACATTGATTGTCCCAACTCATCTTTACCGTTTATCTATATTCTCGAAGAACCAGGCAGAAACGTACGTTGTGGGGCAATGTTCACTTTCGCGGTCAAGCTTGACCGAGGCTTGTCGCACGGGCAGAACCATCACGATCACCGCTATGCCGGGAGAGGTGCTAGATTAGGTCTAATCTACATGGGAAGGGGTTTTCAATGAATGTGAGTCTAGGAGCTCGTGATGTACATATGGTACAACTCGAAGCAAGTTAGTGGTTGTAATGGAATTCTTTTTGGGATGATAGACGATAGCTGCAAGTCCTCAAATGAAATGACTTGAAAACGAAAACCCCTACAAAGTCAACGAGGAAGCTTGATAAAAGTTTGCTGAAGTTGTGATTTAGCTCTCGAAGGGTTCCCTGAAGCGATGTCAAATGCGGCGACTCTTCTAAACATGGTTTTAGGCAACGAACCATCCGTCTCGGCCGTTCCATGTCAAAATCGGCAGGGAACCGGAGAAAAAAAAACCCCACTTCAGCTCCAATTGACAGCTCTGTCGATCCAATGAGCGGCGCCAATTGCAAAGACAGCTTCTGTCTGGTCATCCACTTGCGAATCGCGACTAGTTTCAGGCACCTATGGCCACCTCTACTCAAAACCGGTTGCGCTACAACGTCCAGCAACCGCAACCGCACCAATGTATAGTACACACACATGTAGGGGTGCTGTCGACATGATTGATGCTGGTACTTGACTCCGTACTGAGGGAGCCAAGCTGAACATGCCCGCTTCCCGAGACGTTGATACCCACCCATAGCGTTCCCCACTCTAGGCCTCCTTGGCTGTAGGCCAGCCCAGCTGAGAGAGGCCCCATCTTACATGCAAGTAACGACTTCCAAGCCTTCCAAGACGGCCCTGAACCCGCCGATACACGCGTACGAGGTACATGAAAACGCTGGAGGGGTTCTAAACCCCCGCGGAAATCATCCACGATGGGCATATGTTGTTCACTTCCCTTCCCCTTTCCCTTCTCTCCCGACTCCTCTACCACCTTGCTCCCGTCCGCCATGCCCAATATCACCATCCGCAACCTCACGGCGCGGCCTGTCATTCTCAAGCGCGTCGAGCGCTTTGAGGGTGAGAGCAAGCGCACCGGGGACATCCTGGGCAACACCTTTGGAACCCTCAACTCCTTCATCAATGCGACAAACTTCACCACGAGGGAGATTCACGCCAAGGGAGACGCCCACACGGCCGATGATGTTGATGTACACGTCGAACCGTTCGCCATCAACGCCACAGAGATTGACGCACCGGACCTTGGCAACCACGACGTCGTCCGTCTGCAGTTCGAGATCGAGGGCCACCGGTACGAGGTCGACGTCCCGAGCCCCTCCAACCGCTCCTCCGTCTTGAAGAAGCTTGACGATGCGCCACTCGAGCTGACGGCCATCTACGTGCCCGATGGCGCATTCCTGGCCATCATGTCCTCGGCGAACCTCAACGTCTGGATGCGCGAGCTGCGCGACGAGTACCCGCTGCCCCTCCTCTCCATCCCGGGCACCCACAACTCGCCGACGTGTCACACGGCGCTGCCGTCGGTGCGCTGCCAGGCCGTCGGTGTCCGCGAGCAGCTCGACAATGGAGTGCGCTTCCTTGATATCCGCGTTTCTGTTGCTACGGACCACGACGACCTTGCCCTCGTTCACTCTGCCTTTCCCATATCCCTGACAGGCAGCAAGTACTTCGCCGACATGCTCGCCGACATCTACGCCTACCTCGATGCCAACCCCTCAGAGACGGTCCTCATGTCGGTCAAGCGCGAGGGCACTGGCAAGGGCACCGACGAACAGCTGAGCCACTACCTGCGCGACCGCTACGTCGGCCGCGACGCCCACCGTTGGTTCGTCGAGCCGCGCATCCCCCACCTCGGCGACTGTCGCGGGCGCATCGTGCTGATCCGCCGGTTCGGCCTCGATGAGCCCCTGCGCGCCGAGCACGACGGCAGGGGGTGGGCCATTGACGCACAGCACTGGCCCGACAACTGCGAGGACGGCACAGTCGGCGGTGGGCTCCTACGCGTCCAGGACTTCTACGAGATTGACCAGTCCACCAACGTCGAGAAAAAGATCAACTTCTCCCACGGCCAGCTCGAACGTGCGGCCGAGCAGCTCTTCCACCTCCCCGGCATGCCTGACTTCAACGCCGACGCGCCGCCGAATCCATTCTTCGTCAACTTCCTGAGTGCAAGTAATTTCTTCAACGCGACCTGTTGGCCAGAGCGCATCGCCGCAAAGGTGAACCCCGCCGTGATCGAGTATCTGTGCATGCGCCACGGCGAGCCGGGCAAGGGACCTCATCAGCTGGACGTGGGCGACGCAGCGACGGGCATCATAGTAACAGATTGGGTCGGTGCACATGGTGATTGGGACTTGATTAGGTGCATTATCGGAATGAACGCACGGCTGCAGCTGAAGAACTAGGGAATGAGGCTTAGGCGGAACGATCATGAACATGCGGAGCACAGCATCTACAAATGGATGGTGGGCATGGTTATAATCACGAATCCAATACAATAGAGAGCAAGTGCAAAATATACGATGAACGGTTGTTATTTAGCCAAACTATGGGCGCAAACGCAGTTATCTTGCCAAATCCAAGGCTCCTAGCGGGTGCCAAGTTAGCTAATGTCTCAGTAAAAAAGATATCAAAACATGTGTAAAATGACAATCTCTCAATCAGTTCTCCAAGGTGAATCGGTTATGTTTTTTCGTCATGATGAACTCAGTACTAGAGCTAATAAATGGTCATCCGCGAGAGGGGGGTTTGGTGTGGAAAAGACAATAACAAATATGACTAACCATTGGGTATAGCAAAAAAACAAGTTGGATCAAGACCGACGTCCTGCCTACGTCGCGAATTAGCAACGTGATCGATGTTGTGAAGCAAACACCAATTTAGCTGGTCTAAAGTTGAGTTAGCAACTGAGATCTGTGAACGCCCTGGGAAATAAGTACCTCAATAGTATCAGAAAGTGTTAGTTGTGTTCATTTCCGGCATACACCGAAGTGCAGCCAGTCAAACAGTGTGAATACTTGATCAAATCATCAGAGTATTGAGTGAGATGCGGCAATTGCCACCCCAGACTAGGCAGGGACATTCAAGAACCAAGAGTAAGAGGAGTGTTTACCTGCGGTCAGTCCAGTCAGCGTCTTCTGTCTCGACCATTATCACGCAGGCCATAGGGATTCCCGTCCGGGGAAAGAACCCTGCCATGCCCAAGTAATTTCAGGTAACCACAATCAGTTGACGATCATCTCAACAAGAAGCCCCGAGCACCCAACACCACAGGGTTTGTACGTCCCCGTTTGTTTCCGGCGAGGGGCGTCGAGGTTCGTTTATGTCCGCCCGTTCGTTCAAATCTTCCTCATATGTGGTAGGATGGTAGTGTTTGTAGGAGGGAGGGAAAGCTTTGCGCCAGCACGCTGGAGAATTTTTGATATGTACCTATCCGATCAATGTTAGCAAGAGTGCTATAAGGATAGATGCAAGCGAAAAGTGTGGATTTCGACTCTAGATCAGACAAGGCTGAAACTATTGCACCGGATTCAACATAATATATTCTGCATGAGGAATCCCTATGGTGTACGAAGTGTTCATCATATAGAGGGGGAGGAAGGATAAGGAGTGAATTGGCTAGCTGTGAACCAACCTTTTGGAAATATTTGATGTGCGCAAGCTTCAACATCATGAAGCCATGAGAAAAGTGCTCTGGAGCAAGAAAAGTCTGCCTCGCGTTAGTCAGAGTCCGATGAACCACAGGCGCGGAATAAAACTGCTTCGCAAAGAATTGTGCTCAGGGTAGATTATGATAGTGTGTAACACCACGGGGTAGGTCTGATTTGGATTGTTCAATATTGATCAATCATCATCGCAAAACAAAGGAAAGCACCTTGCGAGCTCAAGCAGATATTAGAACATACCATTGAAATCCTGATGCCTGCCCCGGCGCAGTCAGCGCGACCATTCCATGGCGGGCAGGCAGCTTAAGGTCTGTTGACCTTTGTGAGGATGAAAGAGAAGAAGTCAATCATAGTTGGAGGAGCTTCGTGGAAAAATTTAAAAGAAAAAAATAGCACCGAGTGGGGATGGCTCGCGAGAAGCAGCTAGCTATAACAGGATTAGCGCGGTACCTCTGGGTCAATGTGTGGCGGTACACCCGAGAATGTCCGCTCTCATCGAGGTGGCGAAGTCTATCTTATCGCCTCCCTCTCATATAAGTGCACCCCGCAAGCTCCCGTCAACGTCAACACTGGGCTCCCTCCTTTCCTCAGCCACGACAACTTCGACTGCAGCTGACGTCTTTTCCCTCTTAAAGGCCGTGAGCTCTTCGGGGTCTCTTCAAAGACAACCCGCCATAATGTCTGTCGCGGGGGGAATATGGGCTCCAGCAGCCCTACGCCTCCTCCGCGTCGGCCTCACCAAAACTACAAAAGTAATACGAGCCAAACTCGCCAATGCTACCCGTCCTGTCGTCCAGGCGGAATTCGCCCACATTCCCATCCGCACGACCGGCCGACAGCCTATCCATCCATCTGCTCTCCTCCGACAGAAACGAGCGGGACGCTGGTACTCGACACAGGGCGTTCAGAACACCGTCCGCCGGTGGATCTCCACGAGCGGCTCCAGCACCTCCGGTAACGCGAGCGGCAGCACACGCTTCAGTCGAGCATCGTTCCCAACTTCCAACACAGCCCGAAGTGTAGGACAATCAACTGGCCGCGCCCCCTTCGCGAGTACGCTCCGGCCGAACCTTACCGGCGGTGCTATCGCTCGCACCCAAGGCGGCTACACCCTTGGCGGAGGCAGTGGGGTCCGCTACTTCTCTCACACCCCGGCCGCGCCGGCGCAAGTGATTCAAAATGTCTCGGTTGCAATGCGCGCTTTCTGTCTCTCGGGCCAGAAGGTCAGATATGATGGTCTCAACGGCCGTGGTGACAAGCGCTACCGTGCCGTCTCGGAGCTTGAGCAGGCCGCGTACGTCAAGATGATGGGTGCTTCTGCCCGCGGAAACCCCGGCTCCTTCGTCGACTTCCACATCAGCCCCACCGTTACAGCTCTTAGCCCCCTGGCTACGGCCGCTGCTGCGGGCTTTACCTCTGCTAATGTCGAGGCCCCTGCCACCACTCTTAACGAGGACGGCTTCTTGGACGTCTTGTCGATTGACTTTGCTCGGGCGCTCAAGGACCTTGCTGTCATCTTTGCGGATCTGAAGAGGCTCGCTGTCTTGGGCGATTTGCCCATCACTATGGAGAAGGAAAGTGTGTTACGGGTGCGATTCCCCGGGGTTGACGCCGAGACTGTTGAGCGGTTATGCGATGACGCCGGCGTTCAACGTGGTATTGTGGGTCAAGATGCCGATTTCGACGCCGGCATTGGTGCGCCGATGGCCCTCCACTTTCCGCATGCCCCTGGTGACGATGCGAAAACCATCACATCGCCCGGCGGCTCTGCACGATCGCTCTCCGGCATTGATGTTGACTTGGACGAGGCGTTCATGGATGAGATGGAAGAACACTCTTGGATGTCTGACCCCGAGGGGTACGAGAGCATGATGCCCACTCCAAAGACAAGTGAACAGGGCTCGGATGACTATGATGGCTTGGAGGGCATTTACAGATTTCTCGAGGAGTGCGACCGCAACAAGGACCGTTTCTAAAGACTTCGTGTCCTAGTTTTGCAAAGGGTTGATGGCACAGACTGGTTTCTGATTTTTGGTTTCGGGCCATGTGAGGATCTACACTCTTTGTACAGCAACACTAGCCACATGTGTGGTCGAGTGTGAGCAATCTTTTCTATCTCAAGCACAATTGCAGTTTAGCAAGACAGGAAGTTTCCATGGTTTTGGTATGCGAATAATCACTGAGGCCGATATGATATTTTCATGCTGACTTCTCTCCAACTAGCTACCACCCTGGCCACTGAAAGCTTGCCTGTGCACCTTCTCGTTGCTCCCTTTGCGAGATGTGCCTTGCGGAATAGTGCAACTCACCTATATGACCAGCCCTCGCGAAAACAACTCAATCATCATGCGGGAGACCAACGGTCTTGAACCAAGTCTTCTTCTCTTCTTTGAGCAACTCCTGGTTTGGCAAGAAGCTTGTTTAGCGACTCTGCTCGCTCGACGCTACCAAGAAGCGCAGCATACGGGGTTATGAGGCGGACAAGATCCTCAGAGACACGAACACCTGGAACAGATGTCTTGCCCTGGGCGATCTCAGGAAGAGAATCCAAGGGCACGACAGGCTTTTTTACCTTCCTGCTGAGTCTTGTCTTTTTCTTCTGATCCTTTTTAGGAAGGGGGGTGGGCGAGCTCTGGTCAACTTTTGTAGGAGCGTCGACTTTACCAATAGTCTTAGTAAAAATCTTCGTATCAGAGTCCTCCAAGCCCCCTTTCTTACGCGATCCGGTAGTGCCGAGAACCCAGACTTGGTCATCCTGCGGCTTTTCCGCCTTCTCGATGTGCTCTATGGAGGCGCGACGGTAGGCGGACCACGGGTTCAAAGGAGTGCGACCAGCCGTCTCGAAGAATGAAGGAACTGGAATAACTGGAGGCCTGATACGCGTGGGGCCCTTCAAAGCTCGTTTGGTGGTTGAAAAAGCAGCCTCAGAACCATAGCTGCCAGCATCTTCGGCCTTCTCTTGGCCAGCGTAAAAGACTCGGCTGTTCGTCTCAGAGGCCATGGCCCTGTTTCTTCGCCATGTCTTGTTTCCTTCGTTGGCAGCAGACTGCTCACTATCCGTGACTTGGATACGTTTCCTTAGCTCGGAGCATTTTTGCTTTGTGTTGACGACGGTGTCGTCTGTAGTTTGATTCTCTTTCTCGACCCCCTTGAGAGCATCGAGCTCTAGGTTACTGTGATCGCCAGAGCAGGTCTCCAATTCCCCAAGGCCTCTCTGTTGATCCGCGTCGATAACGACGACATTATCAGAGCCGGTTGCAGTCGTCACGACCCTATGCTTCTTCCTCTTCTTCTGCTTCTTCATCTTGGCCTCCTTCTTTGCCTTGGTATATTCTTTGACATCGTCAGCGGCTCCAGAATTGTGTTTCTCCGCCTTGGAGACCTGGCCAGTAGGCTTTTTGGAGTTGTCGTCTGTCTCATGCTCGGTCTCGACGACGAAAGAGCATTTGGACTTCGGCGGCTTTGACAACTTCTTGTTCTTCTTAGCCTTGTCTTTCTTTGCCTCGTCATCGTAACCGTAGTTAATCTCGACATTGACAAGGCCATCATGTGCTTTGCTGGCTTTGGAATCTGTAAGACAGGCATCGGCGCCCTGGTTACTGCCATCTTCCATGCTCTCAGCGTCGAAAGAAGAGATACTTATGGCTTTCTGCTTGATCTTATTCTTCTTCGCACTCTTTTCCATATTCATGTTGATATCCTCTTGAGAATTTTGACCATGGTCCACAGTAGAGACACCGTTTTCCGCCTCCTTGAAGGTGCGGGCGGTCTCGTCGGCTCGCTTTCTCTTCTTGGTCTTGGTACCATCTGTCTTTTCAGCGGCGCCTTTGTCCTTCTAGGGCACGGAGCTCGCAGTGATCGAAAAGGTTGGACCCATGCTCAGATCTTTCTCAAGGGCGGCGCGATAGTCGTCGTTGTCGCGGCCCGGACCACTCATCTTATAATCCCAATCGACAGATGAGGCGCCACCAGCCCCACAACCAAATGACTTGTCTTTGTGTCCGCGTTTCGGGGTCTGATTCTCATCGTGGAGCTTGGATAACAGGGATTTGAGGATTTCGACATCGCGAGCTCTGGCATCCGAAGGGTCCAATTCAAAGAGCTTCTTCCTATCGGCCAGGACCTTGCTCTGACGGCGAATAAACTTGTTCTCCTTGGCCTTCATGCGAACTGACATCTGAAGCAATAACTCTTGCTGAAGCTGGACGTCTTTGGACTGATTGAGGTGCTTCATTGACTCCGTCATCTTGTTACCCATGTCTCCTCTTATCTTGATCAATCGCCCGACTTCTTGAGCCAAGGCACGGTGGTCGTTGCTGCTGAAGGGCTTGGCCAAGTTGAGGTCACCGACTTTCAAGGGCTGCGTTGCCTTGAAGGGCGTCATGGTGGTGACCTTGGGTGAACCATCGAGGGGGCGTCGTGAAGAATAAGAAGAAAAGAGGTCCAGGGAATAGCTGAATGCAATGTATTGCCCAAGAACCAAACCACTTTACTCGTGTTAGATCGGAGAGCCTCCCTGGTCAGCTCAAATTCGGTAGTGGGCTGGGAGAGTCAAGAGGCAGTGGAGGGATTGGATGAAGGATTGAATGAACCATCACGGAAGGCACCTATCTGGTGGGCAAGCTAGGTACCTAGGTAAGTCTCGAAGGAGCTCTGGAGGGGAGCTACAGGCAGGCAGCCAAGCCTAGCCGTGGGGCCTGTGGCCGATCTGCGCTGTGGAGCCGCTACACTTCTTAGAAATCTCAACGGGGCGT
This sequence comes from Colletotrichum graminicola M1.001, assembly GCF_000149035.1. Lineage (NCBI taxonomy): Eukaryota > Fungi > Ascomycota > Sordariomycetes > Glomerellales > Glomerellaceae > Colletotrichum > Colletotrichum graminicola. Next base: position 736,865 of record NW_007361016.1, on the reverse strand, counting down.
TTTCGTTTAGCTACATACATCTCACAGTCTGTCAACAAGCTAAAGACAACTTCAGACGATGAGTCCGCATTAGTGATACCAATGAGGGACAGTCGGTACTAGGTAAGTCAGACCGCCCTCCCGTTTGACACAACCCCGCATTTACGGCGGCATCTTCGCAGCAGGCCCAGCTAGTCAGCCTTAGGCCTGCCGCGGATGTATCAACAAATCAAAAGAACCAGCCCAGCGAATTTTAGCCGTTGGAGGTGACTATCAACCACTCGGAAAGAACTGGATAGATGGGTTCTTCGCCGTAGCCCTTCCATAAGGACTATCAGAGAGAGGCAAGGCTATTCGTCACCGGAAGCCCGTTGTCTAAGATCCCGAGCTTAGGATCTGGGGTAGTTACAGAGGCTGTATGGCGCAACCCCACCTCCCGCAATTGAACCTCGGCATTGGCGGCCGACGTTTCACTGCCACTGGAGCTGATCTGATATGTCCGGCTAGGTGGTCGGTTAGTTGGCCACAGCTACGCCGAGGGAAGCTCTGCCAGTGCCCGTTAAAACCGTCGTGACGTCCCCAGTGCTCGGCCGAAGCGCGACGCAACTTTCAATTCCTAAAATCTGTAATCCGCCCGCTCTTCTGGTGCCCTTGCTGCTTGAGCCCTCAACTCGAATCACCTCGCTGCCTCACTGCCTGCAAATACACGAAAACACACATCTCTCGAGACGTCACGATGAGCGGCCCCGGTGTCGGATTTGAATACCCTAGCCAAGAGGTTTCCTGGCTAAAGCGCGATGTGCTGCTCTTCGCGAACACCATCGGTGCTACCAACGATGAGCTACACTTCCTCTATGCAAGTCCTTCTTTCTAGCATGACGTCTGCCATTCTTGGTATCTAACCCTTGGCCAACAGGAACTCCACCCCAACTTCGCCGTCTTCCCTACATACCCTCTCATCCTTAGTGAGGCTAGCCCGACCCGATTTCGCCTGTGTCTCAGCTAATAATTAGCCAGCATTCAAGGGTAACACCCAGGAGGTAATTGACTTCTACGCTGCCCAGAAGGCTGTCCAGATTCCCAACGTCCCCTCATTCGATGCCCGCCGCGTCGTCGATGGTCAGCGCAAGATCATCCTTCGCAAGCCCGTTCCTACCACCTCGGCCGGCAAGAAGTTTGAGGTCCGAACCAAGGTCCTTGGCGTTTACGACAAGGGCCGCCCCGGGTCAGTCGTTGAGACCCAGAGCGATCTGGTCGAACTTCCTAGCAACGAAGTCTACGCAAGTGTTATCACCAGCAGCTTTTACGTCGCCCAAGGCAACTGGGGCGGCCCCAAGGGCCCTGCTACGGAGAACTTCCCTCCCCCCAAAGACAAGAAGCCCGATGCCACCTTTGCGCAGCAGACGACCAAGGAGTCGGCACTCCTGTACCGCCTTAACGGAGATTACAACCCGCTGCATGCAACTCCAGAGCCGGGCAAGAAAATGGGGTTCCCTGGAGCCATCATGCACGGCTTATACTCGTGGAACTCAACGGCTCACGGGCTGCTGAAGGCATTTGGTGGCAGTGACCCTGCCAACATCAAGGAGTACCAGGCCCGTTTTGCCAGTCCTGTCATGCCTGGCGACAAGCTGGTGACAGATGCCTGGAGGACAGGCAATGCCAAGGATGGTTGGGAAGAGATCCGTTTCCAGACCAAGGTTGAGGGCGGCAAGGTTGTGCTCAGCAACGGTCGGGCCTTGATTAAGGTCGTGGAGTCTCCCAAGTCGAAGCTGTAGAATTACTCCAGATTTTATGTATTTTCTAAGAGTTAACGTAACCAAGTGTGACATGTTCCAAGTTACAACAGCAAGCTAAATATGAACGTTGTCGTGATGGTGGTGGTGGCGGTGGTGGTGGCATCGCTCGTTCTCTTGTATGTCGTTTTGTGAGGGGCTCCCACTAACAATTATGGCCTTTCGGCGACAGCTCCAGTGAGAGCTCAATCGCCCACCTTGTGTGGAACTTTCTGTTGCCTGAACATAACATCAACCAAGCACTCAAAAAATGCGCTTGAGCTGCTGACCACACCAGCGGTGTTAATAAACCACCGGCATTCAATATGGCGCCTAGTTACCACATCGGTCAGCGGCTGTCTTATGATGGCGCGCTCTGCACGGTCCGCTATATCGGGCCCGTCGCTGGCACATCGGGCACATGGCTCGGCGTAGAATGGGACGACGCTGGACGCGGGAAGCATGATGGCCGGCATAAAGATGTCCGGTATTTCTCATGTAACTTGCTCTCCTCGGCCTGCTGCTTCGATCACCCGGGCTCTAATCAGCGTGGACAGGCCTTTCCAAAAACCCCACGGCCGCCTCGTTTGTGCGGCCATCCCGCCCCACCGACGCTGCGCAGAGCTTCGTTGCAGCGTTGCACAGCAAGTACAACGCCGAGGCGGTGGCGGAGCGCGAGGCAGAGATCCAGATTGTCTTTTTCGGCAAGAAGCCCGCCGAGGAGGTCGGCTTCGACAAGATCCGCCGGCAGCTTGCGCGCGTTGAGGACCTGACCATTGTGATCCTCGACGGGGCACGCATCACCGTCGATGTTGCGCCTGGGGATAAGGGCGTCAGGGAGACAAGTCCTCTCATCGCGGAGCTGGATATCAGCAGAAATCTGCTTGAGGAGTTTGGACAAGTAGTGAAGATTTGCCAAGAACTTGAAAGCCTGAGGAGTTTAAGACTCAAGTACGTTCTGCTTGCCCCTCGATCTTCTGCATCGTGTCAACTGACTTGTGTCTAGTGGCAACCGGTTCCGGGTTATCGAAGATGGGGAGACCAGCGCTTTCGCAAAAGTCAAGGACTTGGAGCTCGAGGAGATGTTGCTGGACTGGGGTCCTCTCTGCGGCATCGCTCACAAGTTTCCATCCCTGTCGACCTTGAGCTGTAGCTTGAACCAGCTGTCCGTCCTCCCGCCCGTCTCTTTCGGTGCTCTAGCCAACACGCTGACAACCTTAACTCTCGAATTCAACGAATTCACCTCCTTTGCCGATGTTGCATCCCTATCCTCTCTCACCTCTCTCAGTAACCTCCACTTAAAGGGCAACAGCATTTCTACCATCGCCCCGCCTTCCACTCCGACACCCGTCTTTCCCCGGAGCCTGCGGTACCTCGACATATCCTACAACGCCGTCACGACATGGTCCTTCATCGACGCTCTCCCCATTTCCTTCCCAGGCCTCACGGCCCTCCGGCTCGCCCATAATCCCGTCTATGATCGACCCGACCCGAATGCCGTCGACGGTGGCGCCCAGACAAAGTCGACGGACGAGGCCTTTATGATCACCATTGGCCGCCTCGGCGCGCTGAAGGCCCTCAACTTTACCCCCATCTCGGCCACGGACCGCGCCAACGGTGAAATGTTCTACCTCTCCCGGATTGCCAAGCAGCTCGCATCTGTTCCTGAGGCTGCCGAGACTGAGGTCCTTGCTCAGCACGCCCGCTACGCGGAGCTCTGCGACATATATGGCTCTCCGGACATTATTCGCCGCGACGAGATTAATCCGAATTACCTCGAGGCTCGCCTCATCACCGTTCATTTCACGCACATGACAAAGGCCACGAAGACTGCCACAATTCCAAAGTCTTCCGACATCTATGCCGTCAAGGGTATCGCGGGAAGGTTGTTTGGTGCGGAGCCGTTGCGTCTCCACCTGGTATGGGAGACGGGCGAATGGGATCCTGTCGGCGGGTTTGATGAGGACGAGAACGCGGATGACAGCAGCGACGAGGAGGACGCCGGGAAGAGCGGTGAGGGAGCTGGAATGAGGACCGATACTATCGTGCGTGAGGAGAAGGTTGGTAGGTGGGTGAAAAGGGAGGTCAGCCTCAAGGATGGACCTAGGCAGCTAGGCTTCTGCGTGGACGGGATGGACGTCAGGATTCGTGTGGAGGATAAATGAATGTTATGTTCCCCTACGTGCGTAGCCCTATAGGGGATGGCTTTTGTTTGTCTCGCGGGAACTTGCATGTAGACTGCGTCTGATATGGCGTGGAAGTTCGTTTGCAATGTCTACGCAAGCGACATTGGAAAAGGCGCATGCTGCCGTGCCAGGAAACCTTGGGCATATGAAGCATGTTGGAGCTGTCATGTAGACAAACGGATGCAATAGAAGACGAGACATGGGCATTAGGTATACTTGCCCTCTCCCCCCTTATGTGTTTCTTCTTCAGCCTGCCATTTCCTTGAATAACGTTTCGCATTTCTCTAATCAATTGCTCCTTTCAAGTAATTTCATTCAACACCTAACATCAATGTCACAAAAGACCTCCTTTTTCTCTGGCCAGTCCAATATGCCTGCAATCAACAGCAACAGGAGGGGCCTTTCTCGGTCCATTCATAATCCACAAACCGACAATGGCTGGCAGTTGCGACCCAGGCACTTCATCGTCCGCGAAGGTGGCACTATCGTACCTCTCGTCCCTGTCGACCAACTACCCGCATACATCAAAATCCATGGAGTACCGCGTGAAATGGGCATCGAGGACACAGCCGGCATGTCCAACTTGGGCATGTTTACAAAGCCGGAGGGCCTCTTCCAGATATGCCCTCTTACTCCGACGAATGACAAACCTAGCAGCTCCGTAGGCCTCAGTCAAAGTGATCCGTCTGCACTCGACAATCGCACATGTCCCCAGCAGATTGAACGACTTCGTGGTACTGCGCCTGAACCTACGTTTGAGGGCCCGGTGACGAGGTGGGTTACCGAGTCTATGACAGGAGACTCAAGGGTCCCACCCTCTCGCCCGACTATGACCACGGAAACGACCCAGCCGCAGCCACCGGCACTGGAGCTGCCGGCTCCTCGAGTTATAGACTGGGCCGAAGATACAGAGTCCGTTTCCACCGACAACTTCTCCGCCGTAGACGAGGATCGCTCGGCATCTTCGACGCCAAGCACGGCGGTCATTTCTGTGAAAGAAGCGCAGACCCAGCAAGTCCCAACTCCCAGGAAGGAGAAGTCGGCAGCCGAGATCGCGGGCCGCATGCTCGAGCTTGGTGACACCCAGTGCACCACCCGGCAGGACCCGCCGTCTCGGACGAGGACTCAAAGCAGCATCTGCGGCACCGCGAAGCCCCCTAGGTCGGGCAAGCAAAAGGCCCCCCGGCCCGCGGGCAGCCTGTGCCGGCACTGGTGCCAGACGGGTCAGTGCAGCTGGGGCACCGAATGCCGATACACACATCAGATGCCGGTGACGCTCGAGGGGCTCGCGGACGTTGGGCTCACGGAGCTGCCGGGTTGGTGGCGTCGGGCGGCCGGGCTGCCTGTGAAGGGGACGATCGACGTGCGTATCTTCGCTGCTGCTGCGTCTGCCGCTGCCGGCGGTGGAAAGAAGAACCCGTCCCCTACTCTGACACCAGGCACCACGATTGCTGTTCCAGTCCACCCGTCCAAGAAGGCTAGATCGAAGGCCGAGAGGGAGGAGAGGAAGATGGCAGAGGAGGTTCACGCGGTTCGGCTTGGGCTTGAAAGGGCTCAGGCAACAGGAAGCAAGAAGAAGCTGGGACTGGGACAAGCACAGGCGCAGCAAACACAGGCGGGAAATGTTCAGCAGCTACACGAAGAGGTGGAAAAGCTTGTTGATATCTGAAGCTGCAAAGGTGAACCCGTAGACTTGCTTGTTGGTATGATTTCAGCCATGCCGTTCTCTGTCAAAAGAAGCATTCCCATAATGCGAATCAGTACTTTGCCGCTTGAACCAAAAACTTCAGTGACACAACATAGCGGTTCTTCGTTTCGCAGTGACCTTGCCGAAGTCACTGTTAGGCATTGCTGCGCAACGAGTGATCCTGTCCCAATGCCGACGGGAAGTAACGTAGTCATGGGAATGCACTTCTGCAATGGAATGAACAATTGGTGGTCGCTGATCTCGGGCATGTGAGATAGCAGGCCGTTGATGCTTACGAAGCCGTTGCTCCTACACGTGTAGTGGCCAAACCTCTCGGCGTAAGACTATTTGAAATACCTAACGGCAACTGAAGTGCCGACGGGGTGGATTTAAGCGTCTGACAGTGATTACCTCCGAGTGGTTGGTTGGGTCCCTGAGTCCAGTCCTTCAGATCGAGATAGTGTAATTCCGATCGGTCGGGAATCGAAGAAACGCATTGCTGCTAATTCCGGAGCGATCTCTCCTAACGCCGGCCAATCAGTTCACTGAGACTTGAGGGTGGACGAGAGGGTTCCACTCTGTACTTTTCGTTATTTGACTATGAACACATAGAGAGAGAAAGAGAGAGAGAGTGGGGGGTACCTAGACAGGCACTTGCGTATGGTTCCAGTACAAAATCCTCTTTATTTTGTTTACGGATACTCACGTCACGATTGGTGATAGCAGTTTTGAAGCGTTCCGAGACAAAAGTATATATAGCACGGGCACAGCAGTCATACCCTACTTACCCTATTGCCCATCATAAAGTTACTCAATTGTTCAGTGACCCGACAATAACACCATCAACACACACACCCACGTCAGTCAGCCAAAATATGCCTCAGCTTAACGGACAAGAAGTTGGCCAGATCGGCTATGGCCTTATGGGCCTTACCTGGCGCCCGCAGCCCTGTTCCGAAGAGCAAGCCTTCGAGGCCATGCGTGCTGCACTCAAGAACGGCTGTAATTTTTGGAACGGCGGAGAATTTTACGGAACGCCAGAGTACAACAGCAGCGTTTTACTCGAGCGCTACTTTGCCAAATATCCCGAGGACGCCGACAAGGTCGTGCTCAGCATGAAGGGCGGTCTCCGCCCGGGCCTGCGCCCTGACGGCTCCCCAGAGGGCATCCGTCGCTCCCTTGACAACATCATCGGGCAGCTCAAAGGCCGCAAGAAGGTTGATATCTTCGAGTGCGCGCGCCGTGACAAGGACACGCCCCTGGAGGTCACTTTCGGCGTCATCCAGAAGGAGTACATTGACACGGGTAAGGTCGGCGGCATCTGCCTCTCCGAAGTCTCGGCCGCAACTATTCACGAGGCCGTCAAGCACGCAAAGATTGTCGGTGTTGAGGTGGAGCTCAGTCTCTTCTCGACGGAAATCCTCAACAACGGAGTCGCCACGGCGTGTGCTCAGTACGGCATCCCAATCATCGCCTACTCGCCTGTCGGCCGCGGCATGCTCACCGGCCAGATCAAGACGCTGGACGACATTCCCCAAGAAGACATACGCCGTCACCTGCCGCGTTTCCAACCTGACACGTTCAGCATCAACATTAAGCTCGCTGAACAAGTGGAGGAGCTGGCGAGGAAGAAGGGAGTCACACCAGCGCAGCTGGCCATTGGATGGGTGATGGCGCTGTCGAGGCGGCCCGGCATGCCGGAAATCATTCCGATTCCTGGTGCTACGACGGCAGAGAGAGTCAATGAGAACGCCAAGTTGGTTAAGCTTACTGACGAGGAGATGAGCGAGATCGACGCAACATTGGCCAAGTTCGAAGTCGTGGGTGGTCGCTATCCCGACGGTGCCCCTGTCAACACATAAGTGGAAGATGAATATCGGTTCAGTTTATCTGCGGGAATTTCTTTTCCAAGTTAGCTCAGTGTTTTCGTACTTGAGGGTCCAGGTACAAAATAGATGGTTGAGAAACAGGCTCAGTGTTGCAGTAACGCGAAGATTTTATCCACAGGACGGCCTTGCGGCCTTCAGCATTGCAGAATTCTAATTTGTTCATCATAATGCCGTGAAAGAGTAAGAGAAAAACCAGTCCAACGACTTACCGTTTGCAATGCTTGGAGTTTCATAGCCAGCTGTTATTGAAAGCTGGCAGTTGTTGGAGAGAGATATGGTCGAGATGAGAAAATTATTCCCTGATACCGCCCTTTATGTACCGGATGACTAAGCACGTTGCCTTTAGCTTTCGGGGGTGGGCGCCAAGCCTGGTGTTTCCACCATCAACCGTACTCGCTAGTGCCAACAATAGAAGGAAAGTCGTGGGTGCTAGATGCAAGGAATGGTAGCTTGACATGTAAGATTGACATACTCAAGAATAACATGGCATCAGGGTATACAAATCATGCGCCCTTGACCAGCAAAATCGAATAGTAGTAAGTCCCGACCTATACGAGGGGCGTGCGTAGAAAGAAGTTGGTTTCTATACCATTGCCCCATTGAGTCCGTGAGCCTCAACTCTATTGACCAACTTCTTCACGTTCGTCCACTCCTCCGCCTTCAGATCATCTCTACCACCCAGACCAGACGTGACCTCAAAGATGGTGAGCACTCCATCGATACCTCCCGTGGCCAGACGCTTGCCCTCGGAAGGCTCCCAAACAACCTTGTTCAAGCTCTTAGCCAGCATGGTTCTACCATCCTTACGGGAGCTGGGCGATATTCTCGCGACGGGCTCCTCTGTCTCGACTGTGATATCCCACAACTCAAGCCATCCTGCGCCATCAACAAGTGCGAACACGCTGGGCTTAATCGGCGACCATTGAGCATCGTAAACAACATCTTCTCGCACAAAGTCGATGAGCGGTGAAACCGTTGGCTCAACTCCCGCGGTTGAAGTCGCAGCAGGCGCGCGAACCTTCCATAACCTGACACTCCAGTCGAGTGACGATGAGAGCACCAAGTCACCGAGATCCACCGGCCCGCGCGCAGGGTGGAAGTCCACTGACATAACAGGTGCCGTGTGACCCTTGTAGCTGACCCGCGCATCAACGCCGGCCTTTGCGCCAGCTCGGTCGTATCTATGACAGGGGAAGATCGTGCCCTCCTCACTACCGACGAGGAAGAAGGTTGGGTCGGTTTGCGGGAATGCCAAGCAAGTCGGGCTGACATCGTCAAGCTTGTATCCGGGTGGGGCTTTGAGCTCCAGCAGTTCCTGTGGCTGGGCAAATACATCCATGCTCCAACCGCAAACAACACCGTCCGTTGAGGTAGAAATGATGTTGTTAGCGTTCTGGGTTCCGACGATATCGACTGAGTAGATGGGATGTGTGTGACCATAACCAGTGAGGGGCGTTTTCTGCACCGGTGCCGATTTTGCTCTCATGTCCCATAGGAGCACCTGACCGCTGTAAGTGCCGCCGATGATGAGGTTCTGGTGGTACGGCGAGAACTTGGCTGTAAGAACATCAGACTGCGCATGGAAAACATATTCTGGTCTATCGCGTAGGGCCAAGCTCCATACTTGGACGAGGCCGTCTGGCTCATGCGGCGCAGTCGGATTCTTTGTGTACGAGGCCAGCATCAGCTCGGAATGATGATGTGAGAAGTCGATGCTGCTGATCATGCGCTTCTTCGACCATCTTTCGTCAAAGAACTGTGCCACCTCCTTCACCCTACGGCGACCCTTGCCACCGAAGTTGCCGCTCTCGTCATCTTCGTCTTCAACGTCTTGACCTTGTAGTGCGTAGTCGGTGAGGATATCGTATTCCTGATCGAGTGCTCGCTCAATGACCTTGGTGGACTTCTCGAGGAAATCGGCAAAGTCGGGTGCACCAGTAACAGCCTCAAGTTCTTCGGTGGTGAGCTTGCGCATGGGGTAATTTGCCTTGGTGGAGGCATCGTTTGGAATGACGCCATCCTTGAGCAAATCCAGCGAGGCCTTCAACTCTTCCTCCACTTCCTTCCTGATGTCCTGTCGCAACTCTTCTTCCCGATCTCTTTGCCTTCTACTCAGCCTCTTGTTGGGCGTCGATGTGATTGGGGGAATGTCCTCGTTGTCGGAGAGCGACTGGGCTCGGGGTCGAGTCGGCGATGTCCACGCTTCGGCCGTCTGCACCCCCTTGCTGTAGGAATGTACCTCTTTCACGGGTGAAGGCGGACACTCATATACCGTTGTAAGCGGTGCCGTTGTCAGGCTAAGCTGTACAATTGGAGTGGGCGTTGGCTGACCGTTGGCGGGGGTGACGAATTCCGAGGTTGCAGTGCTCAACTCCCCTGCGCTTAGAACGCTGTTTGGTCGGCTGCCCCTACGAGCCGGCGATGCTGCCCCTCCATTCGTAGAACCGGGCCTACTTTCCCCTACCAGGCTGTTGATCAAAGTCTCGATATCGCGGCGGTTCTCGGCTCGGCCTGGAACGGGAGACACAAGCTATTGCTTCAGTCAGTAAGTCGCGCCAGTAAGAAGATCGAATCGACATACGTCGCCTGGACTCCCTGCGCTTTGTCGACTTGTCGTTGCGTGGCTTGCGCGAAGCTCCCTTTGCCGTTTGAGCTCCGCGAGCTTAGCCTTCTTCGCTAGGATTTCATCTCGTCGCTGTTGCATCCTGACTTCTCCTTAATCCCATCGCGGGACTTGCCGACTATATGTGACGAGCAATCGCGGGGAAGGTACACACTGCTGTCTCGATGACAGATGGAGTGCGCAAGTTAGCTAATTGGGGGGAGGCGGTCTAGGGAGAGCGAATCGTCGATTTGTTGTTGACAGGTATTGTGACGACTGTTCGACCGCTGTGGTGTCCCGGTCCTTTTGGCTTGATGGGGATTACTCTCCATGCGCGTTATCTCGTCGCGATTCGAGAAGGACCCCTGTTGGCAGGCAGGTACCTCAGCTGCCAATTGACTACAGGAAGATACCTTAGTGGCCCTTGCATTAAAGTTGACCTCTGGTCCCTAGCAAGGCATAGCACACGTGATTGCGTCAGATCGGTAAAGGACCGGCAAAACTGTCTTCCCACCTTGTCACGCAGCGGAATGTGCACTGGGCAAGCGTGAGTTGTGTGGCAAGGTAGCCGCTGTAAGCTCTCACAGTCAGCATGTCGCGGTACGTCTGGTGCAGGCATTAGGCGACCGCGGCGCGCCATTGGCATTAGTGCTGGGCTGGTGTTCCCCGTCCGAGCTCCAGACGCCCGGGAGTGACCAGAAGGCCAACCGGTGGAAAATCTGCGAGTTTTCCCGAGCCAGCTCGCATATTTTCAAAACTTCACACCTTGCGTCCCCTAACGTAATTCCCTCGACAGAGCTCCGAAAGGGTCAATTGGCAGCCATTGTCAACCCGCGCACTGTCCTTCCCATCGCTCCTTCCCTCCCGAAAGCGGTCGCGCAATCTAGGCAATTGCCCCAAATGTCTTCCTCCTCAGGAGTTAACGTACGTCTTGTCCTTCGTCCGCATCCCGCGGAGCGACCAGCCGCACTATCCTCCCTGAGCCGACGAGCGCCCATCGCCAACCGAATCGACCCCGGACATGACACGCTCGTCACGAGAATAGGAACAGTCTGGCTGATTGATGGATTCTTTAGGTGTTGCGATACACGGCCCTCGGCCTGGGTGTGTTCTACGGTTTCACACATCAGCGATCGATCACAGCAAGCCAGAAGGCTGCTGCCGCCCAGAAGGAGTATGAGCGCAAGGAGAAGTTGATCGAACAGGCGAAGGCCGAGTTTGCGAAAAAGAACGAGCCACTCAAGTCGGCGGCTGCTGATGCTGGAGGTGTGTTTCTTTCTCCCCCCCCCCTTAATGTCAAGACGTCAAGTATGTTCAATAAGTCAGCGGTTTATCGTATGCCTAGTCTTAAGCCTGTCGGGTCCTATATCTAGTGTTCGCGTGTCCTCGGAATAGTCCAGTTCGACACGGGGCATTGAACGTGATAGGCCCAGTCGGCGTAGGCCTGACCTGTCCAGAACGCGACTTGAAAGATGACCCGCCAGGATCGTGCTGAGGGCCTCTACCGGTTGGTTGAGAGATAAATCCATTCGTGCGCT